>NC_136729.1:30603650-30986150 GCF_936440315.1 Barbus barbus
GTTCACACCATGTCATAATTACTAGATGACACCCCGGACATTCTACTCAGAGCTGTCCTCGAGTTCTCGGACTATGAATTATGCATTTCTATGGCAACACTGTAAAATACTGTGACAACAAGTAAGAGTCATTATGCAAATACTTTATAAATAAACGTATAGTGGGTTTAGCTTCCTTTAACTCTGTGCTAGCTACATTAAATTGCATTGTATGTCTTTAGTTTCAGAAAAATCTTCCATTAAAATATTAACAACAGTCAATTATAGCAATTCTAAACAGAAATATCATGAAATCACTACTTAACTACATTTCACTGTTAATGCTGCTGCTATTTTTGAACATTTCCACATGACGTTGCCATGGTCGGTTTTAACGCAAGTCAGAATCTTGTAATTACATAATTCCAACATGGAATGAACACACTTATTTATATAGAATAACGAGTATGGATCCTTTGCAATAATTTGAAAGGTTAAAATGGCTTTAATAGATGTGTCCACTATAGAGGACCTCAGGCAGCAGAGAGTTAAATCATACATGGAAAGGAACTTGTGTGGACTGGAAAATTTGAACAAAGCCTATTTAAAACTCACTATGGTTACAGCTCTCTTTAACCACCACTGCCTGCTCAACATCCTGGGTGTGTCTGATGTTTACACCAGTGCCATTGTATATCCAGTATATTTGGAAGCATGAGATCAATGAAACAAAGTGGAACAAATGAAACGGCACGCAGTAATTGAAATCTACTCTCTCTTCTGTAGGCCTGCAGCCACAAGAAGATTTGTCATATAGGAGAAAAGTTTTAACATGAATTATCCACCAACTGCGTCATAGGGTCTCAACGTATTTCATAACTGGGCACAGATGAATCTCAATCATTTTGAGTGCAAGTTGTTGGTTTTAATAAAATGTGACAAAGAACTGGTATCATTGTGTATTTACACAGACATTTGTTCTTCTACTTTTTATGAAAAAGGCTCAATGCATCAGTTTTGTTCAAATTGAAGTTTTCTTTTTTTATACAAATGTCCCTCTAAACTCTTTGGCTGGTCATCGTTTAGTTTTAATTAGTGCAACAGATCTGATGTAAATCTGAAATAAGAGGTACAAAACTTACTGATATGGCAGTGTGCACCTTCGAACCCAGGTTGGCATTTGCACACATACTCATTAAAAACATCTCCTCTTCTGGAGTTAGAGATCACCTCACACGTGCCATCGTTTTTACATGGGTTTGGATTACAAGGACCTGCAGTGAAAAACAGTTAACAGTTCTGATGTGAGATTCACAAATGGACAAACCCATAGGAAAGAAAAAAAATCGGTTCCATAGGTGCTAGAAAGTGCTAAGCAGAGTCAAACAAAAGCAAGATCACCGTCGTATTGGCTAAACAGTGCATCTTTGTGTTTGCTTCAAAGGTTTCTATTTACAACATGTTTTTGCAGAGATGAGTAATGTAGCTAATCATAGACATATCTGTTGACTTTTTTAAAGTAGAATCCTGCACAAAATGACAACGTTTTTGTTCAGTGCCGAGTTATGCATGCTCACGAATCAACTCATAACAAAGTGTTAACCTGCTGTAAATAAGTGGAGGGAGCTTCATTAATTATAATGGAACTCTTTGTGAGATCACAGTGAAATAAGATGAGTGTCAGCTTTTTAGTGATTATAAAGGGAGCACTCTGCACACTTTCTAGACGATATAACTATAATATAACATTCGCATATAAATACAGGATTTACTCTCATAATTGCTACGAGTGACAGTGATATCATAATAGATGTGCATTAAGGCTAGAACACCCTCACTAATTTCAGAAGCACGCTCAGTGATTTTATTCTGGAACTCAGCCTACTTGAGATTTGAATTGGTCTTCCTAGACAGCAATGAGATCCCCATGTCTCATATTTTTCTTCTAAAGAAAGGAGTAATATGATTTCTGTCATGACAGCTCTCGGAGGGATTGGCATGGTAATGTACATGACAATGCTAATGTATTTGGTCTTGGCGGATAGATCTGCTACGCTGCTGCTGAAATACATCCACAACATGCTGCTGTGAGCATGTAAGAAATACTGCTGCTGCAAATACAACATGTATGAAATAACCACCTATAGCATACATGAATCACCTCGTAGCAGATCTATATAGGTGGAGCTGGGGAAGGTGAGGGTTCTAAACAACGCTACAAACTGCTACAACAAGCACTAGTCATATATTTGAATGTTGAGGAGCGAGCTCATTGGCTACCGATACAGGAGAGAACCAATCAGTTGTGCCATGTGATAATGATGATCATTAGGTCAGATTGAGTTAGACCTATCGGACTGCGCCATCTAGAGTTTCATGCCAGAACTCTGTATGTGTCTCTTTGTTTCAGAAAAAAAAATCTTAACAAGGTTTAAAACTGTTGCCAAGACACCAAAATCTGCAATCGAAAATCAAAGAACACAAATCACAAAATTTAAACCATTTCCCAATTTCTATGCTAGAGACAAAGTTGATAATCAAATTAAGCAACTGAGAACCTCATTAAGTAAGCTATGAAAGAGCAGTAAGGCTTTCCACAGGGAACATGGTGATCTATATAAACCTAATCTGAAATTCAAATGAGCATTAAAATTCAGACAAACAACATTTCTGACCATTCTCAGTGGCATTGCACGTATCTCCAGCAAATCCTTCGGCACAGATGCAGAAGAAGGGATCTTCTCCAATGCCAGTCACACACGTCCCTCCATTATGACACAGGTTCACCTTGCAGTAATCTCCTACAGAGACACACATAAACAGGAGTGAATGGAATTACAAAGATTAGACTGGAATTAGATCTTATTTTATAATTCGGCAACAGACGGAGTGGTCCTGCATATTAAGCTTCAAGAGATACAAAGGAGTAAAAGGGAAAAAACGCTTTTCACACTTCTCAACAGGATCAGGAGAGTACAAAAGATAAGAGATGTGAGCAGCATAGCCAATGCACATGGTTAACTTTCAAATGCAGATGTATACTTTTCAAAGGTAGGAAAGGTTCTATTATATTTCTAGATAAGTGGACATGAAAAAAAGCTTATATTGTGTTATCAGTATGTGTATGGTATGCACAAAATATCTCCAAAGCAATCAGATAAATGCCAAATAATAAAACATTCACCTAATTAAATGCTGTTCATGTTTTGTTTGGGGAGCATCAGCATTCATTGCGCTTCATTCTGGCTGACCAACATGATAGAAAAGGCATGAACAGAACGTAAGAACATAAAATGCTCTTGGGCACACGTTTCTAAGATGAGTGAACCATTACACAATGTGCTTCCTGAAAAGATGGGAGATTTGTGTCATGTTTACCCTCTGAGCTCATTAAGATTAGATGTAGAGGTTAAGACGGGGTTCTTTGACTATGCTTGAGCAAGAAACTAAAGGAACTTTCCTATACAGAAAATGTACTTTCCAAAATTCTGTAGTTGTGAGTCATACTATCCAGTGGAGTGCAAATCTCTTTCTACCTCCCTGCAGTGGATTGGATTTGTTCTGTCCTCACAATGGACTGGACATCTCATTCAGACGGTTAACACTTATCGAGATCCACCCTAAATTAAAGCCATATATTCCATTTAACACGATAATATAATTATTTGGATAGAATAAATAAGATACAATGAACAAGACAAATAAAGAGAAATTATACTTCTGTAGTATGATTTTTTTTTTTTTTTTTTACAAAAGTTCTTTAAAAAAATAAAAAAACAACACTGCTAACAGTATGCTATCTTAACAATACAAGTGCCTTTTGTGAAAGAGGGTCTAAACTAGACAGAGGGAAAAAGATGAAGTACAAATATGTGAAATGTTCATTAACCACAAATAAACTCCTTCCCACAATAAGAAACATTCACTATTTAAATATTGTAACACTTGCAGTATCATTTCCTCATGTTTTCTGTATTATATATAACAGATAAAAAGATGACCACACTATTGCCAAAAGTAAAAAAAAAAAAAAAAAAAAAAAAAAAAGTCAAATCCTCAAACTATTTTACAGTGAAGCAGTGACACCCAATACTTTCAGGAAGGTTCAGCTGGAAAAAGAGCATCAGGGAAAGACTCTTTAGAATTTAAGATGTTACTCACCATTCACAGTACAAATGCTGCAAATGACTAAGCTGACAAAAACTATTCTACAGGACCGAGTGAGCCCCCTGGTCTTCATATTGGTACTCTACTGTCCTGTTTCTACAGTCCCGGAGCGTTTTCTTACCGCTAGGTCTCCTGACGTCATCCTAAACCTGGAGCAGCACAGGGCGCGCGCACTGTTCACGTGCACGGCTATTTCAAGAGCTGTTATCCATGGGTTTCAGTCACGTGACTTTGTCACACTACAAATGCCTGCGCTATAAAAAAAAAATGGTCAAACTAAACGTGTTTTCCGAGTGTTGCGTTTAACGGAAAAGTATCTGCACTGCACTATGCATAATTTTTGGGTTATCAATTTCGATTACATTAAAAATCTTCGAATATCGGCCACTTCAGTAATCCTATTAGTAAACGAACATGCTTTGTTTCTCATCGTAAAGAAAATTATAGAGCACGCAGAAGGTCCACTCAGCCTTCACTTCCGTGTTGGGCACGCGGTGAAGCAGTAATCCTTTTATGTGCTCCGATTGGTTACTTCCGGCATTTGGATGACGAAGGTCAAACCCTAATCTTTAATAATAAAAAGGTATCTGATATTAATTTCATGTTTAAATAAAAACGTTTGCACGCAGTTTCAAAATGTTATACAATTTTGTAAGTGCAGCGTGTTAGCCATATGTGTCTAGGAGAGTGGGCGGGCTATATTGTCTAGCGCTCTGTTGTTAAAGAAACAGACGGGAAAAATCTAGCAAGATAAACGTTGCAGTCCTGAACTGGATTCATCGAGCCATATAATCGAGTGCATGTCCGATTGTACAGTTAATTTGATCGAGTTCACAGGTCTGGCCGGGAGAATAAATAATCAAAAGACGGTAAGTCTGGGATATGACAGTTTGACAGAGATAAATAACAGTCCACCGGGTTAGATATAGCTCACTGAGTAAACACCCACATGTAGATAAATCCAGATAGGATTTGTATTCAGCAGAGACAGATTCTAAGGTGTTTGCGAGTCGTTTAACGTTACAATTAATGTCTCTTTGCCTGTATTAAGTCACGTGATTTAGTTGTGTTTGATAACCTAGGTAGGAAAAGGCGGCCACATCATCAGGTCTGTATGCATCGGTATCTGCATCTTTCTAGATAGATAGTTAGTTGTTTTTAAAAGCTCTCTAAGATCGAAATAGTCTACTTAATATGTAATAAGCCGGTGTGATTTGAAAATGAACTTGAATGGGTCAACCAATGATGTGAAGGCTTCAGCCATGTTCGGTTTAGAAATATTAATGACTTCACTATGAGTCAGAAACTTAGAGTTATGTGCTTGCTTGTCAAATATTAAGTGTTGGTTAGTCATTGGATGGTAATTTATTAACAGCTAAAAAAAAAAAAAGCATGTCTTAGCATATAAGATTTTAGTAAACAGTATGTTACAGTCATTTGTATTACTTTAAGCTAGTCACCTCTTGTGTCTTGTATTGAAGAATGTTGTTCTTTCACAGAATTGTTAGCGGTGATCCAGTATGGCAGAAGCTCATCAGGCTGTGGCCTTTCAGTTCACTGTTGGCCCTGATGGCATTGACCTTCAGCTCAGTCACGAGGCCCTTCGGCAGGTCTACCTCTCCGGTATTCACTCCTGGAAGAAGAAATTCATTCGCTTTAAGGTACTAGGATACATTTTCCGTGGAAG
This sequence comes from Barbus barbus, assembly GCF_936440315.1. Taxonomy (NCBI): domain Eukaryota; kingdom Metazoa; phylum Chordata; class Actinopteri; order Cypriniformes; family Cyprinidae; genus Barbus; species Barbus barbus. The sequence continues at coordinate 30,609,484 of NC_136729.1, forward strand.
TGTTACCTACCTTTTCAAGATAATTTGTAGAATTAATATGATTTTTCATTGTTGCCACAGAATGGGATTTTGAATGGTGTTTACCCAGGGAGTGCACCAGGGTTCATGCTGGTGTTGGCAGGGTACTTGGGAAGAGCTCATTATTTAAAAGTGGACCCTTCCTTAGGCCTGCTCATCAAACTTGGCAGACATGTCCCAGTAAGGTATGTCTGGTTTATTTGTGCTGTATTTTATTTCATAATGCAATAAAGTGCCTGTGGAATGATGTTTTAAAATATATTTGTGTGTATCAGAGGTAAGACATCTCTGAATACACTACACTACTTTAGTACAGATTTTTACCCCAGTTTGCATGAGTCACAGGCAATCTGTAGATTTTGGGTAGTTGGAGTCAACAGATTTCTCAAAAAATTGCATGTACAACATATACTCAATTCAGTATATCAGGTACCTTTCACCTACTGAATACTGTGAACTCTATGGAAGCTTGTTTCCACCTCTAAATAATTTCAGAATTGTCAGCTTACATAATTGAGTTATGAGTTATGTCAGAATTGCGAGATATAAACTCATAGTTGTGAGAAAAAGTCAGAGTTGTGAGATCTGAACTTGAAATTCTGAGAAAAAGTCAGAATGGCAGTTCTGGCTATTTCTGAGAAATGCAAGTCTATTATGACACGCAAAAGAAAACACTAAAAAGTCAGAATTGTGATATGTAAACTTGCAGTTTTGAAAGACCTGTCACATACTGTTTATCCACCTGGTGTGTAGTATTATTATATAGGCATTATTATGATATATTCCTACTATGTAGGAAGTAGGCATATTCGGAAGTAGTGTACGATTCCATCGAGGTGGGGTATATCAAACACTTTTAATATTTTGAGACAATTTAGCAAGTAAGCAGTGTTTGGATGAGTTGCAGGTCTGGTAGTGTGTGATTCTTAGCACAGTTTTTCTCTGGAACCAATTACAAAGTCGGCAAGTTTATGATGCCTAGTGTTTTATCCTGTTTGTGTTGTGTATTCCAGGCCTTTATGCTTCTCTTTTTGCAGTAGGTACATGTCTACACAAAAGCAGATGTTAGTTGGGGGTGTCATGGTGGGCACGGGTCTGTGGATTGCCATCATATTCAGCATGAGGACTGTCCTGAAGGGTTTGCTGTCCTGGCACGGCTGGATATTTGCTACCCATGGCAAAATTACCTGGAAAATTAAATTATGGCTGGTATGTATTTGTGAAAACTGTTTTCTGGAACAGTTTATGCTCACTAATCCATTTTTGGTTGTTTTGAACTCTTCTGTTTGTTCTCTGACGTTGCAGATTCTAGTGAAGATTTTTTCTGGCATGCAAACACCAATGCTATACAGCTTCCAGAACTCTCTCCCTCATTTACCTGTGCCATCTGTGAAGGACACCATGAAAAGAGTAAGTTATTCATCTTTACAGCAACCAGATCAAAACTCTTCTTCAATTTAATATTGTTTTTATTTGAGATGTTTTATTCAGTTATATAAATGTCAGATTGGTAAGCCAGGAACAGCTGCACTCCATTTAGTTTTTCAATGTGAATTTTGGTCACTTGTTTTCAGAGTTAACTTGCTCAGGTGATTATCTTCTGGTTTTGGAGGTAGGTTGCACAGCGTGGATGAAGTGAGTTAACTTACTAAAACATGCACGCTGTTCAGAACGGTACTAGAAGAACAAAACTAGCTTAGTTTTGATTTAACCTAATAAAGCATCATGATCAGTTGCTGGCATTCATTATGAATATGCTTGGATTTAAGTTAATACAAATTTGTTGACCGCCCTGGCAGTGAGATGTTGCTTTTAGGTGTGAATTTTAGCTGCGCTTTCTTTTCTTTCTTTTTTTTTTTTTTAAATGTTGAACCTGTAGTATCTTGAGTCAGTTCAACCGCTGCTGAGCGTCGAGGAACACCAAAGAATGCAGAGCCTTGCACTTGATTTTGAGAGGAAACTTGGACCAAAACTTCAGTGGTACCTCAAGCTGAAGTCTTGGTGGGCCACCAATTATGTAAGTAAAACACATTTCTCAACATATCAATGACCTTTTAATGAGGAACTGCAGCAGGAGTTTAACTTCTTGCATTATGTTGTGTTATATTTTCTCCTTCATGCATCAAAAGGATGCAAACTACTTGCCTTTTGGCACAGTTTGATAAATATTTACAAAATAATTCTTTTTTTTTTTAATTCTAATTCACAGCTATATTATAATATATAATACAATATATTTATATACAGTATATATATATTTACATTTTCCATCTTTAAAACGGCAAGCTTATTATTTTATCCACACTACCATTCAAAAGCCTGAGGTCAGTATTTTTTTTTTTTGTAGCCGAGATGCATTAAATTGATCAAAAGTGTCAGTAAAGACATTTTCATTGTTACAAATATATTTTTCAAATAAATGGTGTTCTTTTGAACTTTCTATATTTAAAGAATCCTGAAAAAAATTATTGTGGCTTCCACAAAAAATAATAGGGTTAGGGTTAGAAATAGGGTTTGGTCTTGGGTTAGTTGCATGTAATTATGCATAATTTACTGTTATTGCTATAGTAAGTACATGTAACAAGGACACTGTAAGCATTGGTTTTCATCTTCAGTCCAGGGGACCCACTGTACATGATGGGATCCTGGAAATTTACCGTTTAACGGGAGTGACTCTGTGACTGTTTTATCCTTTTCACCTCTGAGTTTGTGTCACTGTGTGTTTCAGGTCAGTGACTGGTGGGAAGAATATATCTACTTGAGAGGTCGTGGGCCAATCATGGTTAACAGCAACTATTATGTAATGGTAAATACACAAGATGCAGTATACTACCAGATAAATTATAGTCTGCTAGATCATTTTAGCTGCATACTTTGTTGCAGTATGCAGAGTTTGACTAGATCATATTTTTGTTTGGTCTCAATTAGATTATACATGCGTTCTTGGTTTCTGAAACCTTTTTCCTCTGAACAGGACTTTCTTTACGCCTTTCCCACACATCTGCAAGCAGCAAGAGCCGGCAACGCCATTCATGCAATCATGCTTTACAGGAGGAAGCTGGACCGGGCTCAAATCAAGCCGGTTAGACAAGCTACCATATTTCTACTGCATCTTTACAATAAAATAAATAGTTTAATCATTTGTTTTAATCAGCTTGTTTTTATAAGTAAAGCGGTAGATTTGTGAGTCTCTTTACCATTTTGTCTCATAACAAAGAAGTTTAAAAAGTTTAGACTTTAAATGTCTCAACATTGTAATCACTTATACTATAACAATTTGTAATAACTGCCCTCTATTACAAATAAATTATTTGCCTTGACTAACCTTAGACCAGTTACTAAAGAGATTGAGCTCTTTATTTATTTCTGTGAATGTTTCTATATTTCATGCCTCCTGATCATATGGTCAAAATGGTGCAGCTTTTTGCACTAATGAACAGTGTTCCACCTGTTCTGCCCAGTGGGAGCGGCTATTTAATACATGCCGCATCCCAGGCCAGGAGACGGGTAAGAGTAGCCAGTCTGTGCACCATAAACTAACTTCTGCCTACTCCACTGGTCATGTGTCATCAGTTAATTTTGATTAGGAGTATATAATAGACATGTTATTGTATTTGTTCATTGGCAGTTCCATTGACAGTTTGTTCTTATTCACAGTAACGTAACGACTTTACAGTGACCAGCTGGTGACACAGGGCTGTGCTGCTTAAAGTTCCTCTCTGTTCATTCCATTTCCTTCCATTTATTTTACATAACATAATTTTTCTGACTAGGACCTCAGTCAGTCTTCTTATATCCTAATGATTGCCTAGTTCTCTAGAGCGTCAATTAGTGATTTGTGTCCCTTTTCTCATCTGTTAGCGTTGTTTATCATCAGTTCCTCCCTCAGTCTTTTATATGACCTCTTCCTCTCTGCTTCACAGTTTATGCTTCAAAACACCATCCCTATGTGCTCATCCCAATATGAGCGCATGTTCAACACCAGTCGTATCCCAGGCATAGAAACAGGTACTGAACACTGACACAGTTTTTTCGCAGAAAATTTGTCTTTGTGCCAAATTCAAGTTATAGTATTTCCAATCCCACTTTCCTTTGCGTACAATTCAATCTGCAACTGGGACTGATAACAAGCTTATGATTGCTGATGGAAATGCTCCAAAGGCATGGATTAGTTATTTTGGAAGTATATTGTTGTTGCGTAATATATTAGGTTACAAGTGTAATTTGCCATACTACGTTTTTAGTTGACGAAAACAAACCTTTCGCGTCACAGATCTGCATTCATCCCTAATAACTACTGAGAGAGACAGTTCAGTAGTTATTAGGGATGTTACGGTTCTCGGTAGAAAATCAAACCTTATTGTTCTCCACCTACGGTTCGGCATGCACTTGAGCCGCGGTTCAACTTAAATCTGACAACGCATCTGTAATATGCTTTATGTATGTAAAGCAGACATACATCGACAGAAACATATTAGCTGAACTCTGCAATTCTTGCTTCTCAATACATTACAACAACAGCGATGAACAAAAAAAAAAATGCTTCGTTCAATGCTATTGCCATATGCTCGAATATGGCCAGTCATTTACGCCATCATTACCCGGGTGTTGATAGCGCACGTGCGCAGTTGAGACCTGAACAGGGCACTTTGCTATCTGTGTTTACACTAAACTCATTTAAGTCTTGCCAGTTTAAATATTCAAGAGCCACAAGACACAAATGAGAACTTGCGCTCATCTGAAGCGCACAAACCCCTGTCTCAGAATGAGCACAAATACAGGTACATCTAAAAAAAAATTCATATCGTGAAAAAGGTCAATATTTTGTGTCACTCATTTCAGAAAGTGAAACCCATATATTATATAGATTCATTACACATAGCGTGAAATATTTCAAGCCTTTATTTCTTGAAATTTTTATGATTAAGGCTTTCAGATAATGAAAACCCAAAATTCATTACATAAGATCAATAAAAAAGGATATTTTAAACAGAAATGTCAGTCTTCTGAAAAGTATGTTCATTTCTATGCTCAATACTTGGTTGGGCCTCCTTTTGCATGAATTACTGCATCAATGTGGCGTGACATGGAGGTGATCAGTTTGTGGCACTGCTCAGGTGTAATGGAAGCCCAGGTTGCTTTGATAGCGGCCTTCAGGTCATCTGCATTGTTGGGTCTGGTGTCTCTCATCTTCCTCTTGACAATACCCCCTAGATTCTCTATGGGGTTCAGGTCAGGCGAGTTTGCTGGCCAATCAAGCACAGTAGCACCATGGTCATTGAACCAGCTTTTGGTTCCTTTGGCAGTATGGGCAGGTGCCAAGTCCTGCTGGAAAATGAAATCAGCATCTCCATAAAGCTTGTCAGCAGAAGGAAGCATGAAGTGCTCTAAAATTTCCTGGTAGATGGCTGCGTTGACTGTGGACTTCAGAAAACACAGTGGACCAACACCAGCAGATGACATGGCAGCCCAAATCAACACTGACTGTGGAAACTTCACACTGGACTTCAAGCAACATGGATTCTGTGCCTCTCCACTCTTCCTCCAGACTCTGGGACCTTGATTTCCAAATGAAATGCAAAATTTACTTTCATCTGAAAAGAGGACTTTGGACCACTGAGCAACAGTCCAGTTCTTTTTCTCCACAGCCCAGGTAAGACGCTTCTGACGTTGTCTCTGTTTCAGAAGTGGCTTGGTAGCCCTTTTCCTGAAGACATCGGAGCGTGGTGACTCTTGATGCACTGACTCCAGCTTCAGTCCACTCCTTGTGAAGCTCTCCCAAGTGTTTGAATCAGCTTTGCTTGACAGTATTCTCAAGCTTATGTCGTCCCTGTTGCTTGTGCAACTTTTCCTAACCAAATTCTTCCTTCCAGTCAACTTTGCATTTAATATGCTTTGATACAGCACCCCTTTCAGTAATGACCCTCTGTGACTTACCCTCTTTGTGGAGGCTGTCAATGATTGTCTTCTGGATCATTGCAAAGTCAGCTTCTTCCTCATTATTGTGGTTTCAAAGAACAAGAGATACCCGGAATTTATACTGTAGGGATGGTCATTTATTGAAACTCAAATGTAAATATTTTAATATTTAGAGATACAGATTTTTGACTTTCATGAGCTGTAAGCTCTAATCATCAAAATTAAAACAAAACAAAAAACGTTTGAAATGTTTTACTTTACATGTATTGAATCTAAAATATATGAAAGTTTCACTTTTTGAAATAAGTTACAAGAAAAAAACTTCAAAACTTTTTCACGATATTCTAATTTTTTGAGATGTACCTGTATTACGTTTTCTTTCAAGTCTTGTGCTTAAATGGACATTCACACAAAAAAAAAATATTTCAAAAGGCCTGTTTTGGTGAGTATCCTCAGACATAGTCGGTTAAACATACGTTATCAGTGTACTGGATCCATGCATTGTCTTAAAATGACAGCACTTTTTTCATTTTAATCAAACAACAAAAACAAGGAAATCACTCACTTCTCTTAATTGAATAGCTTTTCTATCTTTAATAAAGATTAATCTTTAATTTATAAAGTCAAATATGCAATGTTAGTTTACATTTGATTACTTTATTCAATTTCTGTACCTAAAAACTAATGTTGAACCTACCTAAAAAAACAACTGTTTGTTTTATTTGTATCTTTGCTCTATTGTATTTATTTGTGCTGTTACTTGTAGTTAGATGATTTGTCTTTATTTACCTTATTTTTATTTGACAATATAGTTTTTTTTCATAAACAGCACATACTGAACCATACCAAAATCAAAACTGTGATTACAAACTGAACCGTGAGTAATTTGAACCGTTACACCCCTAGTAGTTATACAAGTCATTTGTAGGTTGATTTCCCAGGGTGGAAAAAGTGTAAACAGTAGGACTATCTGTTTAGTTGACCGTGTAAGATGTGTTCTGGAAACCCATTTTCAAATTTTGAATCTAATGATGCTGAAATTACAAACTTTCAGATTAGTTCCTCCCTTGATCAGTTGCACCCTATTTGTTTTATTTTTTACATGTATAAATGTTTTATATACTGTCAAGAGTCCCTTTCAAGGAAAGTCTGTTCTCCAAACTGCTCGCTGAACTCGCGATTAAATTACATATTTCAAATCAGCAACAAAATCTGAAATTAACTGCCCCATGAATGTTGTTTCTTATGCTCAAATAGCATTTAAAAAGCTTATTTTTCAGCCAATGCGCATGCGTAGTTCCAATGCGCTTATGACTGTGCATGCGCATCGGCTGGTCCAGCCTCTGCTTTCTGTGGGAACCGGAGCTTCTAACGGCCGTTGAAGTGACACAATGACTGTACCAATCAACGATTGGCTCTTTCATTTAGAAGGCAGGACTATCCCGCCATATTCAATAGGGTCTGGCTCACTTGCACTCTCTGACACTTGCACTCTCTGACACTTGCGTTTCCGCGAGTGACGTCGCTTGCAGTCTTTTTTATTTTTTCTGTGGGAGGAAAACGCTTAACGAGAAACTTTGTGCACTGCGTTCACATTCTGCTGTTCTGTAGCCACAGATTTGCGGGTCCTTTTTTTTTCTCCTACAGATGACTTGCAGGACCCTGTTCGTTATTGTACTAAATTCATTTTAATCGTTTAACCACCACAGCGTCTTGTCTCCATTGGCAACGCACACGATTCATGTCGAATGTTAGAGACGTCGCAGGTAGCGGAGACTGCAAGTGACATTGTAATTTAGTTTATTTTTTCTTGTCTTCACCTGACTACTGTTGTAAAATGTTGAGAGATTCAAACAAAAAAATAATCAATAAATAGAACAAAATAAAAAAGACTGCAAGCGACATCACTCGTGGAAACGCAAGTGTCAGAGAATGCAAGTCAGAGAGTGCAAGTGCAAGTCTGCAGCCAGACCCTTCTCATATTCACATTCATAAGTATAGGAGTGAACCATCTTCGTATTTCTAGTCTTTGATACTGTTCAAACGTTTGGGATCAAAAAGATTAATGTTTAATTAATGTTTTTAAAAGAAGTCTCTTATGATCACCCAGGCAGCATTTATTTCAGCAAAAATATAGTAAAACAGAAATATTGTGTTCTGTGTTAATTATAATATAGTTTAAAATTTAATTTATTCCTGTGTTGACAGCTGCATTTTTAGTAGACATTACTCCAATCTTCATCACATGATTCTTCAGAAATCATTTAAATATGCTGATTTGCTCAAAAAAACATTATTATTACTACCAATTATTACCTTATGTTAAAAACAGTTGTGCTTAATATTTTTTGTGGAAACTGTGATACTTTCCTTTTTTTCAGGATTTTTTGATTAGAAAGTTCAAAGTAACAGCATTTATTTGAAATATAAATATTTTGTATAATTATATAATCTTTACTGTCACGTTCAAATTAATTTTCAATTTAATGACCCCAGACATTTGAAAGGTTGTGTGTGTGTGTATACATTTTATACCACATTTAATATCTTAAGCATTGAATACCTTAATGTAAAAATGTAGCATTTTATATAGTTGCTTACATGTGTCTGTCTTTCTCTTTTTCTTTCCTCCCTCCCTCCCTCCACCTGACTGTAGACACAGTTCAGCACATGTCTGACAGCAGGCATATTGTGGTGTATCACCGAGGCCGTTACTTTAAAGTATGTATGTTTTATGATGGGCGGCTACTGTTGCCACGGGAGATAGAGCAACAGATGGAGAGGATTCTGGCTGACACCTCAGAGCCACAACCTGGAGAGGAAACCCTCGCCGCCCTCACCGCAGGGGACAGGTATTCACAACACACCCGACAGCAGGAGTCGCTACCGCTTTCCTGTCATTCATTTGTCTGATCTCTTGTAACCACTGTAAAGTTTCAGTGGGATGTCAGTCTGAATTTAGATTCTTTTTTCTTTCTGCTTAACTAATATTTGTCACCATCTTTTTTTTGCACAGTCAAAACTATTTTATATAGAGTAAAAGCTTGTCTGTATCCTATTTTATTTTTTTATTTTTTTTCAGAGTGCCTTGGGCCTGTGCCCGTAATGCCTACCTCAGACACGGCAGGAACAAGAAGTCTTTGGATGCTGTGGAGAAAGCCGCTTTCTTTGTTACACTGGATGACACAGAGCAGCGCTATGATCCAGCAAATCCTGTGGAGACCCTGGACCGTTACGCTAAATCGCTGCTCCATGGGAAGTGTTATGACAGGTGAGGAAGAAACCATAGGTTAAAAGAGACCACCTCCTTCCATTCCCCTTTGAAAGGGTTTTTGTGATTCTCTAGGTACCAGTACTGTACTTCAGAGTAGCTTTTATACAACATGTACATTTTAAATGGTAATTTTTCCCTTAGGTGGTTTGATAAGTCCATAAACTTAATTGTCTTCAAGAATGGAACCATGGGCCTTAATGCAGAACATAGCTGGGCCGATGCTCCTGTAGTTGGCCACCTCTGGGAGGTACACATGCACACATACACTACCATTCAGAAGTCTGGGGTCAGTAAGATATATTTCTTTTTTTTTTAAAAGGACTTTATTATTTATGAAGCAATTAAATAGATTATATTGATTACATTAAATAAATGTTCCTTTAAACTTTCCGTTCATCAAACTGTCCTGAAAAGAAAACTGTTTTCATTTATAATAAGTTAAATTACAAATCACCATATTGGAGTAATTTCTGAAGGATCATGTGACACTGAGGACTAGAGTAATGGCTGACTGATAAAAATGTTAATCTGCTGCTAATGTAAATTATGATGCCATTTTTCATAAAGCAAGTGCTCTCGATGGACCCTGTTAAGCTGGGCTACATGGCAGATGGCCACTGTAAAGGAGAACTTCACCCTAATCTTCCTGGACCTCAGAGACTCCAGTGGAATATCCCACCGGAGGTCAATGTGATACATTTAGTAGTAAAAATGCTGATAATAGCTCTATTTTTCTCATCTTGCTTGAATGGCTAAGAAAGGAATTGAGGTTTGTTTTACGTGCTCTCTATTGTGTTTTGTATTCCATTGCAGTGCCTAACTATGATTGCCAACTCTCTGTCTGTGGCCGTGGTTTTGGCTGATGACGTGGACTCGCACATCATCCCCTTCAGTGACTTTGGGAAAGGCCTGATCAAGAAGTGCAAGATCAGTCCTGATGCCTTCATCCAGTTTGCACTGCAGCTGGCCCATTATAGGGTGAACTTTATCACTGAACATCTGAAATGTAGCAAAACATGCTTGCTTATCGTTCACTTGAAAAGGTGAAATGATGTCAGTGTTTTTTCATTGTACAGGACAAAGGAAAGTTCTGCTTGACTTATGAGGCATCCATGACACGTTTATTCAGAGAAGGCCGTACTGAAACTGTGCGCTCCTGTACCATGGAATCCTGTGCTTTTGTCCGTGCCATGATCAGCAACAAAACGGTACCATGCCAAAAACAACCCTTAAAACCCGCAGGGGAGGGCGAATCAATATGTACCAATGTTGTAGTACTTGAGACTAGAAAAGACTGGACTGGGATTCCAAATCCAAGACCGTATTTTCTTTGACTAGGCATTAACACTTTCATTAATAAATCATTAACAAACATTATATAATGTTCTAAAATACACTTGTGCACTTTTTAAAAATCTACAAATGATTTGAATGCTAACAAATGTTTTTAAAACTTCAGTTCATATATTACCTAATGCTCTTTTTACATTCACAAATGTTGTGGGAAAAATAGCTTAAAGGGGTCATATGATGCTATTTTAAAGATCATTATTTTGTGTACTTGGTGTAACAGAATATGTTGACATGCTTTAATGTTCAAAAAACACATTATTTTTCAAATACTGTACATTATTGCAGTTTCTCTATGCCCCACCTCTCTCGTCATTTTCTACAAAGTCCCTCCTTCCGACAAGCGCAGTCTGCTCTGATTGGCCAACTGGCACAGTGCATTGTGATTGGCCGAACACCACAAGCACTGGTCGGTAGGGATGCAACGATACCATTTTTTCTGAACCGATCCGATCCCTAAATTTTTTTTAAATCGATGTAGAATTTCTTTACTTCTCTGTGTTGACCTGGTCGTCACTCTTTTGTGTGTGAAGATAACTTAATTTTAATGAAAAATAACAAATGAAAAAATATATAATCATAATCTATGAGAAATAATTTTAATGAAAAATATATAATCATAATCTATGAGAAAAATACTATTATAAATTAGGTTGGTGGATAATTCAGCAGCAAAAGATACTCTTGAAAAAACACGGGTGCACAATAATTTTATAAAACCTAGTGAAACATTTTTAATTACAAATAAAAGTGAATGTGTAGGACTAAATCTGGTAAAATGGCACATGTTGCTCTTTGTATTGTTGTAAAATACATTCATGAAAAAACAAGCAAATGCATTTATATATAAATATATACTATAAAATTAAAAGGCATTTCTTTTAAATCTATAGCACAGTAATGAAGGCAGCAACATATGATAGATAGGACAGAACAAGAAAGACTATTAATAATCTTTCATTGCGTAAAAGTATAATACGAAAGGCTCCAATACAGAGCGGCACAAAGCACTTATGCAAGTTACTCTGTTTTCCCATTTATTCACTGACACCTCTCCTGTCCCCGTGTTGAGAGAAATTAGGAATGAGGTGCAGAGGCACCTAAAAAACTAATATTAAAAACAAATAAGCAAGCCCAGCTTAGGTGAAAAAAAGAAACGCAAAAGTAACAATCTATTACATTGTATAAAGAATAACTAAGTAACGTAATAAGTTTCTTATTTATGTATTACTAATGCATTACTTATAAAAGTAACTTTCTCCAACACTGGCTGCAACTACTGCTGCCATTATTGAAAATTAGTCTTCTGATCTTGTTTTGTAGAGAGAAGAGAAGCTTTTTTTACTAACCAAGGCCGCTGAGAAACACCAGCAGATGTATAGACTGGCAATGACTGGTCAGGGCATTGACCGCCATCTCTTTTGCCTCTACGTAGTGTCTAAGTACCTTGGACAGGACTCCCCATTCCTCCAAGAGGTAGGTTTTAGCATTTAAATGAAAAATATAGAATATAGTAATATAAGAATATACTCTGAAAAACCATACCTCATGAGAATTAACAGTGTCCTGATTATTATTATTATTATTATTATGACAAATGAATGATAAAGGACATTTCTGCCTTTGAGTGCATGACATGAGACATGAGTGCATTTGCCTTGCTTAGGAGTAATGTAGCATATATTCTTTAACAAAATTCATTTGAATACAAAACTTCCCACTTCCTGTCTCTTCAGGTGTTGTCAGAGCCTTGGAAACTCTCCACAAGTCAGACTCCTTTTCAGCAGGGAGAGCTGTTTGATCTGGTGAATCACCCAGAGTATGTAACCACTGGAGGAGGCTTTGGACCGGTGAGTCCTCCAAAGATTTCATGATCTGGTAATATTAAAATGGTTTGGTGAAAGGATTGAATTTAACCCGTTTTTTTTTTTTTTTAAACTGTGGTAGGTTGCAGATGACGGTTATGGTGTGGCCTATGTGATTTTAGGCGAAAAACTCATCAATTTCCACATCTCTTCCAAGCGTTCCAGTCCAGAGACGGTGAGAACACACACAACCAGAGAATCAGTCAAACTACAGAAAATGCTGCTCCTTTTTCATTCTCAGTGACAGTAGATACACTATATGGACAAAAGTATCGGGACACCCCCTTCTTTAGAACAGAAGAAGGCACTTCCAAAACTGTGGCAACATAGATGGAAGCATAATTCATGTATTTAAAAACTGTATTTCCATCTCTGTTGCAACAGTTTTGAAAGTGTCTAAAATGACTGAACCCATATACAAGTCATTGGTGTTTGGTGATGAGTTTTTGGCTCAAGGTCTGCATTTAAAGTCACACCAGAGGAGTTCAGCTGGGATTAGGACTTTGCTTTATGCGGACCAGTCAAGTTCTTCTACACTGACTGAATCAATCATTTCTGTTTGAACCTTGCCTTATACACAGAGGCACTGTCATGTTAGACTAGAAAAGGGTTCTGTCCAAACTGTTGCAATAAAATTAGAAACACACAATTCCCTAGAAAATCATTATATGCTTAAACATTAAGATTTGTACTCATAGAAATGACTAAAGTAGTCAAACCTGTTCATTAGAAGAGGGTGACCCAATACTTTTGGCAATATAGTGTATGTTTCATGTTTCATCCAATGGAATGTGAAATTTGGGGTATCACTTAAAAAAAAAAAAATGGGTGGAAATGTCAAAATGCACATAAGATTTTAAAAAGCGCATAAACTGAGATCGATTAATTTATCCAATAAGAAGGCATGCACATAAATTCTGATGGAAACACATTTACAGAATAAATTCCAACAAAAAACTATGTGACAGATCATTTGATTGGAAAACTGGACTAACCAGTGGACCAATCACATTGCACACTTCAGTGTTAAGACATTCTGAAATGCCTGAGCCAAATTTTTAATCAAAATGATTTGCTATAATTACCTCCCAGATCTACACACGACTGCATTCCCAAACATCCGGCATCTGCCTGTTAACGCAAGATAGCATGACAGCATTTGCATTGTTTCATCTGCACACTCTGAGGCGCGTGTAATTATTACTTAGGAAAAAGAGCCACAGTGACTTCCATTTTTATTATTGATGCTTTGCGCCAGTTTCCCAGGACGTGGCGATATGATTACTTGAACACATGAGATGGAAACTGTGCTTTATTCTCAAATAATTTACGCAATATTCCATTCTTTTGGAATAATACATGGCTAGTGTTGTTCTTCAATGCTTGGTGATTTATATTTAAATTTTTGTTTTCATCTTGTCTTTCTTCAGGACTCTCATCGCTTTGGAAACAATATCAGGCAAGCAATGCTTGATATGCTGAATCTGTTTCAGCTTGACAAAAAGAACCTAGAGTGATTTGATTGGTGAAAGGATTATGAGAAGTGTTGAGAGAAGCTTTACTTTTTAAAAAAATTTATTTTAATTTTTTTGCTTGTGTCGTCTTGTTTGTTTGCATGCGTCTGTGAGATGCAGCGTATGAAGGGGAGAAGTAGGTAGGGAGTGTGAGAATCTCATTCTGTCGTTATATATGCTGGTGCCTTAACATATGTCTTAACTGAACAATTCAGTGAAGATGACCTAAAGTAAAACTGCATTTTGTTACCAAGACTTCTTTCTTTTCTTTCAGTATGTTTTACTGAGATGTACAGATTCATAGATACTTTAATAGATGACATTCTCTTGATAAGATGTCAAGGAGCATAATAATCGCTTGGCTGAATTGTTGAGCTTACAAATCAAGCAAGTTTATCGAATTTAGTATTCAGTAATGAAGAAAGATGAGATTAAACAGATGACAAGTTTCTGAATTCCCCAAGTGTGCACTCGTTTATTTTGGATTTTGCTCTCTAACATGATTTTATGGGTTGATATCGTGTTGATTCAGCATTGAAAGGTCACCACGTTTTAATGTGGGGTGTGTTAATGCTTATCAGAGGCTTTATCACATTAATTGTACATTTATTTTTATTTGGTTTAATTTCATTTCCTTCCATTTTTTATGTTCCATTTTGAGTGTTATATACTGTAATCATTTTGGAAATCATTGTCAAGAAATGATTCAAATTCTAGGAAAAATGTCATGTATTTATTTTGTACTCATGATAATGTTAATGAGTGTCCTCTCAAAGTACATGTACATTTATTTGGAAATTGAGAAGAAGCATTAAACATAATATAATAATATATATAATGTGAACTGTTATTCATGTCTGGTCCGTAATAATATAGTGTGGACATTTTTGTTAAGATAGTTTCATACAGACAATTTTCTGATAAGATTATTCTCATAAATATAGAGTATGGGTCACCATACTTGGCCACACACCACTTCCCTTTCCCTAGAGGCTTCACTAAAGAGAGACTCTGGGAAATCTTAACATAAAAACATAATTAACTTTTACATTAGAATGTTATTGCTATTTCATTGCATTACCTATTTTCCACTGATATTGTCAAAGCTGGATGCATCATTGTGGTGTTTCTTCAAGAGTCCAGTCATTGACCTATTAAAGCAGTCGGCTGCATAAATTGAACTGTGTTCCTGTGTAAGAAGTCTAACATCATCCTAAAACATAGAGAGAAATGTGGTTAAGCCTTTACCTTTCCTCTAAAAAGTATTCCTCTTTTAAAAAAATCAGCGAAACTTTGGAACAGTGTCTCTAATGAATGCTGTGCACTATAACTACTCATTTAATTGTTCGTTCCCACTTTATATCAGGTGTCTTTTACTACAACCTACTAAAATATTGTTTGGTACAATGTTCTTAAAGTGTTTATGCTTTTGCTGCTTTTGAGATGGGATACAGGTAAGGTTAAGGACAGGTTTTGTGGTATGGGTAGATTAAAGGGACAGGGTCAACAGTGTAATTACAAATGAATTACATACATATTTGCATGCAGTATTTCTTAAATATACATAATAGTTAAAGAAGTGGGGCCAAGTACTCAATGTAAAAGTGCAAAAACAGCATAGCTTTACAGTATTTGACAGTTCAAAGCTGTACTTGTGAAATTGTGCCAATCATCTCTAGAACATAAAGAATGCATTCTGTTTAAAAAAGTTATTTTTCAAATACTTCACTGTAACGTTGCTTCTAGTCCTATTTCTGTGATTTGCTTTGAACACTTGAATGTATGTCAATTTCAATCTAAATCTTAGTCCACATGAAAGGTTTAGTATGAATATCTTCACATGCACCAGCATTTATCTGAACCTGTGTTGCATTTTAATGTCATTGTTCTCAGTAATAAGAGGAATGTTTGGATAGTGTTTCAGATATTTTTCTTAACTGTAAAGCAGCAGTTGATAATTATGTTCTTATTTTTGCTTTCTTTTGAGAAAAAGCAGAAAGCTCTCCACTCCTTATTATTTTTTTTAGTTTTCATTATGCAACATGGCACATGCAAAGCAGACGTTTTGGCTATATGTCTTCTTCAGTGAAAGATTCATTGAAGGCGAATAGCTGAAACGTCTCTTTACAGGTGTTGTGTTGCATAATGAAAAGTTAAAAAATAAAAAAAGAATGCTGATCTTCCAGCTTTTTCTAAAAAAGAAAAAAAAAAAGTATTTACGGAACTACACACCCTCAGCCACTAGAATAGTGATTTCATCCTTTTTATTGATTTCAGTCTGACTTTTTAATCAAAATCTTTCTTTTGAGAACCTTGAAGACCATGGATGCTTCATTATTTTCATGTATACCAAAAACTACATTTCTAAAGCACACCACTTTTTGCAACTGTACATGCATTGCCTTCAACAAAGCAAAGTTACAGCAATTTCAGAGTTTGTTTTAATATGCCTTGCTTCAAAAGAAGAGGGATGTAAGATCTTGTGATGCTAAACAAAAGAAGAAGCAAGACTACAATTAAAGTTTTAAATGGTGAAAGGTATCTAATCATTCTATGAACAAATGTAAGAACACTCCCTCTTTATTGAACAGCCGTGGAGGTGTGTGAAATTAAACCACTAAGTCGACAGACAACTCCTCGTCAATGTCTAATGGTTCATCTATTAGCCTCCTAATGCCAAGAAGTGCATTTATTTTAACTGATTTGTATTTGGTTGTGTTCCTATTTTAGTTGCCTCTTAATTGTCAAAGTAAACAACTTGAAAATGTGAATGTTCAGCTAAAACTAGTTACATGCTTATTCCTCTATTTGACCACAAAATATTATCTTTTTAATGTCTGCCATGGTGTGAATTGTGATTTTAAGGTGCTTTAGTAAAGTGTAGTACAAACAAGGGCCATGGCACAGATGCAGGCATTTATTACATGGAACTGACTCTAGATTGAATTGTTGAAAGTGGAGCTATAGAGACAATGGAGGACACCTACTGTAGTATTTCTTGATACACAGACATAAATGCTATATATACTATTATATATGTTGTTATATTATATATGCTGTTATGTTACCTGGGACCCAGTGCAGGTTGGAAGGAAGGAAAGGATGTGACTTGTATGGTGACCCATACTCAACCCATACACACAGTTTTAGTAAACACACGCCCGGGGAGCAGTTGGGGGTTCGGTACCTTGCTCAAGGGTCTCACCTCAGTCGTGAGCACTCCCCCCACCTACAATCTGCCAGACCTGAGACTCGAACCCACAACCGTTGGGTTACAAGTCCGACTCTCTATCCATTAGGCCATGACTGCCCCTTGTTGCTGTGATACGTAGACTTTTACACTCTTCCATTCAGCTGAGAGGAGAAAGTCCTCACAACTTTGTCCAAATTTACCCTTGACTCTGTTTTACGAGTACTTTCAGGAAAGGATAGCTGTATGATAGACAGCAAATTACTTCACAACTTTGGTCTACTCATGTAAGTTATCAGAATGTGTAAGAGAATGGCATGCATTTTGAAATATGTAATCCTAAATGTTTATGCAATATGGGGCCGTGTGTGTGTGAAGATGATAAAAAAAAAATAATAATAAAAAAAGAATTGCTAAGAAAATTTAAAAAGATAATGCAGCCTGATGCATTAAAATTTGTAGGTCTTTACTCTTCTCAACTATTGAATTAAAATGGTCTGAAATTACACTGCCTTGTTCTGTCAATTTTAATTTGTTTTAAATTCATTCATTAAATGCAAAATGCCTGACTCATAATAGATTACAATTTATTTGGGTACACATTTTGCAGAAAAATAGATTCTTATGAACTAGAAAAGTACTGTAGGTAACCATAGCAACTGTGGTCTGCTCTAGTACTTTTCAGGCATTTCAGATCATTATATCAGACAAAACAATGCTAGTTATTTATCACTATATATTTAAATATTAAAAAATAAGAAATAATATCACATCAAACGATGCATTATAGGTGACCAGGGACTGCCAAATACTTGGAAGTGAATTTGCCTGCTTAAAAGAATCAACCTTTGCAGCACTGATTATGAAGAAGAGGTCTCATGCAAAAGCACATAAGACCAAGGCACTGGCACTACATATCACTATTTATTTTTATTTATTTATTTTTTAAGGACAATCACCAAAAAAAAAAAAAAAAAAAAAAAAAAAGCTTAAATTTTTCAGGTTTGTCTGTGTTCAGGTAGATAAATTTAATAAGTAAATGTAAAATAACATTGCATCTTCACTGTATAAATTAAATATATAATAGTAACTGCTATAGCTACAAAGTTATTCAATCAAGAGCAGTGAGTGATTTTTTTCTCTCTCTCTTTCTTGGATTAACATTAAGGAACTCACAGCAGCTAAAAAATTAGGAGCGGTCACTTTAAGACAAAATGTTCCAATTGGCAAAATGTTTTTGTCCATTTAAGGGCAAGATGTTGCAAAAGAGAACTCAATTGTGGGCTTGCGTGTTGTCAGTGTACTGAATTGAGTTGTTTTGTGTCTTCCTGCACTAGAAAACTTTAAGTGGTGGTGATGGCGCAGTGGATAAGACACATGCCTTTGGTGTGTTCGAATCCACTGTGAGACACCAATGTGTCCCTGAGCAAGACACTTAACCCCCTAGTTGCTCCGTGCGACCTCTGACATATATAGCAATTGTAAGTCGCTTTGGATAAAAGCGTCAGCTAAATGAATAAATGTAAATGTAAGTGGCAAGGCTTAAAAACACGTGCCAATGATAAACTTTCATGACGCGGTGTGGCAGTGACCCGATTGGCAGTCCGTCAACAGTCCCGACTGTCTTTTATGCTGGCCCCGGATAGCCCATTAAAATCGCCATGGACCCCCTGACAGCCATGGGCCCCTATAATTGTCATCGTCTTCCACTCCACTATAGCTATGGCCCAGAAAATCACATACAACCTCACACAGATAGTTTGTGGCTAAAAAGGCTTCTTCAGTATGTGGAAAACAGCAGGTGACTATCTGACTCACAGCAGGTCCTCTTTCAAAATGGTTCTAGGATAGGAGACAATTTAGAGACAACCTTACAAGGGAATTTAATCGACAATGGATGGCCTCTTCAGGCAGCCATTTTGCTGCATTGTGTATTTCCCTATAATTAATTTTATTTTCTTAGAGCGCATTTAAACTTTATTTAAATATTTATTTTCCCATTATGTAATGAAATTTAATTTATTACATGGGACATTTTATCAGTGACAAGCAACATGTGCCTATACACTGTCTAACATGGCAAATACCATAGAAACATGGCAACAGCTTGGCTTTTCCACTGTCATTTTTAGTTTAGGAGGTGTAACATTAACATGCATTGGTTTGTCTACTTCGGTGAGCACAGAACTTCCAAGCAAAGTAGGGTAATGGTTTTATTGTTCAGGTAAACATTGCTGTTCTACTAATAAGCTAGTGAGTGTAAGAAGGTGTTTGGTGTAAGGATTAGAGAGTGACTGAGTTACATGAGGAATGCAGATAGAGGGCTGTGCAGTTTCTTGATGGCAGAGAGTGCCAAACGTCAAAAATAGCATGTCTCAAATAGCCCAGTTAGTGACTGTATTCAGTGTCAGATTAGCATGCCGTAATAGTAAAAACAGTACACACATAACATCTTCTCTAGAAGAATTTATTTAGTTAAGTTTTAGTTAATCCAATAATTCATTCAGTGACTGCCTCACTTTAACCAGAATAAGGTCAAATCTGACTCATGTAAAGTAATTTTACAATGGCTTTATTACTTTGGACCACTAGAGCGTGCTATAGTGTATACAATGTCACAATATTTACACACACTACATTGAACAGTAGTACAATTTTCCTTTGTGTACGTTGTCTCATACATTTTCACAGGCTGTTTAATGAGTGGTGTTAGGCCTGTCTATTTGTAAAAATAACATCTTATGAACTTTTAGTGTATAATTGCCTAATAAAATTAAACATGCTTATTTTTGTCCTAATATCAATGATGAATACTCTTAATGTCCAATTCAGGTCATTTACACTTATAGAGGAAGGTAAAATGAGCTCAGTTTGCATGACACTGGTTGATGTTTCAGGCAGACAATGAAAGTGTTTTTGCCAAAGCTCCATTGCAAGTAAGTCCAGTTTGAGGCATGTCTGGACATGTTGAATGTTCATTCATTTCCATCTAACACTGTTTCTAGGCTGGGATTTGCTTTAAGTACAATTATGCATGATAATGTATCTGTTTCATTGTGTTCATTACTGGGTCGTAATCGGCGTATAAAACGGACTGAGTTGCTTTTTAAAGAAAATCCTTTTAGGTTTTCGCCTGAGATGTCGCGCGCGCACAAAAGGTCATCACTGTTGTCGTGAGAGTGAAATTTCAGCACGGTGTCTGTCTGTGTTTACTGGAATGCGATTCCAACCCCCTTTGTTATGGTGAGTAGCTGGAAGAATGTTCCCTCAATTAACATTCCTTAGGCTGACCTGTTGCCAAAAGGTATTTTAAAGCTGGGCTATTTGACTAAGAATGCGCCTCGTCATTTGTGAGCAGGTACTCCATCAGCTGAGTGCATTCAAACGTTAACCAGTAGTGAGTTTCACAATATTCAGGCATTAACACAAGTATCTGTATAAGAACGGTTAAGACCTTGCTTTTCATCTGTGACTGAAGCAGACGTATGTACAGTGGCAACAATTTGGGGAAATCTAAATATTATGTTTGAACCTTTTTTATTTTTGGGTTAAGGACAATGTTTGCTGCAGAATACTGCTGATTAAGAGAAAAGCATCCCAGTTCACATGCACAGTGAGTGGACTGGCAATAATTGGAAAATCATTTCCGCGAATCGGATCTTTTGAACACTTAATTTCAAAGAAAGAGCTTAAAAAAATAGAATCGTTACGTCATCACGTAAAGCGTTCCAAATAAAGGCATTTCATATTCTAAATGTTTTCTTAATAAGAATGTTTTTTTGTCATTTTGTATAATCTAAGTATAATTTGCAGAATCAAGAAACAACAGTAAAATTGAAATGCTATATGTTTATAAAACTATCACAAAACAAGTTCTCGTTTAAAGAGTCGAGAACCGTTCTTCTTACTAATTCGGTGTACTGATTCTGGTCGGTATTGTGCAGCGGTTCAACCGGTTCATTTAAAAAAAAGATCCGACTCAAAAGAACCGTTCGTTCACGAATCGGACATCGCTACAGTGGGCTGGGGGTGCGAGGGGCGGGTGTTAGTATAAATTGCCTCTCACTACATATGCCTTGCCTGTCCTCTGAACTTTGAGACAGCCACAAGCATCACTCAAAGAAATGCAACAGACTGGAAATTAAACAAAGCAATTCTTTAGTACAACAACCAGTGAACGTCGTTTTCCACAAACCGCCTAGCATGGATGATAACCATTTATTCTGTGCATCGTGCCGAAAAACGGGGAAAAAACAAGCAACGGTAAGAGAAAGTGACAATGTTTAGTTTAATCGTTTCTACGTAATTACAGTTGCATGTTTAGGAATATTCATGACGATATGTAAAGCTTATAGAAAAGTTGGGGACATCATTGTTTTAAGCGTAGCCGTTTCTTGATTGTATCACTGATAAGTATGATTGCTTCTCCACAGTTACTTTGAACTTTTTGTGTCGCTCTTTGCTCGCGTGATTGAAATCAGCACAATCACATCAGTAACCTCTGTTAAACGATACGGATCTATGAACTGACTCCCACTCAAATGTGTTTTCATTTCACAGATGCGTTCACTGATACTCTTCATTCTGTCATTGTTCATGGTCGCATCCCCCGTAAGAACAGGGGAGACACTTTGCGGTGGAGAACTGGTGGATACACTTCAGTTCGTGTGTGGAAAAGATGGGTTTTATATCAGTAAGTGTAACTCTCACAGTGCTGTGTGATGGTTGTCAGGAATTCTAAACATTTACATAGCTATCTGTCTTGTAGAAGTTGTCACAGTATGGCATTGTCATCGGTCTTGTCTTTCAAATTGCTCTTTGTATAGTTAGATGTGCACTAATGACTGTCACAATGAGGGTGTTTATTAAAGGGGAAATGTGCCTCTAATTGCTTTCTAGCAAGTATTCCCAGTGAAAGCCATCAGTGCTGTTAAATGCCAGTATTGTAAGGAATTTGTGTCTGCAAGTTATTTAGTAGTTTGCAAAAGATTTCTCTCTCTCTCTCTCGTCCCCTGTATTCATATCAGATGACGGTGGACTTCCCCCTTTTGTGTCTCTCCTGCTGTTCTTTATCTTTTATCTCTGTTTAGTAGGCAAATGGCAAGGTTAACGAATCAATTTTGCTAGCTATTCACACATCCCTGGGAACACCAGAACAATATTTGTTTTTCTGTGTACTGTTCTTTGTGACTTTCTAAAGTCCTTATCAAATTAGTTAGTGCCAGAAATAAAAAAAGGGAGTCACGAACAACAGGAAAGAAAGAAGGGATCTGTTGATGCAGTCTCCGATTTCAGAAATCCTAGGAACATGCCAGCAGCCTCATGTGGGATTTGGTGAAATATAAACAATAGGGTGTGAATTGGTAGCGTTGGTCGCTTTCCAGGGGAACCCCGGAGTTGATCGCTTACCTTCTCTTCCCCCACCCAGGCAGGCCGAACAGATCAAACAGCCGCCGTCCTCAGAGAGGAATAGTGGAAGAATGCTGCTTTCGGAGCTGCGAGCTACGTCTGCTGCAGCAGTACTGTGCAAAGCCCATGAAGTCAGAGCGAGATGTTTCCTCCAGCACGCTGCAGGCCTTACCAGTAATGCAGGCTCTTCACAAGGTACATGGAGCTGTTTATCTCCCCCTCCCCCCGTCGAAAGCCCAGCACAATGATTTTGCTGAACCCACAAACACAGACTCAGACTAGACAGGCTAGTCAGACACGCAGCCTGTTTTTATCTCACCAAAATCAATATTAACCACGTCTCCACTCTCAGAATCGCTGAGCTATGTAGAAAATGGCAGAGATCATCAGAAAGCTGTAGACTGCATTAAAGATGATATAGGAACAACACTGAGGGAGATTGTTAGTTACACAAACAAAAGCCCATGGTAACACCATAAAACTCTATTGGACAGCATGTGCAATGATGTCATTATTCCAAGCACCAAAACAAGTACAAGTGTTATGCCGCATTCTGGCAAATTTTTGTGCCATGTGCTCTTGGCATGGAAATATGTTAAGCGTTGGCAAGACAGTTGGCCAGCTGGCCATGGCTTGGATTTGAAAATAACAAAAACAAACAACCCAATAACAACACAATAGTCAGCCCCACTTGAGAACAGTACGTTCACATTGTAAGTCGAGGAGGGTATTGCTTCTCTCACCCTGTTCAACAAATAAGAGTCTGACTTTGGTCAGTCTATAGTTGGGATGTGTTTAATTTACTGGGTAAGAGTAGCCTATGTCTGTGACGCATTCGATTTGAAGCTACCCTTTGTCTTCGTTCATAATCATATTGAAGTTTACATGGACGCATTTGTCAGACACTATTTACATTGCATTCAATATACACATTTCATCAGTTCAACCCATGACCTTTCTGTTGGTAGCACGATGCTCTATTGTTTGAGCTACGGTGTTTCAAATCCTCAAAGTCAATGAATTACAGAATCTACAGCAAGTTCTTCTTTTTTGCAGGACATCCCAGGAGGGCCTCTTGGTGTGAAGTATTCCAAATATGAAGTAAGGCAAAGAAAGGCTGCCCAGAGGTTAAGGAGAGGGGTCCCATCCATCCTGCTTGCCAGGAAGTTTAGGAGGCAGATGGAGAAAATCCAACACGAGGAGCAAGCCAGTTTCCACCGGCCCCTCATGACCCTTCCCAACAGACACCCTGCCATCCTTCCACCCATTCAGATCAACACATCCCACAAATGATGGCCACCTTTCCCAAATAGGAACAAACAAGGGATTATAGCCAAGTCTTGGTCAGTAGAGACACTTTTTTTCATGAGTCATACCACTCGCCCACCGTCTTTCTCAAATCCAGATTATGAACGCTCTGTGTGTTATCAGCCTTCGAAACTAGAAGTTAACGTTGAAAGTGAATGTAATGGGACAAGAGAGATAAATGCAGTCTTGATGAATATCACAGGGATGCCAAGAACTGATGCTGAGGAAGCTGCCACAACGCAAATGTCAAAAGTCTGCCGCCTGCAAAAGCATTTATGGTTCTGTATTGCTTGCACCCTATTTTAAATGCCATATTTTAAGGAATGAATTTATTGAGATTAGAGTCCTTTACCTGCACCTTTAAAATGCCACACCTGTGGCATAAAGACAGAATAAAAGTAAGGAAAATGTTGGCTGGCTGTGCAAAGCCAAGGACTGTTAACAGCACTATTTTTATGGACTGCTAAATATGATAACATTACGGTGCTAACTTGGACTCAAAAGGAGTTTGCTAAAGAGTTTTTCCGTTTTAGGAAAAAAAAAAGATTGTATTCAAAAGACAATTCAGTAAGACTGGTTGTTTGGAGATGAGCTCAACCAGGAAAAACTGTATCTGTGCTTGGCTGTTCAAGATCCATAATCTGTGCCCTGGAGAATGAAGGTGAAGCCTTTGCTATCAAATTGCAATGGAAGTCAGAAAACATCACAAAAATATCAATCTGATATCATATCTGAGGACATCTGCAATCAAGTCATCTTGGACTTTGGGCAAGAGCAGTCTGACATGTTTTGAGGTGTCATATATTGTATCCATAACATACCTGTTTCTGGTTTGAGTTTCTGCCATTTTATCTTTGCAAATCGTCTTCACTGTTATTTAGACAGTATTTTACACATAGACACACACACACAAAAATAAAAAAAATTAAATAAAAATCGAACAATCGTTTTAAAGGGAAAATCAGCAATAACCTCTTGCATATTTTCAACATACAAACATAGTATTTCAGTGCTTTTGCTTTAAAAAAAATACTTGAATATGTATGAATAGTCTCATAAAATGTTGTCATTGACCTTAGTATGACCAGTCTTGCAAATTGAGCCACCAAACATTTTCTTTAAGTAATGGCACTGTATCAAGGCGTTATTTATTTTGATGTAACCCATAAAATTCAGTCCCAATGAAAGATTACATGCACAACTGGCAGTTTTTTTTTTTTGTATATTATCTTTTTTTTTTTAGTTGTTCTGCTTATGTATGTAGATGCTATGTACCAAAAAATTTTATATCTCCTTTTATAAGTAAAGTCAATGGAAGCTTCTACAGTCATCCTGACTCACTTTTTTAAAAGCTTATTTTACTGCATGTTGGCTAATATAAAAAAGGTGGATGAGTCGATAGCTTTTGGAATGCATTTGGTGCGGCAAAACAAGTGCATACGTACACAGGCAGTGACCTGGCTGCCCTAAGGGAAGGGTGAAGGCAGGGGAACACAAAGTCTTGATGATTTGCTGACTAACCTTGACAAAATGCCATAGGTCAACTCAGAAACACGCATACTCTACATCACCTGTGCACCATGAAAAGGTGAGCCTCATCTTCAGTGCCCTCAAGGTTTAGTTGTAGGTGTCCTCTCCAAACTAAGTCTCATTTTCTTTCCAAGGTCTGTTTAAGAAGATATTGCAATTGGATGTATTTATGAATCACAATGATCAACTGAAGCGTACAGATGGTGCAACCAGAATGGGAATGGTCTCTTGCAAGTGTTAAAAACATGGTTAAAGAGTGTGGAACTATAGTTTAATAATGTACCAATTTACCAATGCCTATTTCAAGTCCTGTGGGACTTCCTTTCTTCTGTGGAACTTAGAAAATAGTTCTAAAAATGTTTCTATTGTTTTTGTCTGTGCAATGAAAACCAGCAGGGTCCAAAACAATATTAAACCCCATTTAAAAAAAAAAGAAATAAATATATGTAAAAAAATGAATTGATTCCTACGTGGCCACAATTTTACTAAAATGAGGGAATAAAATAAAATGTGGCCTCAAGTTTTAATAAGGACGTTTTGGTAGCAATATTAATTTGCAGGGCTTCATACTTTGTTTTCAATAGAAGAAATAGTCACACAGGTTTGAAATGACATGAGGGTAATAAATACTGTTAACAGTATGGTAGTCTGATTGTATTTGGTCATCATGTGATCAAAAGGTCATCAAATACTACCAAAAGGCTCCTGTGAGAACAGTTTGAGCATTCAGGTGTCATACAGGAGCAGCAGCACTTTCAGTGGTTACCCCTTTTATCCACACGACTCGCTCCACCCCAAACCCCAGGAAACTCTACACGCCCAGACCTGCTCCTAATAGTCTTCTTCATACCTTATAAATATTTGCAAAAAGCTAAACGCCAGATTTTAATTTGCCTGACTTTGTGCCTTGGGGATGTTTATGTAAGACTTGGAGGGGTTGAGATGTGATTTAAGGACAGGCCTGTTTTCTCTAAAGCCTGAGGTTTGTGGAGCTTTAACAATATGGGGGAAAGAACAGGAATGATACCTGAAGGCTCAACTTCAAAGGCTCCGACGTTCTTTAGTTCATTCTATGGCAGCTGAAACTATCCTTCAATCTATCAGCAATCCGCTTTGTCATTTATCCGTTGTGCTACTCTTATGTTGTATCGTGGGAACTGAAGGATGTTTTTGTGTACATAAGCCAGATGATTTATATTCTTTGTGGTTGCTGTGTATAAAAACTCTGTACAAAATCAGGTTAATTGGGAAGTGGATGATGGTGCTTGTGTCTGAGATCATCACAAGCTTCTGTTCAAAAGATGTCTGGAAGAACAGATTCTCACTGACACAGTGTGCCTGTTGTTCGGTCTATTGTGTGAAGCAAAGGCTGCAACTACCGATGTCCCACTGAGCAAAATATCTGATGTGAAGGCAAAACTAGAAATCAGTCACAAGCAAACAAGCGACCGCAAAATAGCTGTAAAAAGTTTTACAAGTCAGTACATTTATAAATATAGCTATTCCAAAAATATTGTGAAACATTTAGTCATTTACCTTTCATCAGTCCCCATCACCTCTGTTGATGGGTTGTGATGTCTTCCACAGCTTATATACCGTACAGATCTTAAAAATATGACACCATGATCCAACACATTTAATGTATTGTTGAACTATATGAATATATACACTGGCATTCAAAAGTTTGTGTTCAGTAAATAAGTTTTTTCAAATAAATTATTCAGCAAGAATTAATTAAATGGATCAAAATGACAGTAATACATTTATAATTTCACAAAAAAAGATTTATATTTTAAAGAAATCCTGTTCTTTTCTATTAATCAGAAAATATTTGGGAAAAAAATCAGTTTCCACCAAAATATATTCAACATGACAACTGTTTTTAATTTTGAAAATAATAAATGTTTATTGAGCCTTGAATTTAGCATATTAAAATGATTTCTGAAGGCTTACGTGAGAATGGAGTAATGGCTGCTGAGAATTCAAAAGAACAATTATTTTAAATTGTAATAACTGAATATATATATATATATATATATATATATATATATATATATATATACAGTGCTGCTTGAAACTTTGTGAACCCTTTAGAATTTTCTATATTTCTGCATAAATATGACCCAAAACATCATCAGATTTTCATAAAGTCCTGAAAGTAGACAGAGAACCCAATCAAACAAGTGAGAGAAAAATATTTCTTTGTAATTTATTTATTGAGAAAAATTATCCAGTGTTACATATCTGCCCTGAAAAAAATGATACTAATTTTTTTTAAGGTATGTGGTTGCAATCAGTCTATTTGAGCTACATTTAAATAATCAAATTTAGTTGACTAACTTTCAACAAAATTTATTTAAATGTAGCTAAAATAAATTGATTGCAACCACTTACCTTAAAAAAATTAGTAAATTCAATGCATCATTTTTTTCAGTGTGTGCGTTGCAAAAGTATGTGAACCTCTTGGATTAGCAGTTAATTTAAAGGTGAAATTGGAGTCCATCTGTGCAGAGGTGTTTTCAGTCAGTGCAATGACTATTAAATGTCAGTACGTGACCCATATTATTCAAAGAACAGGGATCTATCAAAGTCTGATCATGTCTGTGGAAGTGAATCACGTCACGAACAAAGGAGATAACTGAGGACCTCAGAAAAAAAAAGTTGATGTTGCTCATCAGGCTAGAAAAGGTTACAAAACCATCTCTAAAGGGTTTGGACTCCACAAATCCACAGTCAGACAGATTGTGTACAAATGGAGGAAATTCAAGACCACTGTTACCTTCCTGAGAAGTGGTCGACCAACAAAGATCACTCCAAAGCAGAACGTGTAATAGTCTGCGAGGTTGCAAAAGTTCCCAGGGTAACCTCTAAGCAAATAACGGCCTTTCTCACATTGGCTAATGTTAATGTTCATGAGCCCACCATCAGGAGGAAACTGAGCAACCATGGTGTGCATGGCAGAGCTGCAAGAACAAAGCCACTGCTCTCCAAAAAGAAAATTGCTTGCTAAAGATCATGTGGACAAGCCAGAGGACTATTGGAGAAAGGTTTAATGGATGAAACCAAAATAGAACTTATTGGTTTAAATGAGAAGCTATTATGTTCGGAGAAAAGAACACACTGCATTCCAGCTTAAGATTCTTATCCCATCTGTGAAACATGGTGGTGGTAGTATCATGACTTGGGTCTGTTTTGCTGCATCTTGGCCAGGACAGCCTGCCATCATTGATGGAACAATGAATTCTGAATTATACCACCAAATTCCAAAGAAAAACGTCAGGACATCTATTTAAGAACAGAGTCTCAAGAAAACGTGGGACATGCAGTAAGACAACAACCCCAAGCACACAAGTCATTCTACCAAAGAATGTTTAAAGAAGAACAAAGTTAATGTTTTGGAATGGCTGAGTCAAAGTCCAGACCTTAATCCACTTAAAATGTTGTGGATGGACCTAAGCAAGCAGTTCATAGGAGGAAACCCACCAACAACACAGAGTTTAAGTGGTTCTGCACTAAGGAATGGGCTAAAACTCCTACATGTTATTGTGCAGGACTGATCAGCATTTACAAGAAACTTTAGTTACTGCATCAAAAGAGGATCACACCAGACACTGAAAGTAAAGATTCACATATTGGATCATTTTTGTCAATAAATAAATGACAGAGAAAATATTTTTCTCTCACTTGTTTGATTGGGTTCTCTTTGTCTACTTTCAGGACTTATATGAAAATCTGATAATGTTTTGGGTCATTTTGGGCAGAAATATAGAACATTCTAAAGGGTTCACAAACTTTCAAGCAGCACTGTATATACAGTCAAACCAAAAATGATTCAGACACCAGATATATATTTTTTTTACTAGTGGGTGCAGGACACTATAGTTCATTTATGTAAGCAAGGATAGCAAAATAAAGCAAACTGACATTTTATACCCAACAATTCTTCATACAGTGGACTAGCAGTAAAATTGATAAAAATTTGGGATCAAAAATTATTCAGACACTTTGACCGTACCATGTTTTGCTTAAGTGTTTTTTCTTTAATTGCTAATGCAACCTTTTTATACCACAGACTGAACAAATTTAACCATTGCTTGGTAATTGGTTGACCTAATTTGGTATTATCTAATTGCGTACTTGCATTTAACAGCTGACAGCTCAACCTAATTCATTACATACCTTTCTATCAAAGTTATCTGACATTATCAAGATGAATCACAGTCACAAACTGGAAGCAAAAAGATGAGTCACAAACTGCCATATAAAAATGTATGCACCCATGAAACATTATAAAAATATATTGACATTATAAAAATAAAGTAAGTTATTTTTTCTTTATTTATTTTGCCAGAGTAAATCTCTGGTGTTTTGCTATTATGTTGTTTACAGCAAACTAGGTGGTCAAAATGAAAGTCATTGCAATGGATTTTTAAATTCAGTAAACAAATGGAAAGTCATTCCCTCATACAAATTACCCTTTTTGTTCATTTTTGAGATTTTTTTCCTTCTTTTGTCTTACAGGGCTTTTGAGATTTTATCTATTGATCCTGCAGTGAATGAAACTGCTTATTGACAGCATATGTCATCAAAGGCATTACACAAATACAGAGCTTTTGTATTTAATTGAATTGGTCATGTGAACCTTTCTTGTGAATGATTATTGTTACTCCAAATGACATTCTGTGACAAAGACAGTCTTTGTATTATATTGCGTGTACACAGATCTCTTCATTACCGCACTGGGATGAGTGCGTTTACCCTCGTCATCGTCTTGCGTAACCCTATTACGCAAAAAGGCCAAATGTGTTCGAAAGCATGCGGGACATTCAATGTGACATCCTGTCTACTCAAACAGGTGGAGATCTCAGCAGCACGAGGCAAGCTGCCATGATGCTGTGTGCATGAGAAAATGTGCATAGAGTAGATGGATAGAAAAGGGCCGGTTCTGAACTTTCACACACAAATGTGCATGTGCACCCTTGTATACACTTGCATATACAAGATAACAGGCATAGACGGTCATAAAAGCATGCACACATACACCCTGACTCCTAATGATCTCTACGCTTGGTCCCTCCATCCATTTATATTGACAGGGTTGCTATCAAGTCATGAAAAGTCCAAATGTAAATGCCCTCCAAGTTGCATTCAAGACTGATTGCACTCCAGTCACTCAGTGCATACAAAATATATGCATTATGAGTCATTCCTGTAGCTCAAATGGTAGAGCAATACCAGTGTCATGGGTTCAGTCCCAAACGGAATGTGAGAAACTATAAAAATATATACCTTGGAAGCAAATTTGAATGTATGCATATGATATGCAGAAAAAGAAATAGATATTGTGGCAATGAATTAAGAATTTGTTCCCACAAAGTATTAAATCTTGGCAATGTTTTCTTAACTTGTTCCATTTTTCCATTAAACTGTGCCAAGTTGTACTAATTCTTTCACTATAGCTCTGTCCCAATTCCAAGTGATGCATTCTCTGAAGACTGCATTCCAAAACCAAATGCGTCATATCGGCGCAATTTTGAAGGCTCCTTCAAATGCGGCTTCGAAATGTGTCCTTTGTTTCCCAGGATACAACAAATGGATTGGTAACACTTTAGATTAGGGAACACATATTCACTATTAAATAAAAGTGTTTCCTGAATAAACTCCTAATTTGCTGCTTATTAATAGTTTGTAAAGTAGTTGTTAATTTTAGGTATGGGGAAGGGTTAAGGAATCTAAAAGCAGAATAAAGCATTGATATATGCTTTATCTGGACTAATAAACTGTCAATATGCTAGTAGTATGCATGTTAATAACTCGTTTACTAGAATTGGTCCTTAAAATAAATTTTTACCAATGTATCCTTCATGGCCCAGACTTTCCCCAAATGCATTGCACACCAGTGATAATGGGTTTCAACTTACTCCAATATCTAATGATACAGATGTTAAAAAATAAACTCTTCAGTTTCATAGCAGCTCCAATTCTGTTGCATCTCATTAAGATGTGATTTTATAGATAGTTTCCAGTATTTTGCACATAAATGCACCAAGGTGAACATATGTAGACAGGTTGTGAACCCTGGTTTGTTTTGGTTGTGTTTCAGCTCTGCTTCTCTATGTGGAGATATGTTTTTCGAAGGAAGCAGAGTACGGAGATACAGGATATGGAATTGGAAAAAATAATGGTTTCTTTCTTTTTTGTTAACAATTTTCAGCTTTGCATTTCTTCCACGCAATTCAAGCACTGCAGTAGCCAGAGCTACTTTTCTCTCTATATTTGATGTGACGTGTGTACTTAATTTCCTGCAAAATGCATCCCAACTGCCCTCATGTCATTCCGAACCTGAATTACTTTATTTCTTCATAAGATGTTTTAAAGAATATTGGTAACCAAACAGTTCAGTATTGACTTCTGTTGTATTTTTTTTTATAATCATATAATAGAAGTCTATGGGAACCAAAATTGTTTGGCTACCAACATTCTTCAAAATTTCTTCTTTTATGTTCCACAGAAGAATGAAAGTCTTACAGGTTTGGAATGATATTAGGGTGAATAAATGACAGAATATTAATTTCTGGGTGAATTGTCCCTTTAAATCATGGACATGATTTAACTAATACCTTTTCACACATTACATAGAGGGCTTCATTTAAATGCTGGTTGTTTGGGCTACAAACCCTTCCCAAACAGAACTACATCATCACACAAAGTTTGGGAGTGCTGTAATCCACATGTGAGTGAACAATCATGAGTAACACACATGGGCTGTGTACAAAAGCTGAAAAATGCTGCCTTCCTGCAGGATACAAAATTAAGAAGACAACAAAGTTTGTCAGAACTTTTCTTTTTCGTGTTTTTTAGTTTATTTTAACCATTTCTGTTGAAGAATAATCATTGTAGTCACTAAATATGACATGATTATTACTAAAGCGGTCTTACAATTGTTCTTGATCATTAGAAAGCATTGTGTGGCCTTGAAAGTCTGTCCAAAACCAGTGTAATTAGGAAATAACCTCATACACAAAAAGTCTATGTGTGAAGTCACTGACTGACGGGGTAATGGTGAAACACTAAGTGCTATTTGGGATGAATAGGGCAGAATATTTTTCCTGCTTGGCATTAGTGAACTCTATATTTGTGAACGCAATATGTCTCTATAAAATATCAGATCTACATACATCCACTGAATATGTGTGAGAAGCAGATATTTTGCAGTGTGTAAATAGAATGTGCATATCTAATTTTATAGCAATTGATTGATAGGGAAGACTTAAGCGAACTAAGTGTAAATAGGCCACCTGATAAATCAAAAACTTCAGTAATATACAATCATTTTGGCAGCTCAGAATTGACGTAGAGCCAGCTGGATCATTTTCTTCTCTGAGCAAAACACCAAAACTACACAGATAGTAAGTGCAGTGAAACATTAATCATCTTTTCTGTGACAAACATGGAGTCCTGAACTTTAAACTGGAAGCATAGTGTCACGGTGCACACACGAGGGAGGAACCAGGAACACGCAGACGAGGATATAAACTCAAAGAACAGACTTTACTTAAGACATCAGGACATGGCAGGACAAGGCAAGGCAGACACGGACATCACACACCGGGGTTAACGAGTAGACCAGACAGCACGAAACTCAACAGGCAGGAACTTAAATACACACGCTAATGAGACGAACACGGCTAGACAAGAATTAACTGATGATTACATATGACAAGGACAGGAAACAAACCAAATATGGGCACAAGGGGCAGGAACACATGACAGACACACAACAGTTCCCTGACATAACTCCCCCCTCCCGAAAGGCTCGTCCCGAGCCTTAACAGTTCCATCGGGGAGGGGGGGTGGGCGCTCTGGAGGCCTCTCAGGACAGACACGGACCACAGGACGGGGACCTCCAGAGCGGAACAGACAGACAGGACCCATGGCGGAGCAGGGAGCTCAGGAGGCCATGGCAGGTGGTAACTGTGGCCATGGCATCCTTCTTCGGCCCACCCACTCCACCCAGAGCTCTACTACCCCCCCCCCAAAATTTCCATGGGGAATCCAGGGGGTATCAGGAGCCCTCCGGGGCTAGACAGACAAAACAGTACAAGACACGACAGAAACCCTCCAGGGTCAGACAAACACGACAGGACATCCCACAGGAACTAGAAGCCCTCCTGGGCTGGCTAGGAAGCTGAGTCTTCCTCTGGGCATGACGAGGAGTCAGGGGCCCTCACAGGGTCCCTCAGCGACCTCCTCCACTTCTGCGACAGGGGGGGCAAGCGGCTGCGACTGGCCTCCATGGCCACAACTCAAGGAGCCGCCTGCCCCAGACGAGTCTCCATGGACAAGACATGACACGACAAGGTAAGTTTAAAATGTTCCTGTGGGCACAACGAACACAAACACGGCTCTCCTGGCCGTGACATGTGGACTTGATCCACGGAGAGGGTATCGGCGACCGGCAGGCTTGAGTCAGCGGCAATCCGGTGGGCTTGAGTCAGAGGCGGACCGGCGGGCATTGAGTCAGAGGCGGACCGGCGGGCATTGAGTCAGAGGCGGACCGGCGGGCATTGAGTCAGAGGCGGACCGGCGGCGTGCACAGGGGAGCCGCGGACGGCGGCGTGAACAGGGGGAGCCGCCGACGGCGGGTTGGCTTTCCCCGCGGACGGCAGCGTTGATCTCCCGCGAACGGCGGGCTCGGTGAAGCCGCCGACGGTGGGTTGGCTTTCCCCACGGACGGCGGACTTGGGTGAACCGCAGATAGCGGCGTGATCTCCCGCGAACGGCGGGCTCGGTGTGCCGCGGACGGCGGCGTGAACTCCCGCGAACGGCGGGCTCGGTGTGAGCGGCGAGGTTGGGAGCCGCGGACAGCGGCGGATATCTCCCGCGATCGGCGGGTTGGATGAGCCGCGGACAACGGCGAACTTCTCCCGCGATCGTCAGACTGCAGGGCTCGCGGCCAGCGGACTCGCGGCACTCGCGGTAATCCTGCCGAACTCCCACGCCGACTTGCAGTGGGCTAAAGCGGGATGTCGAGTGGCGACTTCCATGCCGCGAGGGACAAACAAAACAGGAACAAACAAAAAACTTTTCAAAAACGGAAAACAAAACAAGGTGAAGGGGCGCCGCTTACTGTTTAGGTCTGGTCTTCTGTCACGGTGCACACACGAGGGAGGAACCAGGAACACGCAGACGAGGATAGAAACTCAAATAACACTTTACTGAACATCAAGACATGGCAGGACAAGGCAAGGCAGACAAGGACATCACACACCGGGGTTAACGAGTAGACCAGACCGCACGAAACTCAACAGGCAGGAACTTAAATACACACGCTAATGAGATGAACACGGCTAGACAAGAATTAACTGATGATTACATATGACAAGGACAGGAAACAAACCAAATATGGGCACAAGGGGCAGGAACACATGACAGACACACAACAGTTCCCTGACACATAGCTTATGGAAGTGGAGTTTAAAATTACATTTTTGCTAAGGAAAAATATATTCTTGTAAAGTTTGTATGAAGGCATATCTGAGGTCTACCAAACTGTTTACACAAAGTACCATCTGCATTACATCAAGTTGGTTTAAACAACTAATCACGTTTTGTGTTTCTTAAGGGTTTCACCTCTAACGTTTCTCTACATTGTGGTTAATATTTTACCCTGCTGCATATGGTATATTCAGTGCTGGGAAGGTTACTTTGAAAATGTAATAGGTTACAGATTACAGGTTACCCTACTTAAAATGTAATAAGTAGTGTAACGTTTCAATTACTTTATTAAAGTAATGTAACTGATTACATTTGATTACTTTTTTAAATTTCAGTGTTTTCAACTGGTAATCATTTTTAAACGTAAACCAGGCAGGGTTAACCTTACAGTAGTACTGAACACTGATTACTGTCAGACTTTCAAAATCCTTGATCACTTGAATTAAGATTGGAGGCAAAATATCTTCATTTGCATATAAATGTGTCTTGGTAGTGCGTAGACACAACTACCCTTTATCACCCAATGATACAAATCCATTCACTCAAAAACTTAAACAGTTATCAAGCCAATATGATGTCATATTGCTTAGGCCCCTCCCATGACCACTGACGTACTGTCCCGTATTAGCATATTTCCGCCCTCAGCCAGTTGTACGAAGTCCGTCATTTTCTACGCGCTTGAGCAGCTGTAGCGACAACAATGTCTTGTAAGCAATGCAGGTGTTTTGTTGTTAGATATAGGAGAATATAAGAATAATTTAAATTTTCTCCAAACACCAGAGCCACTGAGGACGCAGTGGATTAGCCTTTGATTTTGATGGTAATGCGCCAACGAATACACCTAAATTCGTCTGTCTGCACAAATCATTTTACTCCTTTGCTTTCTGAATGAGGGACAATTCAAGGCAGGTTTTGTTAACAAGTTAAAACTCAAGGATGGATCAGTACCCATTGTTCATGATCCAGATGCACTTCCCGAAGTAGTTAGTCTCACACTTTATATATATTTTTTAATGATTATTTGCTAATCACCTTTGCTTTTTTACGGAATAGAGGGGTGCGGGGTGAGCTGAACTCATTATCATGTAAAGAGATATGCACTGAAATGAGTCGCTGTGAATGGAGCTGTTTTTGACAAGGTAAAAAGGGTGTAGTTTTACACGACCACTGAGGCCATTTCAAAAAGACCCTAAATAATACCAACTTGTGGAAAATGGGCATCCGATGTTCCCTTTGAAGCACAGCCACCACAAAATCAGACTTACTTTGAGATCATTCTGACTCAGAATTTCTGAGGTTAAATACATATTTAAAATCGTAACAAGAAATAGTTTAATAGCTATGATACTGTTTTTGAAATCAAATCTTTGCAGAGCTATGACAGGAAACACTGGAATCTAACAAAGCCTTTGGAAAAAAAAAACAGTTAATCTTAAAAAATAAAGCATTTACATATATACGAAATAAAGAGTTATCAAATAAGCATGTTATAAACTCCTGAAACATTGGTGTTTCATATTTTAGAGCACTCACTGCAATTTATGAAAGAAATCAATTAAATCTGTATGTGGGAGTGTGTGTGTGTGAAAAAAAAAATAAAAAAATTCAGATGTAACCCCCTTAGTAACCTTTAACATTTTCATAAGTAACCGTAATTTAATTACACATTTTTTCTCAGTAACTGTAACTTATTACAGTTACTTTTATTTTGTAATTAAATTACGTAATTCTGTTACATGTAACTAGTTACTCCCCAACACTGGGTATATTGTAACTGTACAGTTGATCAGAAACAGACTTGTTTACATTGACCTCCATCGCTTTCACAAACCCAAGTTGCTACACCTCACAGTCCAGTCACACAGACTCTATTTCATGCACAACCATTAATAAGTTTGTACTCTGGTACTACTCGGTGACTTCAACGTCCACCTAGAAAAATCCCAGGCTGCTGACTTCAACATTCTGCTTGCCTCATTTGACCTCAAGCGACTGTCTACTATGGCTACTCACAAATCAGTTAACCAATTGGACCTTATCTACATACGCTACTGCTTAACTGACAACACTTTAGTTACTCTATTGTACACCTCAGACCACTTCCTCATCACTTCTAACCTCACACTGACTCCGAACACAACACACACTCCGCAGGTCACCTTTTGGTGTAACCTGCACTCACTCACTTGCTCTCGCCTATCCTTGATCCTTCCCCCACCCTCTCAGTTTTCAGCACTGGACACAATCACTGCTACTGACACGTTTTCTCCACTCTAACATCTTGCTTAGACAACTTTTGTCCCCTGTTCATCCAGACCAGCATGCACCACCTCTGCCCCCTGGCTGTCAGATTTTCTCCGAGAACATTGCTCTAGGCTCAGGGCTGCAGAGAGGAGGTGGCGCAAATCAAAAAACTCTACTGACCTTTGTGGATGTAAGTCACTCCTCTCTTCCTTCTCTGCATATGTCTCCACTACTAAAACAACAAACTACCACAACAAAATTAACAATTGTTCTGACTCTAGCACACTTTTCAAAAACCACTTCTCTTCTTTGTACTCCTCCTTCATCAACTCATTCAGCGAATGACTTTGTAATATTCTTCATAAATAAAACAAGAACTATCAGCGACCAATTCTCCACACCACAAACTGGCAAAAACGTCATAACAACAAATACACACTATCTCTCCTTCTCTCCACTCTCCGAGACAGACGTTTCCAAACTTATCCTTTCCAATCATCCTACTACCTGTCTGCTTGATCCTTTCCCCACTCACCTCCTTCAGTCCATTTCTTCTTCAGTTATACCTGTGCTCACTCACATTATCAACACCTCTCTTCGCATTGGTACACACAGCATTTAAGTGGGGTTGGGTAACCCCACTGCTTAAAAAAACCCTCTCTAAATCCAGCATTTTTAAAAAACTACAGACAAATATTCCTTCTTCCATTCATTGCAAAGACACTTGAGCGTGTTGTGTTCAACCAACTCTCTCTGTTTCTTGCACATAACAACCTCCTGGACGACAACCAATCTGGCTTCAAAAACAGCCACTCAACTGAGACTGCCCTGCTCTTGGTTACTGAAGCCCTGAGAATGGCAAAATCCTTGGTACTCATCTTGCTGGATCTGTCTGCTGCTTTTGACACAGTTAACCACCAGATCCTCCTGTCCACCGTCATAAAGTTGGGAATCTCAGGGATCACACGCCAGTGGTTCAAGTCTTACCTTTCAGGTAGGTCCTCCAGGGTGTCTTGGAGGGGTGATGTTTCTAAGTCACAACTTCTTGCTACAGGGGTTCCTCAAGGCTCAGGGCTTGGACCACTTCTCTTCTTCATCTACATATCATCATTAGGATCAGTAATTCAGAAGCATGGATTTTCCTATCATTGCTATTCTGATGACATTCAACTCTACTTCTCGTTCCAAACAGATGATTCAACAGTAGCTGGTTGCATTGCAGCCTGTCTGTTCAGTTATTTTTTTACAGTTAAGCTTCACAGACCATATTGCTTCAACGGCCCGTTCCTGAAGATTTGCCTTATACAACATTAGGAAGATCAGACCCTTCCTATCAGAGCAGACTGCACAACTCCTTGTCCAAGCTCTTGTTCTCTCCAGACTGGACTATTGTATTGCTCTCTTGCTGGGCCTTCCCGCATGTACTATCAAGTACATGTGCAACTGATCCAGAATTCAGCAGCGAGAGTAGTCTTCAACAAGCCGAAGAAAGCTCACATCACACCTCTCTTCATCAGCTTGCACTAGCTACCAGTAGCCACTCGCATCGAATTCAAGGTACTGATGTTTGCCTACAAGACAACCACTGGCGCTGCACCAATACTGTATACCTAAACTCGCTAGTTCAGACATACGTGCCCTCCAGAAGCTTGCGTTCTGTAAGTGAACGACACCTCATGGTGCCATCCCAAAGAGGCACAAAATCACTCTCATGGACCTTTTCCTGGACTGTTCCCAGCTGATGGAATGACCTGCCTATCACAATTTGAGCAGCTGAGTCT
Organism: Barbus barbus; assembly: GCF_936440315.1. NCBI lineage: Eukaryota > Metazoa > Chordata > Actinopteri > Cypriniformes > Cyprinidae > Barbus > Barbus barbus. Next base: position 30,648,384 of record NC_136729.1, read on the forward strand.
TTAGCCATTTTCAAAAAACGTCTAAAGACACAACTTTTTCACCAGCACCTGACCAATTAATACTAGCACTTAACTATTCTATTCTATTCTATTCTATTCTATTCTATTCTATTCTATTCTATTCTATTCTATTCTATTCATTTTGGTCTAATTTATTTAAAAAAAACCTATGTGTACTGTGTTAAACTAACTGAGACTTGTCACAGCACTTGTATACTGTTGCTCTCTCGTTGGACTGATTGCTTCTATTGTTTTCCTCATTTGTAAGTTGCTTTGGATAAAAGCATCTGCTAAATGATTAGATTAAATGAATGATTAAAGGAAAGTTTGGGGTCAGTATTGGATGGTATTTTCATCTAAGGTAGAATTAGCTTTATCATTAAAAACAATTCTACTAGATCTCAAATAAATTACTTTGCCTGTTTTCCTTTTCCTTGGTAAGTATATGTCAGAAAACAACTTGTGTGCTGTCCATGGTCCTGAAAAATGGCTCGTTGAGGTCTTAAAATGGAAGTTCTCATAACATTCTTAAGTAAAGACTACCATAAACATGAAGGATGAACTAAGCTTAGTGGTAAAGGACATTTTTTCTTAATGTATTTCTGACATTGATTTACCAACAAACAAATCTTCCACAGTGCAGCAGAATATACAAGACTGTGGAAGGAAAGTTTTTCCTATGGGAAGATATTCATACGAAGTAACACATAAAATAAAAAGGCAATAAGCAAATTTCTCAACAAATGGAGCAAAACCTATAATGATTTTTAACTTAGCTGATCACAAATGTGCTGTACAAATACAAGTACAGATTACATGACAACTTAGCAGGCAGTACAAATTAACAGTTGTTATGACATTACACACACACACACACACACACAAAATTGGTTCTTCAGCGGTTCGTTGGGGTGGTTGAGGTGCTATATAGCAACCACTACCATATAAAGAACCTGTTAAGCCCAGTGTGGTTCTTTAAAGGTCCTCTAACTCTCTCTTATAGTCTCTTAGTTTAGTTGGGGAGATGATCAAAATTACATAAAAAAATATAGCGCATTTCCTGAAGATAACGTGGTTCTCAACATTTTTGCCACCAAGGCCCACCATAAGGAAAAATTCCAGAGCCCCCTCACAATACTTTTTTCACCTCAGAAAAGCATAAAAGTGATTCAAAACAGCTTTTGCCATTGTAGTAAATTCCCATTCATAGCAAACATATGAGAGTGGAGTAACATTTCAGAAATCATATCAGAAAGGAGGAGAATAGGGTTTCTCGTATGGTTCTATATAGCACCATGTATAGCACCTGTATAGCACCTTTAAAGGGTTAGTTCACCCAAAAATGAAAATTATGTCATTAATTACTCACCCTCATGTCGTTCCAAATCCATAAGACCTTCGTTCATCTTTGGAACACAAGATAGTCTTGATGAAATCTGAGAGCTCTCTGACCCTGCATAGACACTGATCCCACATAGATTGTTTTATCAATGTCCTTACTAAGTTTTTGGGTCTGGGAACATTTCAGTCGTGTTGCTGTCTATGCAGGGTCAGAGAGCTCTCAGATTTCATCAAAAATATCTGAGTTCCAAAGATGAACGAAGGTCTTACAGGTTTGGAACGACATGAGGGTGAGTAATTAATGACAAAATTTTTGGGTGAACTAACCCTTTAAAGATATGGGGTCTATACTGCATTTAAAGAGGTTCTATGTGATTACAAGCCAATGAGCCACTTTTAGTGCTATTTAGTACCATTTTTATTTAGAGTGCATTGTAAAATAATTAAATAAATAAAAAGTCACTGACCTATATTTTGTTAAACATATATTGTCAGTGTCTCATCTCACTTTGTTGAGTTGTAGTACATTAAGAACCATTAAAATCAACATTTGGAAGTGATTTTCATAAAATGAAAAGGAAAAAAAAAGAGGCTTTTTGTTGTACGACTTACCTTCATAAATCTGATTTAAAATAAATCTGCTTGTTACTTGTGACTTTCATCTGTGACTGTCTGGACTATGTTAAAGTAAGTTTAACATTAACTAATGTAGAAAGATGAACTCTGGGGTTGCTGGATAACGCTGCCAAAAAGCAGAGGAGGCCTGGGAACTGGGATGTTTGAAAAGGACAGGTCAATATTTGAATATATCATGTTAGCTTTTAAATCAATGATGTCTGTGTAGGGGGTTTGTGAGGGGTTGAGTGGGGGCTTGGTTTATATTTTAGCAATACTTTAAAATAAAATGACACATCATTATTAGAATTACGATTATCTACTTAGAATAATGGTCAGCTACTTTCTACTGTTCAGGTCTAATGCAAACATACTGATATCTGGCTCTAGGCCACAGATGTAGCCTGAACAGAAACAGGACATAGTCAGTCTATAATGTCCTGGACAGAATTCAACAACCTTTATGGGAACAAGTGACATCTGATTAATTATTATTATTATTATTTTAAAGGTATCAAATTGTCTTGGTCAATTGTCTTCAACTGTGCTTTGATTGCAGTATCTATAGCATTACTATTTAAAACAAAATAGAATGTAAAAAATATATTTATCACTTTTACCCCCGGTTTCACAGACAAGGCTTAAAACTAATCCCAGACTAAAATCTAAGTCTGAGCTGTTTCAACTGAAATAAATTTACTCTGACTCATCTTAAAATATATCAGTGTCTTTATTTAGTCTCAAAATGCACACCAGTAATGTTTTTTCTAAGGCACGTTTATAAAAATTACTTAAATGTCCTAATTTAACTATGGCCTAATCCTGATTTAGTCTAAACCCTGTCTGTGAAACCAGGCCTTAGTCTTCACAATGCATTTTTGTAGCACATACTATTGATACCATGGTGCAATAAGATTAACTTTGCTCTTCAAAGTGCATCTTTCTCTAAATTCTCGAAAATCTGGAAGCCCTTTCTAGCATATATGTGCATTTTTGCTGATTAAACGTTTTCCATCCCAGACACAGAATTAATATTCCATTTTAACTATTCAGATTAAATATACATTGAATTTGTTTACTGCAACACCTACTTTTAATGTTTGCTTATTTATTTTTTTCCAAATTATTTATTTTTTATGTATTAATTATTTTTTCTTCTCTTCCCACCCTTTGTGTGTCATAAAAAATCTAAATAAGCCTTCTGAATAGAACCCATTGATCCTTTTCAGGAATTTTTCTAGATTTTCACCAGAGATAGACCCCAGAGAATTGACAGCTTTCGCAATATTGATGGGCTAGTCTGTGCAACTGTCTTTCTGTGAACTATACACAGAATTCAGACATCATGAACATGAGCAGATTAGACTTTGGCATTATTGCAGCATTTCTAAGCAGAACACAGAAGTCAGATTATACATTTTCTGTGAAATTTTACTTTCATCATTTTCATTCCATCAAAATATGTAGTCAAAACAGCATGCATGTTTAATATTTATAACAGTATTTTGCAATGCATAAATACACCTATGTAAATCTGCTCCCCTCTTAATAATAATCTTATTGACTCAATGTAAAAGCGAAAAAAAAAGAAGAAGAAAATGTACTACAAAAGTAAATAAGCAATGAAGAATAATGAAGACCCTCAAAGCATGGATAGACATTAGGGACTGGAAGTAAAGTCACACGGAACTGGCACAAGTTAAAAGTGCACCCTGTATACAAGAGGGTCAGCCAGATGTCTGATAGCATGTAAATGGTTTGTTTCTAGGCAGCGATTGACCCACAGCATTGAGTTGGGAAATGTTAATCAAAATAATAAAACACTGCAGTCATCTCTGCTCCGCAAATACATGTAAATCCACATTCAGATGTGTTAATTTAGCTGTTCAAAGAGACATGCTAAGCAGTAATATGCACATAGTAAAAGGGAAGAGACTTTGCTCTGAAAATGGCCTTGAAAAGATAGGACTATTTAATCATGTGGTGCACAGACCTGACGGATAGTGATGAAACATGGGTCACATGGGAAAACAATGAGGCGGTGATGTCACTGATCATAGAATTGACTAGAAGCCTTTCTTTAAACCATCCTTCTAAACGAATAACTTTTCACCCTGAATTCAGTCATAAACCATATGCCAAGTGTGTTATGTTAATGGTTAATAAAGGTACCTTATTATTTTGTGGCGTAACGCGTCTGCTAATTGTCTGCAAACTTCACTCCATTCGGCACAATGCTCTAAAAAAAAAAAGTGGGTGTATCAGATGACTTGACCTGTGCTGGAAGTCCATGACAAAAAAGTCCTGTGATCTGACCTAGTTGAGCTATTTTCTGCCATTCCCTTCCATAAAAACAACACGGTATGAGGTCAGCGAGATGCTGGGCTAGAGCGCAATAGTACGGGATGCAGTTTGTTGTTTGGATGCCTGGTGGATGACATCAACTCACACAGAGCTTTCCCCTCAGCCCTCACAGCGGGAACAGTGGTTTTCCATTCTATTACCTCTGCCTCGAAGGAAAGTCCCACTGATTCTGCACTACCACACCACCTCCTTTTACCTTAAGAGTTCTCTGTAAACGGCAAATAAATCACACTCAACTGCATGTAGCTGAGTCTCAACATAGACATTTATGTCCCTGGAGGGAATAACGGCTGTTGTCAGGGCAGAAGCATAAGAGCCAAAATAACCACAGCAGCTGATGGAGAGCTGATTAGCAAGATAACTTCATTCAACAGATGACAGCACACATGAAACATATGTAATTATGTATATACACAACATGTAATATATAACTTAATGATAATCGTTCCCTTCCTTTGTAGTGCAAAACAACTTTATTTAAATGGCAGTTTTCCAAAGTGTAAGTTAAGGCTCTCCACTTTTACCAGTCCAGGATGGGAAACATCAGTCGTCCTATACTGTGTGTAGGAAGAAAGCAGCCCTCATTCTTGGCTCATCAAGAGTTGTTTATAAGCCTGTCACTTTTTATGAAAAAATACCAAGATGACATTTGCCATAGCACAGGCTGTTTTGCAGGGAGAGGAGCATGTACACATATGAGCAGACATTTGAATGGTGTGCAAGGTCAGGTTCTGTGAAGAAGAGGCAGAAACCAAAACACATCAATACTCTACGTGCACTACATGCTGCATAGTAGGACCCTAATGTCTATGTTGTTTGGTAGACAATTGTATTTTATAACAGGCGCTATACAGCAGCTCATACACATCCACCATGTTTATAGTTCTTTCTATTTGTGTTTGTAGTTTGAACCAAAATATGAATCTGGTTTCAAAGTGCAAGGGGTTGTGGGCAATGTAAGTCGTTAGAATGGATCTGCACTTTGAACATTTATAGGAAATGGTGTATCTTTGGGATACTAATTTCAACATATTATCATTTGGCACACACTGACACATTTAGGCCACAAAGTATGCAAACTGGGATGCAGGGTAGAAATAGGTTAAGGCTGAAAGAGGAATACACAACAAAAAATGGTATCACTTTAGGGACCAATTCTCACTAGTTGCTTCTTAGCATACATATTGCCTGTTTATTAGTACTTATAAAAGCACATTTTAATGCTAATTCTGCATGACCATATTTTAGTTCCCTTAACCCTACTGTAACGGAACGGGGCGGACACAGAAGGTAAGTGAAGTCACAAGGTGTTTATTTACAGGGTGAACAGCAAACAGCAATCGTGTGGATTCTTCGGACTTGGTGAGTGTTAATTCGTGAGGTTAAAGTAATAGGAATGTCAATCACAACCAGTCTCTCTGTCTTGACAGATCCTGGAGATGTGCTGCGTCAGAGCGGCAGAGACATACGAGGATTCAACAGAGCCACCGGGGACAGACGAGGAGGAGGACTGGAAGAGGACAAGGCAGAAGGTAAGTAAGGACAGGTAAGTTATTTGCAGGTAGATAGACTCAGCTTATGGGAAGCAGAGACGGTCCATGTAGCAATCCGGATATCGGACTTTGCAGTGCTTGTCACATCACTTCAAGATCGGACGATCTAGTGAGCTGAGGGAAGTGCTTTTATGTGGCTGGTGATAATGAGGTGCAGGTGCCGGTGATGATTGGAAAAACAGGTGATAGTGATGAGTGACGGGGAAGACGGGCCATTCTGTGACATTACCTCCCCCTCCCGGACGGCGCGTCCCGCGACGTAACAACAATAATACCGGGGAGGGGGGGTGGGCACCCTGGAGGCTGGAGCAGAACCTGGACAGGACAGGGAAGCCTCCAGGGCGGATCAGGAGCCTTAGGAGGCCAGGGCAGGACTGGAGGCTCGGGAGACCGTGGTGGATCAGGAGGCTTGGGATGCCATGGCGGATCAGGAGGCTCGGGGAGCCATGGCGGATCAGGAGGCTCGGGGAGCCATGGCGGATCTGGAGACTCGGGGAGCCATGGCGGATCAGGAGGCTTGGGATGCCATGTTTTTTGGGAAGCCCAAAGGGATTCATATGGCCATGCGAAATGAGCCATAGTGGCCCTGACAAATGTCCCTAGCAAGGCCACTATGGCTACTAGGATTACAAGTATATAGCCCCCCCCCCAAAATTTCTTTGGGAATGTTCCCCATAAGGGGTCTCACCGGTGGAGCGGGCTCTGTGGGGCGCTCAGAGGGAGCGGGCTCTTGAGGGCGCTCTGGAGGAGCGGGCACTTGAGGGCGCTCTGGAGGAGCGGGCACTTGAGGGCGCTCTGCAGGAGCGGGCACTTGAGGGCGCACGGGAGGCGCGGGGCTGGACGGGACCAGCGGGAACTCAGGTGGGCTGGACGGGACCAGCGGGAACTCAGGTGGGCTGGACGGGACCAGCGGGAACTCAGGTGAGCACTTGCGAGGTGCAGGAATTGGTGGGCGCAGACGAGGAGCAGGCAATGGAAGGCACTGGCGAGGAGCTGGCACTGGAGGGCGCTTGCGAGGAGCAGGCACTGATGAGAAGAAGACATTGGACAAAGAACTGGAGCCGAGAACTCCGGGGGAAGAGCCTCATCCATTAGCCCCTCATTCTGCATTGGCGGAGCCTGAGTGTTCGGGGGCTGTGGAATCATCCCCTTCGCCAACGTTCATCGCCGGTTGCGGCGGATTCCTCATCGCCGCTGACGGAACATACTTCGGCGTGGGTGGAGGAAGCAGGAGGATCGGCAACGACCCTCCGTTGCGGGGAACCAAAACCAGCCGCCTCCTCATTTTCGGTGATGGTCCGATCTTCTGTAACGGAACGGGGCGGACACAGAAGGTAAGTGAAGTCACAAGGTGTTTATTTACAGGGTGAACAGCAAACAGCAATCGTGTGGATTCTTCGGACTTGGTGAGTGTTAATTCGTGAGGTTAAAGTAATAGGAATGTCAATCACAACCAGTCTCTCTGTCTGGACAGATCCTGGAGATGTGCTGCGTCAGAGCGGCAGAGACATATGAGGATTCAACAAAGCCACCGGGGACAGACGAGGAGGAGGACTGGAAGAGGACAAGGCAGAAGGTAAGTAAGGACAGGTAAGTTATTTGCAGGTAGATATACTCAGCTTATGGGAAGCAGAGACGGTCCATGTAGCAATCCGGATATCGGACTTTGCAGTGCTTGTCACGTCACTTCAAGATTGGACGATCTAGTGAGCTGAGGGAAGTGCTTTTATGTGGCTGGTGATAATGAGGTGCAGGTGCCGGTGATGATTGGAAAAACAGGTGATAGTGATGAGTGACGGGGAAGACGGGCCATTCTGTGACACCTACCCCACAGCTAAACTTAACAACTATCTTACCAACTATTAATAAGCAGCAATTTAAGAGTTTATTGAGGCACCCACCCGAGAGACTTTACTCAGTTTGTGTCCTCTGACCAAATAAATACTGTTTGCACTTGCATCTTTGCTTCCACCTCATTTTTCCGTGACAATATTAAGGTGTCTTGTTGCACGTTACATGTACTTACAATTATAATAAAAATACATTATGCATAATTACATGCAAGTAACGTTAAGACAAACCCTAATCCTAACCCTATAGTACATGTAGTTAATTAATATTACTCAGTACTTAAATGCATAATTACACTGGGTTAACAAGGATACCTTAAAATAAAGTGTAACTAAAATTATTTTCTTACTTAGTATTTTTGTCAAATATCTAAAATTGCTTAAATCAAGATACATTTACTTGAGAAGCACTTGTTTTGTTTAGATATTTGTACTCGAAAATGAATCGAAAATACTAAAGAAGTCATTTTTTGCAATGTAGATGTTTACTCATGACAAAAAAAGTGCTTTGGCTATACTGGTCAAGACGAAAAATGAATGAGAAAGCCAGTAAATTTTGTATTATATTGTTCCAGAAAATGTCATCACGATTCCTACACGAAGGAAATATCAGCATGAGGTGAGTTGACTGTAAAGATCAAACAGGCTGCCTGGCTTATTTCATCCCTTTAATTCCCTTCAGTCATCTTACTCTCTAAAACTGAAGGTTCCCCATTTTTATGTTGCTAATACAGATGAACACTTGTCTCACATAACTTGATGGATGATGATTACTAACTTATGTTCGTAATGACCCTCATACTGCAGAACTACACTCAGAACGTACTGTTACTACACGCCACACTAAAAGTCTCTCTAGCGAAGCTGAGAGTGATAAATCCTTAAACAGTCACGCTGAGTATAGTGGCTTATAACTCAATAGGTCATGGTGAATTCGTTCGTCACTAAACCTCCTGCTATGGCTTTTTAACCTAGTCCAAAACTCGGTTCTGTACAAAGTCCAACAAAAGTGAAATAACAATGTGATTTTTTGGAGAGGGTAACAAGACCCCTCATTGCAGTTGGCTGTACTTGAGAGGAATGTGACCATGGGACTTTTTAGCACATCAAGTCTGTGTACTAGTCTAACAGCACTTCTTTGTCCAGTTTTGATTGGAGGGACAAGACAACAGGGTAACCACTGTAATGCAGTTCAGGGCAGCTGTTATCCAGAGCATGACCACTGGCTTCTTCTCAGCCTAAATAAAAGCTTGCAACAAAACAGGCCCAAGCATTTTCCCATGGATGCAAGCCCACTGTTTACCATAACTATATTAGGAAGTCCAGCTGTTGAGCATCTATGCCGAGTTAGACTATGTTTACAATCAGGTTAAAGGCCTTTTTGCTTGGTTTTATTGATTTGATTGCGTTCAGAACCTCAAGGGAATTTAGAGCCCCTTTGTGAACTGGATGAAAACCTCAACAATGTTGCAGTTAAACTAATGGTATTCAATGTGTTGATACAACATTAAAATAGATATTAAAGTATGAGGATGATTGCATGTGTTAAGCATTTCATGAAAAACAATCTCACATAAAACTAAGATGTTTATATGACAAATCGTTTTTCAGCCAAGTTCACATTGTTCTCAGAAAACTCGACGAATGAACATGTTTCTCTTACCTACTGCTATTTTCACGCTAAAAATAACATGATTGAAGGTGTTTTTCTGCTTAGTGCCGGACAGTGAAATACCTTCACTGTCTTAAATGAATCCAAGAGCAACTAGCAGATTTCCTTTTTGATGTTTCTAACAACCTTCCCAGTTAATGACCTTCTCATGGCCTTGCCGTACTAAAAGAAAGTAATTTTAGTCACCCTTGACCTTCTAAATACTACCCACCCAATCCCTGTCAGCTTTTTATTTTCTCCACAAAACAATTTGTTGTGTGCACACTAATGGAGGAGATCGCAGAATCCTGATTTTTGCCTCAAACTCTGCACGAGCATCCATTTTTTAGGGGATGGAAACAAGTGCAGGATATCCAGACCGTTTGAAACTGAACTTCTTTTAAAAAAAGACTGTTCACTGTTTTTGCATTCTACTGCGTTGCTAGATGGATGCGTTTCACTATTACACTTGCATCTCACATCTTTTGAAGCATCTCATGTATAACACACAATTCTGAAAACACACTACTCAAATTACGAGTATGGGACAGTATACTTGGCCACACGTCCCATCACGTTCACTTTAAACTTTCAAAAAACATGTTCCTATAACTTTTTTTTATTCCACTGCCCTGTGTCTCTCAAAAAATATGTTCTATGCGAAGGGTCCCAAAAATGGGCAACTAGCTCATATTTACAAAAACGTTTGACTGCATTGACTTAAGTGTCTTGAAATCCTGCATTCTTGTTCCATTGCCTTTTAATTATACAAGGAAAGACATATGTCAAAAAAGCTGTTGAATCTCATACAATTCAGCTTTTTTTTTTGGACATGCTTTGTGGTCTCAGAGACACTAATAACCTCATTGCTACACTATAATTGTAACTTTTCACGAACTTCTTGCCTGTGTGAATGAATTGTGAAGATTTATTGGACAAGAGGCGTGAATAACCAGTAAAAATAAGATTAGGAAATAATAAATCCAAAACATCTAGCATGTGTGATGATGGGTACCATCGAAATTGCCTAAACTGAGACATCGTTCATGTATTTATTTTCCTCTTTTACTGCTGATTCATCTATTCATAAATATCTCCCTCTTATTATAGCTGTTTTACTTTCTGTCTGCTCCTCTCTGGTTTCCTGTGATGTGTCAGTAATGCTGTACCTCCAGTCATCCTTCTGACCTCTCTGACTGGAGGCCTTTTAGACCAATCAAGCAGGCAAGGGTCCCTCGTGGGCCTGGCACTGGCACAGGGCACCATCCTGTTTCTGTGCAGCTCATTGTTTTCCCGCTCATCTGCAGGGTGAGGTCTCACTGACTGCACGGGAGCCATCCACGCATCCTGCTTTCATTGCACGGCATGAAGAAAAACAAATTGGGTTTGCTGAATCGCACAGACACCTTGTTTTTAAGGCATAGATGTAATGAACCTATCTTTATGCTTATATATTTAATTTTGCTTTCAGACCAAAGTCACCCAGATAAAACCATACTGTACATTGTTTAAAGACTGATTACAGGAAAAGCAGATATGTCTGACTACAGATAACAGACAACTGTGTTCTACAAGGTCAAGTATGGAAGGCATTAAATTATGTCACACACAAACACACAGGCAGACACACTTTCAAAATATCTTATATTGCATTCCAAAGAACAAAGAGAGGCATATAGGTTTGGAACAAGTAAATGGTGAACTATCTTTGTATCCCATGATAAAACTACATATCACTGATAAGAGGTACAGTACAGTTACAGTTGTTGTGTTAGAAACAGTCAGTATTAAGGCTTTACTCTCATGAGTGTTTATCTACATGGGGACAGAGATGATCCATAAATCTTGAGTCAGAAAAAAAAAAAAAACCTAATCAACAAAACTCCTTGGATGATGGAGTCTAGAAAAGCGGTCCAGTATTTGGTAACTATGTAACCTCATTGAGGTAAACAGAGAGCGCAGCCTCATTTGAACCCCAAGCAACCCCTTCATCCATCTGACATGCACAGACTTGGCACATTTGTTATATGGGCCACATGGAGGGAAACTCCTTGGGAAGTGTGATGAGAGCAAGAGACCTTTTCAAGGCGGGCTATTATTCTTTGATAACCAGGCTTTTGCATTTGGCCTCCTTAGTGCTTTTCATTAAGAAAGGAATCACCTTGGCTTTGCCAGGATTTAATCAGAAACAGCCCGCTGCAACAGCTAATTGAAACAAGCTGGACCTCCACGCTCTATACAATACACAATAAGTGACAAATTTGACCACAAGCTGCAGTGTATATAAAAAAAGAGTCATGGCAATACAAGACTCCCTGCTTGTCAAAACCATGGCATATAAAAACAACTCACTGGATAGACTGGGAAGTTTATGCCACTGATGGTCTGACTTTCAGTTACTTCATTAAAGGGAAATTACATATTTTAAATGTGTCGATGTTAAGCTTTGCTGTGATGAGAGGTTTTATTCCAACCGACGCTTAATGTAAACCGAGCTGCTTTATGCAACATTGTGATGTGTTGTTTTGCAGTCTGAAGTAGAACAGCATGTTGTTCAGCTATAAAATCTGACAAAACCAAGAAATGTATGGAATATTATTAATAAAATGCCAGTCAATTGTGTAGTACAGAACATTTTACTAGGTACAGTCAGAATGAAGATGTAATTTCAATGCAGAAATATCATAATGCAGCTTCAGGCTACTTTTTTTTTTTTTTTTTTTTTTTTTATTGTCACCCAGACTTGGCTGACACAGTTCTCTTGAGTTTCATTTCATTTTTTTATGCTGTAATCAGAGAGGAGGAAACTGTTAACATTATACTGCACATTGCATCCACCTTACCTTGACCAAAGAATAAGGAGTGCACTACAATGACATACGTAACCATATCAGCAAACAAACCCAAACTCTGGCTCATACAGGATAACTTGTGCCAACCACCATTAAAACACATAAACAGCTCTTAGCTTGGTACTTTACACAAAATACTTCGTTTTTGAATCATTTGTGCAAAATGATTCATCTCAACTGTATTGAAATTCCAGTTGTTTGTTTCGATGAATCAGCGAACTGGAGTGGGTTTTGACTTATAATAACAAAAAAGGAAAAATTATGAAAATCGTTGGTTAACGTCTGGAGAATACGGAATGGGAGAGCTACATTGGGACAGCTGGATTGTTTTGGAGTTTTGTGTTTAATGTGTGCCAAACCTCTTGGATCAGATTTACCAAAATATTGATTCATTTATTTATTTCCCTTGAAGATGTATTGTATTTTCAGTTGTTATATCTGGCTAGAACTGGTTGTGAATGTCTCATTTTTTTTGCCTGTGAAGTTGTGAAAAATATGCTTTTTAGGATTTTACAATTCACTAGAAATCACTAGATTTAGGTGTATTTTGAGTCTATGTTATACTTTTTTCCACATCTTGTGTACTCCAAAGTAAATGTTTGAATATAAATGACACATTTCTTGTTTGCTTACTTTTTAAACATGAAATGACAGAAATGAAGGACAGTAAAAAGAAATAAAGGCCATATTGGAACAGGAAAGTGGTAGTGATCATGTACCTTTTCTCAATTTTTAGGTCCCACTTTGCGTTGCAGTGTTTGATTTAGATATTCGACTTTCCATGCCCGCTGTACTTCGGGTGCCTACTAAAAGGCAATTTCCATCCTCAAGTAATTTGGAATGGTTTGAATGCCTGTCAAAGTTAATAATTCCTGAATCAAATTACCTTTTATTTATTCATATGGCAAATGCTGTCATATCGGAGTTGGCAATGGTGTATGACTGTCATTCAGCCTGAGTGTTATTTCTGGTCTGTGGCTTGTGGCTGCAAGACTGTAAAACTAAATCAAAAACATGTGATGAAAAAGTGACAAAATAACCACATATTCAGAGTCAAACTTAGTGCAGTGAGGTCTAGCTATGTAAAAGACTACGGGACCCAAAGCCATGCATGCACAGTTGCTGAGAGCTAAAACGTTTACTCAGAGTCATTAATTAAGCCTGGATGCCACCAGGCTGGAATTTATGTATATGAATTTCAGATTTTTGCAGTCATCCAAGTGGGACTTTTAACTGTTGAGCCATCAGTGGTACTTGGATCGGTTGCGCTTTTTTTTTTTTTTTTTTTTAAAGTCCACTTAGTGTAAACAGTTAGGTTTTTTATCACCATTTTCACCTCTCTATGACCCATAAACAGACAGTTTTTGAGGCTATGTCTTTAATAAACGCCCCCTTCACATTAGAAATGTGCAACTGCGATTCCAGCCTGCAGGTTTATTGTTGTGTCCAACTGACCTCTCAATCCTTCAATAACAGCCTAGTTCTTCTATAGGATTTAGTACCAATTGCATTACCCAAGGTGTGAAGTTTCGTCTTGTTAGCATAGTTCCATTAGGCCCTGCTGGTAGATGTTATAACTACACTATCTGAAAGCAAAAAACAACTTTCTCAATTGACAGTGAAGTAAAGAATATTGTTTCAAAGCAGCTTCACAGTAATAAACAGGAAAATAACATAATCAGTGATGGAAACTGTGTAAATATCAATTATGAAATGAGTTCAGTTCAGGGTTCATTAAATTTAGTTCAATAGCAGTGTCAATGTTGCAAAATAGTCGATTAAGCATTAAGGCATTATAGAAAACAGTAGTGTTATTATTGAGCTCAATGCCGTTCAAGTTTTGTTTTCATCCAAACAGTCATGTATTCTGATGATATAAACGTTGTTTGCATGTATTTGTCTTTTAGACAAAAATGAGCACTCAATAATTTATGAACATTTTGAAATGTCTCCAGCTATCTGTATGGTGCAGCTGTCAAATAAATGGTCAAATAGGGGATTGCAGACCAAATACAGTCAAAAGCGCCAAGAAAAAACTGAACTGGGAATTGGCACATTATATGTGAACTTCATTGGAGGGCCTTTGAGATCAAGGGTGAACACATTGAGAGTTTCTCACAGTCTTTCCCATATGTTTTCTCTGAAGCATCTAAAGCTGATTGTTAAGGGCAGTCTAATCTGCCTCGATCATTTCTGCCTTTAGAGCAACATGGACGCCTCAGCGAGCAAAATCAAACACATACGTCAGAGGAGGCCATTTTGGTAGCTAATCCCATCCCAAAGGAAAGCTCATTAAAATGATGTGTACATGTTCTTCCCCTCTCCTTTTTTTTTTTTACAGGACTGAACCATGCTTAATTTTACACTAAACATGCATATTTTAAAGACTGCTCCCTTTTTTGGAGTCAGTTGGAGTCAGTTGGAGAGAAACTGATATAGAAATGTATTGCGCTGCATATCATTTTAAATATGAATCATGCTATGAAACTACATGGAATAAATCTTGCTCAACGATTAATTTTTTTTTTTGTGTTCATGTCGACCCATCATCACAAACATCCCAAGTCACTGCTATTACACAATCCAGTGCACTGGTGCTGCTAAGGTGCCAAAACCCGCATGAAAATGACATGGTTATTTTTCCTTAAAGGTGATATATTATGAAAATCTGACTTTTCCAGGTTTTAAGTGCTATAATCAGGTCCCCAATGCATCTACCAACCAAGCAAACGTGAAAAAGATTAACCCAGTAACTTTGTTTTAGTAAGCCTTTTTCTGCAAGCTTCTTTCTTGGTGACGTGGAAAAGGAATCTCATTATAATATTATCGCCTCTTAATCTGTAAGTCATTTTGATTTTGCAAGCGACAACGGTGTACCAGTTCTAATGCCATGGTGAAAGTTTGAGCAAAACATGCTAACTGTTCTGCCTTTGGCTGCACAGACGAGCACAGAACACTATTTAGTCCCAGCATCAGAGGAGACAACAGAGCAGTGTATTTATTGATTTATTTACTGTATGCTGCTGCCATACAGATCTAAAATTGAGTTGGCTGATCGATTGCTTCTGTCTGTTCCTGTCTGTCATGCTGCTGAGAGGTTTGCGATTGTAGCTCCGTGTAGCTTCACTTTTCTGTTGAATCTCTATTTTACTTTCACTCTCTGTTGTCTAAAGTGATAATATATAACTTAATTCCCACCATATTTCTGGCATTATCTATCAAACTAATTTGATCGTTTGCTTTTTAAAACCGCGCATGCAGCGTGCGTACAGCACGTTAGCATTCATTAGCCAGTTAGCTAGTCACTCGCGGTTCCATTCGCGTTTCTATTCGCGCCTATTATTGTTTTCTTTTTTCTCGCTCCGTTTTTCACGAGTTCATCAAACAACAGTGGTAAGCAAATCATTCTTCAATCACGGTGAGTAATGGCTTCTTCTCCTGCTATTGTTGTTTGCACTGTTTTGCACGTGTACAGTTTATCTCTCTCTGTCGGCGACGAGGGATTCACATGTGATAAATGCAGGTTAATAGTTAGGCTGACAGAGAAGATTTCAGAATTAGAGACACGCAACCAAACTTTAGTTGAGGACAGTAAGAATGTGAGGGCTGTAGATACTGCTTTGGATGCGACTATATATGCTATATATGCTCTGGTCTGCTCCCTGCTTACCGTGATGATGAGATTCATAGCAGACTGTCGTCACTCAATGGCTGGATGTCTAAGTGGTGCCCGCAGAATAACATAGATTCCATAGACAACTGGAAGAATTTTTTGGGCAGACCTAACCTGTTGAAAAAAGATGGTCTTCATCCCTCTTGGGGTGGTGCCGCACTTCTCTCTAGAAATATGGCACATAGTCTTAGAGTTCGTACTTGACTAACTGGGGCCCAGGTCAGGAAGCAGACAGACTGGCTAAACCGACCGTCTACTAGCCACCTCACGTCACAGAAGTCAGTTAATTCTCAGCACATAGAGACTCTTTCACCTAGATATTACACTATAGAGACTGTGTCTGTTCCCCGAACTAGAAAATACAGAAAACTTCCAAACCAAAGTAAGAGTAACAATTTAATTGATGTTCAACAAATAAAAAACAGATATAATACAGATAAACAAATGATAAAGCTTGGCTTATTGAATATTAGATCCCTTTCTACAAAAGCACTTTTTGTAAATGATATGATCACTGACCATAAACTAGATGTGCTTTGTTTGACAGAAACCTGGCTAAAACCAGATGACTAGATTAATTTAAACGAGTCTACCCCCCAAGATTACAGTTACAAACATGAACCGCGTCCAAAAGGTAAAGGGGGAGGTGTTGCTACAATTTATAGCACTATTTTCAGTATTTCTCAGAGGTCGCGTTTCAAGTATAATTCGTTTGAAGTAATGGTGCTTCATATAACGTTATCGAAAGAAACAAGTGTTACTGATAAATCCCCTGCGATGTTAGTACTGGCTACTGTATACAGGCCACCAGGGCACCATACAGACTTTATTAAAGAATTTGCTGATTTTCTGTCTGAGGTAGTGCTGGCTGCAGATAAAGTCCTAAATGCTGGTGATTTTAATATCCATGTTTATAACGAAAGAGATTCATTGGGATCAGCATTTATAGACATTCTAAACTCCATTGATGTTAAACAACATGTTTCAAGACCTAGTCGTTGTCGAAATCATACTCTAGATTTAATACTGTCATATGGAATTGATGTCAGTGGCGTTGAAATATTGCAGCAGAGCTATGGTATCTCAGATCATTGTCTAGTTTTGTGTATATTCCATATAGCTAAAGCTGTAAAGCCAACTCCTTGTTGCAAATATGGTAGAACCATCACTTCTACCACAAAAGACTACTTTATAAATAATCTTCCTGACTTATCTCAATTCCTTAGCATGTCCAATAGCTCAGAACAACTTGATGATTTAACAGAAACTATTGACTCTCACTTTTCTAGCACTTTAGATAGGGTTGCTCCTTTACGCTTAAGGAAAAGAGTCCAACACCGTGGTATGATGAGCACACTCGGGCCCTAAAGAGAGCAGCCCGAAAAATGGAGCGCAGCTGGAGAAAAACTAAATTAGAGGTATTTCGTATTGCTTGGCAGGAAAGTACCCTATCCTACAGAAAAACATTAAAAACTGCTAGATCTGCTTACTTTACGTCTCTTAGAAGAAAACAAACACAACCCCAAGTATTTATTTAATACAGTGGCTAAATTAACAAAACATATAACATCAGCAGGTGCAGACATTATGAACTACTTTACTTCCAAGATCAAAACTATTAGAGATAAAATTGTAACCAAGCAGCTGTCAGCCACAATATCGCATCACTATAGATCCCCTGAGGAACAATTCCACTCACTCTCTTCTATTGGAAATTAAGAATTAGATAAACTTGTTAAATCATCTAAACCAACAACCTGTATTTTAGACCCTGTTCCATCTAAGCTCCTAAAAGAGGTGCTTCCAGAAGTAATAGATCCTCTTCTGAATATTATTAACTCATCATTGTCATTAGGATATGTCCCAAAACCCTTCAAACTGGCTGTTATTAAGCCTCTCATTAAAAAAACACAACTTGACCCCAAATAATTAATTAATTACAGACCGATCTCGAATCTCCCTTTTCTGTCAAAGATATTAGAAAAGGTAGTATCATCACAACTATGTTCCTTCTTAGAGAAAAATGATATATGCGAGGATTTCCAGTCAGGGTTTAGACCATATCATAGTACTGAGACTGCTCTCATTAGAGTTACAAACGACCTGCTTTTATCATCTGATCGTGGTTGTATCTCTCTATTAGTGCTACTGGATCTTAGCGCCACGTTTGACACTATCAACCACAACATTCTTTTAAATAGACTAGAAAATTATGTTGGCATTAGAGGAAGTGCACTGGCATGGTTCAAATCGTACATATCTGACTGCCATCAATTTGTGGCAGTAAATGAAGAGGTATCATACCAATAACAAGTGCAGTATGGAGTAGCTCAAGGCTCAGTACTTGGCCCCTTACTTTTCACGCTTTACATGTTACCTTTGGGAGATATCATTAGGAAACATGGTGTTAGCATTCACTGTTATGCTGATGATACCCAGCTCTATATTTCTTCGCGACCTGATGAAACTTACCAATTTGCAAAACTAACGGAATGTATAGCTGATATCAAAAACTGGATGACTAGCAATTTCTTACTGCTAAATTCTGAAAAAAACAGAGGTGTTAATTATTGGACCAAAAACTTTTGCATGTAATAACCTAGAACACTGTCTAACACTTGATGGCTGCTCTGTAAATTCTCCGTCATCAGTTAGGAACCTAGGCGTACTTTTTGATAGCAATCTTTCCTTCGAAAAACATGTTTCTAGCATTTGTAAAACTGCATTTTTACATCTTAAAAATATATCTAAATTACAACCTATGCTGTCAATGTCAAATGCAGAAACATTAATTCAAGCATTCATGACCTCGAGGCTACATTATGGTAATGCTTTATTGGGTGGTTGCTCTGCACGTTTAATAAATAAACTCCAGCTGGTTCAAAATGCAGCAACTAGAGTTCTTACTAGAACCAGGAAGTATGAACACATTAGCCCGGTTCTGTCAACACTGCACTGGCTTCCTATTAAACATTGTAAACATTTTAAGATCTTGCTAATTACCTATAAAGCCCTGAATGGTTTGGCACCTCAGTATTTGAGTGAGATCTTATCGCATTATAGTCCTTCACGTCCGCTGTGATCTCAAAACTCTGGCCATTTGATAATACCTAGAATATCAAAATCAACTGCGGGCGGGAGATTGTTTTCCTATTTAGCACCCAAACTCTGGAACAATCCACCTAACACTGAGCAGAAAGCAGACACACTCTGTCAGTTTAAATCTAGATTAAAGACCCATCTCTTTAACCTGGTTTACACATAATACACTATCGCATTTCTATAATTCAAATCCGTTAAAGGATTGTTAGGCTGCATTAATTAGATCAACCGGAACCGGGAACACTTCCCAAAACACCTGATGTACTTGTCACATTGTTAGAAGAATGGCATCTACGCTAATATTAGTCTGTTTCTTTCTTATTCCGAGGTCACCATAGCCACCCAGATCCAGACTGTATCCAGATCAGATGGTGGATCAGCACCTAGAGATGACCTCAACAGCCAGGACACCTAGGTGAGCCCCAGAGACTGATCCCCAGTGAAGACCCTGTCTCCAAGACGGCCATCGGGACAAGACCACAGGAACCAGATGAGTCCTTTGCACAATCTGAGTCTGCTTTAGCCTAGATTTAAACTGCTGATTTTGTCTGGCCAGAGGAGAATGGCACTATTTCGACAAACTATTTCCCCGTCTAAATACTGTAAAGCCGATGTAAAGCTGCTTTGACACAATTTGCATTGTTAAAAGCGCTATACAAATAATATTGACTTGACTTGACTAAAATAATCATGCAATTTATTTCCCAGCTGTTTACATTCACAGACATAACTTACTGTTTTTGTAACTTGTGTGTTTTTAACGTAAACTTGTGTGTGAATGAGAACTTAGTTTACTCACATGCTGTGACAGCAGCTTTCTGTCCATGTGCATCGGATGTGTGCGCTCAGAAAACCGTATATCAGAAGTTTAAACTCATATGGTTTAAAACGCATGATTTCAGCACGATAAACATGATAATCAGAACCAAAACAGATGTTTTTAGCAGGTACGAGCTGAAATGGCACAGCTCAATTCTGGAAAGGGGGCAGAAGCAGCAACTCATTTGGATTTAAAGAAACAGGCATGGAAATCAGAGTGTTTCTGCTTCCACTCAAAATAGGCATTTTCAAAATAATATAATAAATGATCTGTGGGATATTTTGAGCTGAAACTTCACAGACACATTCTGGGGACACCAGAGACTTATCAGAATCAGAATCAGAAAGAGCTTTATTGCCAAGTGTGTTTGCACAGACAAGGAATTTGTCTTGGTGTTATGAGCTACCAGTACAGAAAGTACAAACATAGTGCAGACAACATATAATTAAGGTGATAAAGAACACTAATGAAGAGAATATACAATAATTAAGAATAACAATAGTAATAAAAATATACAGAAAAGAGACTTGACCATAGACAGAACTGTGGATGTGCATGTGTCCTATGTACAGATGAAGGTTTGATGGGTTATTTACAGATGTACAGTACCGGGGTGTGTTATGTGTTGTTCAGGTGGGATACGGCCTGGGGGAAAAAACTGTTCTTGTGTCTGTTCTTATATTACATATTGTAAAAAGGGGCATAATATGTCTCCTTTAAACCAGTCAGAATTAAAGTCAAAGAAAAAGACTTAGCAATTAGTGAATTGTTCACATATTTTATGCGCACCGTTGTCCTGTGTAAGACTCTCAATTTCCTCCCATTTATGTTCTTTTGTCTTTATTCTGCATACATTTACACTCTTATAGTATCCCCTAGCCCCATCAACAGTGTTTTACATGTGTATGTTTGTCTTTGCATAAGATATTGTACATTTATATTGAATAAAACTGGGTTAGGATTAACCAAGAGTTTTATTCAACAAAACCCTAAAGAATTAAGGAATACCACGCTAGCGTTTAACACAAAGAGGCTTTTTTCAAACTGGAGGTTGCAGATACTCATACTGTACTTACACTTGTTTGCTGCCATCAGTTTAAAATATATCTCTGACAGTGGTCATTTAAATGCATTTAATGAGCTCAAAGGAACTTGCTGCTTGATTATAGAGACAAATCAGAGTGAGAGGGATCTGGGCCCAGCATTACTTCAATTATTCCAAACTGCAGTAGATGTTGTCACACTGTGTGGGGCAGTGAGCTGAAATGGTTAATTTAAGGACTGGATTAATTCTGAGAGCTATTTGTTACCTTTACTTTTCTCTCATGGGCCACATGGGTTCTTCGCTGCCAGCAGCCACGGGTAAACTCATAGTTTTTCCACATTTCTTCAGTGCAGTGAGAAAGCGTCACACTTCTCTTCTGCACTTCCTCAAATCTGCCTGAAGTAGAGCAAGATGTTAAGTTCATTAAACAGCAAAACCACAACATTCTCAGACATTTAAGAGTCTCCAAATGCAATCTTGAACCATTTTAAAGTGTTGCAGCTCCCAGTGGGCCATATTTAACCTGGCCTCCTATTTTATAATGTACCTATCCAATAAACCTTCATATTCTCTTACTTGCTCAGTAGATCAGCTCTACATTCAAAACAAAATTATAGCAGGAGGAATGAGATCCCAGAAAGCCTCTTTACATTTCCAGATCTCATTAACAGAAACAATTCTGTTTATATCAGATTAGCTCATCAAAACACAACTCTTATATATTCTGCTCTATTGAAAACATTTTCTGTAAGCCCCAAACATTAATATTCTCGCGCTGCCTTGTTTTGCTTGTCCTCAGTTTTTCCTTCATTATACTGTTTAAACATTCACAACCATTAGTGTTCATTAGCAGATTTTGTATTTGCCACCTAGTATGCTTTTTGCCTAAACAATATGTCGTGCCTGCATCACTGACAGAGTTGTAAAATCGTTGGAGACTGTCCATCATGTTCTTTTGTTGATCTACGATCTCTCATTCTGCTGGAATGCCTCCCCACCTCATATCACTGCCTGGGGATCTAAGCACCGCAAATAAACATTTTCTTCCTTTTATCCTCACTTTCTCCACGTTTTCTGCCGAACCAGAGGACTTGATGATTCCAAATAAGGCGTGCGGCCTCACACTGAATTCCATCTCCCAGGACTTGCCTATCGTCAAGTTGTCTGGCTCCGTATGTGAGCGTGAGCACTGACATACGCAGTTGCCCTGCAACAGCACACACTCCTGTCCCCGTTCTCCGTAAACATCTTTCCCCTTTAATGGATTAAATATGTCATCGTCACTTTCCCGCTCTTCCCGGGGAAGGGAGATAAAGGGGACGGCACTAATGCATCTGTCAGGTCAGTCTGACCTAAACTGGTTGCAAAACATCTGAGGAGATCTGAAACAAAACAGCCGGGATGGAGGCCACAAACGACTGAGATGATGCATAAGGCGATAGCAGCTAATCGACCTGAGTGTGGTTCTCAGGGTCATGTGAGGTGAAGCGTCTTGTGGAAACCAAGGAGAACTCCATGTTTGCAAATCTCTTCTTTCACACCAGCCCATCCCATCTCCGTACACAAGACGTTTTCGTCACACATTGGTCGCCCGAGTCGCTCTCGTCCTGTACTCTGTGACCTACCATTGCTCTCCTTCACTTCCTACCCCCTCCTTTCTGCCGTCTGAGAATTAGGTCAGGGAGGGGAAGCGCAGGCCTAAGGGTGTATGTACATTACAAGGGTAAGAAAAACAGAGCACCAGAGTCTCTGTGATCACTTTACACTCACATCGCCTAATCTTATGCAAGGCTCCTCTTTCAGAGTGGGAAAAACAGCTATTATTATTTTTGCTGCCCTGCAATTCCATAGCGGAGGTTGCTGTTGGAAAGGAACTTAGTGATTAGGGACGTGGAGGATGGAAGCCCTGCTGGCCGGCTGCTCTTGGGTTGTTGGGACGATGGGTCAACCAGTACACGCCCTGCCGCCTGATCCGAGTGGCTTTACCTCACAACAAGGGTAAGCACAGCTGTACAAGCTGGCTCGGGTCCAGATGGATTCTGGATACTCTGACTTTCTGAGTAGTCCACATGCATTCATTTTCATAACAGTTTGGCGAAAGAAAACTCACACCCATTCGCATGACAGAGCTCAATTTTTCGATGAAGGAACGTTCAAGAATGCTTTGGTAAACTGCACCCGACTTGACCTTTCTCCAACTCCAGCTCTTATTTAGCATTAAAATGTTTTACATTTTAACGATGTGGTAAGAATTAAAAATGTGCAATATTTGGATCATTCTAGGTCTGTGACAGTTATTGCATACTGTGGCTGCATTAAGGAATTTGTTCTCTGGGGTGTGATGCAAGCAAACCTAACTCAAGATAAAACTCAAGATAAGGTTCAATTTGTTAACTTTTTGGACTATAAATCACACCAGTGGTAATAGTAACACCTGCCAAACCACTAAACGTGGGTGAAAATCAACTATGGCGGGAAATGCATAAGAACACACTTTCCAATTTCGAAGGTTAAGATTAATAAATTATGCTATCACTTCCCTAGTGAAAAAAATAGTATACTTGAGTACAATTTACTTGTATGTACTTTAGTATATCTAAATATATTTGTGGCACACTATAAATTGGCATACTTAAAGTCTGCTAAATTGGAACAACTACTTTTGTACTAAATGCATTTTAGTTGTGCAAAAGCAGTGCTGAAGTTCAACTAAAGTTGTATTAAATATACTTGTTTGTGCTAAAGTGGAACTATTTCAAGTGTACTTAAATACACTTTAAATATCCACCCTTTTATTTAATTTTTGAAATGCAGAATTCATTCAGCATAAACTTCAAATGTATTTTGGTGACATTACAATTGCAGTTCAATTACACTGTAAGAATGTTGAACATACATTAATATTATACTAATAACAAACTGAGGTCATACTATTCCTTACTTTTAGTGACTTTAAAATACATTGCAATGGCATTCCAAGTAAACTTGAAGTGTGCTAATGGCACAATTGTTTGTGCTTGTAATGCAATAAATTAACCTTTATAAAGTCGTCGTCGTGACGTATTGTCAAGTATGGTGACCCATACTCGAAATTGGTGCTCTGCGTTTAACCCATCTAAGTGCACACACACAGCAGTGAGTAGTGAACAAATGCACACACACACACACCGTGAACACACACCCGGAGCAGTGGGCAGCCATGCTGCGGCGCCCGGGGAGCAATTGGGGGTTCGGTGCCTTGCTCAAGGGCACCTCAGTCGTGGTATTGAGGGTGGAGAGAGCGCTGGACACCTACAATTCCTGCCGGCCGGGGACTAGAACTCGCAACCTTTCGATTACGAGTCCGACTCTCTAACCATTAGGCCACGACTTCCCCCGGCGCAACTTAAGAAATTGCCTTTTACTACCACCTTCATCATACAAGCCAACTCAATTATTCAGAGAACATCAGTGGAACATTGGACACAGACATTTGAACATTGGCTGAAGGAATCACCGTGGACTGGATTCTAACCCGAGTCGCTGCCACACTCTTGCACTTTACCAGATCGCCACCAAAGCAGAAATGCGCTGAGATAAACTGTGATTACTTTGTAGTCTTTATATACTGTTACAAATACTACTATACGTAAACAGTTTTTTTTCTTCAATCAATGACAGCACAAGTTATACAGACTTAAAGACTGCGAATCTCCGAAAAGTCTTAAGGCGCAGTAACTGTTGCATAGAAATAAACTTGAAATGGCCTGTATAGAACACGATAGGGCATTAAACTTGAAGCTGTTAAAGTCAGCAGACACAACATTAAATATCATCTGCGGAATGTTTTGCTTCCATTTTACCTGACATGATGTGTCATTAACGCTGCAGGAATGGGACAAACTGACATAACATTATTTCTATTCTTGTACATGCACTAAATCACAGAGTTTCGTTCGTTGGTGGAAGAATGTGAACATACTGCTTATGTTTCAGTGCATGCAGAAGGAATAAAATCATCCGTAACATCTGCTCATTGTCTCTGTCCACATTTCCAAGTGCAACGTTGTCGTTGTCCGTACGGAACATAAAAGAACCATTAATGGAAAAAAGTGTGTTGGTACAGGTGCCTAACCTTCTGATCAAGTTCGTGAATTTCTTTCACCATTTCAAATCCATGACTATATGTTGTTTACATATCTTTACTTTTGTAACTACTTTCTAAATGTGACCATGGACCACAAAACTCAAAAGTAAAGATTTTTATTGAGATTTATACATCATTTGAAAGCCATCATGAAACTATATGCTGGGGTATAATTGTCATCATGATGACATTGTGAGGCATGATTTTTATTATAATTATCAGACACCTTTGGAGTAAGAACAGACAACTTTTTTGAATCGATGGTTCTGTCCAAATGCAGCATTCTGTTATGTGACCAATGGGTGTCCCATTTGTCATTTTAACTTTTATAAGAGTGTTTGCGAGTGCAAACTTTGTAGCTGCTATCCATTTACATTTATGCATTTAGCAGACGCTTTTATCCAAAGCGACTTACATTTTGCATTCAAGTTACAGTTTTTACATTTTATCAGCTCTTGCTTTCCCGGGAATCGAACCCATGACCTTGGCGTTGCTAGTGCCATGCTCTACTATTTGAGCTACAGGAAAACTCTATCTGCCCTCTATGCACATGTAACGGAGGCCAGCGGGTAGGTGCTGTGCAGATAAACCTCACTCTCCTGATCTCAAGAGGCGCACTAGCGACTGATGCTAGTGGCTGCAGTCTTTAGCCTCCCAGATGGGAGTTTAGGGGTGTTTAGGGGGGTAAGTGTAACGGAGGCCAGCGGATAGGTGCTGTCCAGGTAAACCTCACTCCCCTGATCTCAAGAGGCACGCTTTTGAGTCTTTAGCCTGTTAGTGCGCCTGCCTCCCATGCCAGAGACCTAGGTTTGAGACCCACTCGGAACAAGAACGAGGTGTGGCGGTGAGGACCCGGGGGGGTTACATACACTTCTGCTGAGCACTGAGGCGAGATCTGCAACAGATTTCTACTCAACCGCCAAAGAAGCATTACATAATAAAAAGTGTGGACTCAAGCATTTACTGTGCCATTTGGTACAGAACTGATGTCAACAGAAAAGGCTTCAATATACAAAGTTTAGTACTTGGTGTGGCACTTAAAACAGATCAAACTGTTTAAATGATCAAAGGAAGAGAGCTGAATAAGACAGAAGAACAGCAGGATCTGAGGTGCTCTGAATTAGATAAATCCCACTCTCTACACGAGGATATAAATGCACGTTGTTATTATTCGCTCTCTCTGGGATTACTGCCCCCCCACCCCCTTCTCCTTCTCCAAGAACCCCTCCCTCACCCCCAGACGCTCGAGGAAGCTAAACAGGGAGGCAGCGCTGTAACCCAGGGCTAATGAGAGGCTTGGCCTCCCCAGACACACACTTCCAAGAAGCAGACCAGCGGGGCTCTTGAAGAGAACCTGTCCTTCTCCTCAGAGGATTTTCTTTAAAAAGAATTTAAAAAACAGACCTCATGCTCCCAAGCATGGGGCACTGACTCCTAGGAATGGCAAAGCCCACACTCTAAACAGAAACGAGAGACAATTATTGGAATAATATCAGAACCATTACAGCTAAACCGAAGAAGACGTTCGCACAGCTCAAACATAAACAACGTCTGTTCGATGCCGTCATTAGCGAAAAGCAGGGGAATAACACTCATGTTCTCGCATTCATAAATGCCATAATCAAATGGGGCCTGAAACTAGTTTGAAATCTCTGTAAACAAACAAAACCAAATTGACAAAATATGCCTTGTGATGCAAAAGCCTTTGAGGTTCAGGTTACCAAAACATTTACGTACATTTGATGAATTTCTTTCTGTTGGCATCAGCAGGCTTCTACCAACATTTCGTGCGATGTGTACAAACTCTGCCCGCAGTTGTTGAGGAACGTTCTAGAGCATGATAGCATGTTTGTATGAACTTTGAACATCATATTTGGGCTGTATACATTGGTCAGAATGGTCTGAGTCAGTTACTCTGAATCACAGTGATACGTGTGACCTTTAAAGCAGGAGAACAGCACTGTTGGAAACCTTCTTGCTTCAAGGGGCTCACAATATCCACAGCATTAGTCTCAACAGCTACTGCTTTGCATTAGCTTGAGAAATGTCTTGCTAAAAGATCAATCTTTTCATTTTTCTTAGACTTTTCCCAACAAGCCTATTACCCATGGTCTGTCCTATTGCAAGCAATGTTTTTTTTTCCTTCTTAATGTAAGCACAGAGAGTGGAAAAAGGGCAAATGGTGAAGACTAATGTTATAGTTGGACTCAACCCAAGCTTCCTCTCCTCTCATTTGGCTCATTAAAGTCAAATACAGCCTCCTTGCAATGCAAGTGTTACAGGCCCTCTGGTCTCCGGCACTGACCTTCAGCATGAAGGCCTATATGCTACATTTACATTCATACATTTGACAGACTCACATTGCATTTATGTGTGGTTTTTTTAAGTCCATGCATTTCCTGGGCATCAAACCCATGACTTTTGAGTTCCTTGTGCTATGCAGTTCTGATTCAGCTACAGGAACACTGTGCAGTGATGTTTATCTTAAAGTCATAATAAGCTCAGATTGTTGCATAAGATAAAAAGTGATCGCTACCTTTTTTTGTTTGATTTTTTTTTTCACACCATTTCCTTAAATGACCTCTCCTGGCTCTCAAATAGGGCAAGCAGCCAACATGCTGCCAAAGGCGAGTATCAGCTTTTCTTCAGCGTTCCTCTGTTTATTTATTTTACCCTTCAACAATTCATTTGGCTGTAGACACTAATCTGGAAATAAGGGTGCATTCATCAAAGAGTGTTGTGTCTGAAAATGTGTACGTTCACGTGGTGCAAAGGTTAGAGAACATGACATGCTGTGCGGCTGGCAGCAGAAGACAGGCCCAGCCGCAGTAAATTGAAACTATTAAATTGAATCAATACATTCCACACTGACAAGCAGCGGGAGGAAATGCCATTGGCGATCTGGCAGTGACAGGCAAGTATGTCCTCAAACAGTTGTTCAAACCTACGTTACATAATGGAAGTTCCCTGCAGCCAAGTGCTGTACTTGCCTCGCGTCGCGGTGGAGGTGTGCAAACTGATACCATGAGGTTGTATGGCAACAGTAAAGAAAATATTTTCATCCATGCCTTTGCTTTGACATTCAGCACTTATATCAAATTCCTGGCCTCCTGGCAGGGACCCTATACCATTATAGAGAAAGTGGGGCCGGTCACATACTGCGTTCGCCAGGTAGGACGCCGGAGGGAGGAGCAAATTTACCACATTAATTTGTTCAAGAAATGGACAGCACCCCAAGAGCAAATGGCAGCCTTCGCCCAAGACGAGATCCCAGTGGTAGCAGTAGGGAACAGCTCTCTCCGATGCAGAAAATAGAGTTAACCACCCTGGTCAGTCAGTATAAAGATGTGTTCAATCAATCAATAATCAATCAATAATAATTTTATTCCGGTCTTCACAAAATAAATAAATAAAATACATTGTTACCGAAAAAGGACTAGGCAGAAGCCTTGCTTATTATGCCTACCCTTTATACATAATTAACTGAATGGGCGACACTTTTCACTAAGTTAAATAACACAAAAAATATAACAAAAACTTTTCCCAAAATGGATAAACATAATTCAAAACAAACATAAAAATACACACTCTTTTAAACAATACAACCACAATTTATTTATACTGAGTCATATAATTATTTTTCACCTTGTTTTTATACATTTTCTTAAATTGGCGAAGTGAATTACATACTTTTAGTTCCTTATCACATTTATTCCATAGATTTACCCCTTTAACAGATAAGCACCTACTTTTTGCATTAGTTCTTGCCCTTACTTTTTTGAACATATACAAGCCTCTTAAATTATACGACTTTCTCTTATTTTGAACAGCCTCTGAATACAATTTGGAAGTAAATTATAAACTTTGTACAGTAACTGTAAAGTATATAGATCAAATAAATCGACAAATTTTAATGCATGTAAATTAATAAACAATTTATTTGATGGTTCGTAATAATCAACTCTTTTAACAATCCTAATAGCTTTCTTTTGTAACCTATATATTGAATTTAAGTTTTTTTTATATGTGTGACCCCACACCTCCACACAATAAGTAATGTATGGAACAATGAGCGCACAGTAAAATATATATAAAGTTTTTTCATTCAAAATATGTTTTATTCTATTTAATATTGCAATGGATTTAGACTTTTTTGTTTTTACATGATTAATATGTGATTTCCAACATAATTTATGATCAATTATAACACCCAAAAATTTATTTTCGTACACTCTATTTTCCTCATTATTAATCATTAGTTTCACTTTATTATTACTTTGTCGATTAGTGAATATTATAAACTTTGTTTTACTTAAATTCAGTGAAAGTCTGTTATCATCAAACCATTTTTTGAAAACCCTCAATTATATTTCCACTGTATTCAGAAGCTGTTCCAAACTTTTCCCAGAACAATATAAATTAGTATCATCAGCAAACAAAACCATTTTTAATACTTTAGACACTTTACAAATATCATTTATGTACAGTACAAACAACTTAGGGCCTAACACCGAACCTTGCGGCACATCACAAGTAACTTTCATTAAATCTGATTTAACATTATTAATTTGTACAAATTGATGTCTGTCATCAAGATAACTTTTTATCCAATCAAAAGCGTTTTTTTAAATCTAGGAACACCCCCACAGTATATTCATTACCATCCATTGAAGAAGAAATCTCTTCTACCAGTTCCATCACAGCCATTGAGGTCGACTTGTTTATTCTAATTCTAATTTTTTACCATACTGATGATCACTCAATATTTTGTGTTTATCTATAAAATTATCAAGCCTATGCACAAATATTTTTTCAAAACTTTTTGAGAACTGGGAAAGAAGAGAAATTGGTCTGTAGTTGGAAAAACAGTGACAATCTCCATTTTTTAAAATAGGAATAACTTTAGCTGTTTTCATATAACTAGGGAATATTCCTGTTAAAAAAGACTGATTACAAATATGTGTAAATGGTTTTACTATATGTTCTATAATACTTTTTTTATTAACGACATGACAATAAATATCATTACAGTCAGTGGAATATTTATTCTTACAGTTGTTAATGTTGAGTATTTCCTTTTCGTCAACTCCCCTTATAAACATTGAATAATCATACTGGAAATATTCATTTAATCTATCCTATCCCCAGTTCTTTGCTCCACGATCACTTTTGCTAAATTGCTCCCAATATTTACAAAATATAAAATTAATTTACAATATCATTCATTTTATTTATAATTAATTTATAATCATTTAACAAAATAATTTGGGTAATCAACTTTCCCAGTATTCTTTTTAATTATATTATTAAGTACTTTCCATGTTGTTTTGTATATTATTCTTATGCTTGTTAAATAACTTATTATAATAGTCCTTTTTACTAAATCTTATAATACTTAATATATGTATCTTGTATTTATTTTCCGCTTGTATAGTTCTAGTTGCTATAAATTTCCTGTATAATACATTTTTCTTTTTACATGCTTTCTTTATTCCCTTAGTAATCCATGGTTTATCCTAATTTTTTTTCTTCTTTACAGTCTTCTTAAACAAACAATGTTTTTTGTATTTTTCGATTAATGTGGACAAAAAAAGCATCATAAGCACTATTAGGATCTTTACTGATCTAACTGATAATTATATTTTTAGATCTTTCAATATCGATTTCTATAGTTACACATTCCAAAAGATCTTCAATGTTCCATGAAATACACGGGCAAACCCGGATCATCCACCATGACATTTGCACGCCTCCTGGCAACATCATTCAGCAGCGGCCCTATCGAATTCCTAAGGCTCGCCAACAGGCTATTGAGGAGGAAGTAGCCCGCATGCACCAGCTGGGAGTCATCGAGCCATCCCGCAGCCCTTGGTCCAGTCCTGTCATCATGGTCCCGAAAAAAGACGGCGCTCTCCAGTTCTGCAACGACTTTCGGTGGCTGAATGAGATCTTCAGCTTCAACGGGTACCCCATGCCCCGAGTGGATGAGCTCCTGGAACGGCTAGGCGGGGCTCGCTACATCTCCACGCTCGATCTGACCATGGGCTATTGGCAAGTGCCTCTTACCCCCGACTCGAAGGAAAAGACTGCCTTCAGTACGCCTGGTGGACACTGGCATTACCGGGTTTTTCCCTTCAGCCTTCACGGGGCCCCCACCACGTTCCAGAGAATGATGGACATTCTACTGCGTCCGCACTAGAATTATGCCGCCGCGTATCTAGGAGGAGCATCTCGACCAGTTGCAGAGAGTGCTGATGGAATTGCAGTGGGCTGGACTCACCGTGAACCCAAACAAATGCCACCTGGGGCTCGCAGAGGCACAATACCTGGGTTACCAAGTCGGCTGGGGGCTGATTCGACCGCAAAAAAGGAAAATAGAAGTGGTTCAGCAAGCGGCTCGACCAGCCAACAAAACCCAGGTGCGTGCCTTTTTGGGACTAGCAGGCTACTATCGCTGCTTAATACCTGACTTTTCCTCAATAGCCAGCCCTTTGACAGACCTGACCAATAAGGGGCAGACCGAGAAGCTGAAATGGACTGCAGAGGCTGAAGCAGCATTCCAGTCCTCGCCTGTCCTCCATGCGCCGGACTTCGGCTGCCCCTTCATCCTTCAGACGGACGCTTCCGACACCGGCCTGGGTGTAGTTCTCTCTCAGGAGAAAGGAGGAGAAGAGCACCCGGTTGTGTACATCAGTCGGAAGCTCACCCCAGTAGAGACCCACTATGCAGCCGTGGAAAAAGAAGCGCTCGCCATCAAGTGGGCAGTCCTGGAGCTAAAATATTACCTGCTGGGCCGGACCTTCACTCTCGTCACAGACCACGCTCTGCTCCAGTGGATGGCACGGGCCAAAGACACCAATGCCCGCGTCACCAGATGGTTCTTTGCCCTCCAGGATTTACACTTTGTGCTTCAACATCGGGAGAGAACTGCCCATGGCAATGCCGACGGGGAATGTGGCGAGCCGGCCAATGTGGTATCAGCGTCGCCTAGGAAACAGCGCTCACATAACAATCACCGTGGAGTGCGTGCTGATCACCGACACCTGAATCTCATCAGCAGCATAGCTTTTAAGCAGAGGAAAAGAAGGAGGAGATGGGTTACGACTCGAGAGCAAATCTAACGCTGTGTTCTGGTTCCCTTGCAGATTCAAGTTTCTGATGATCAGCACGTCAGCTTGTTCACATGGACACTTTGCTGCACTACCAGGATCTACTGCACCGGAGTACGCCAGTACACCAGTTCACAGTACCTGCACTTTTCGTTCAATAAACCTCCCTCCGGGGAATTTATGGCACTTTTCTTGTCATCACTCTCCACGCTACAGTATGTCTTCATTTCTTCATTTGCCAAAGTTAAATCCTCATGCATGGCTCAATGGCAATTTAGATATTACAAAAAATAAAAAATAAAATAAAATACTAGCCTAATTTATACAAAGTTCAAACAGTTTCAAACATAAGACAAGTCAATCAAATAAGCACAAATAAACAAATTAAAACCAATGGCACATATAAATTCAATAGAACAAATATACAAATGAAACAGTGCTTTAAGTTCTTCAAGAAGATCTATCATTGATTTTTCTCACTGTCTTTGTTGTTTGAATAACATTTAACGATACAGCTGTAGCTTAGTGACACACCAAACAGAAGCTAAAGAACTGCGCTAAGGAAAGCCGACTGTGGCGTCACCTCACATTGCCTCGCAATGGCAAAAATGTTGAACTAGAACACACTGGACAGACTACAGCCGATGGCCAACTAGTGTGTATGCTCTGCACTTGTGTGAGAGAATGTAACTCTCCCATACCTACGGTGATGCATTGCTGCCGCAGACATAATAATCTTTATAATCTTTATTTATTTTTGTTCATATTTCGATTTGTTGTTAAATCAAACTTCAGTCATTCAAATAAAGAAATATTCCAAGCCCAGAGTCGATTATTCAAAAATAACTGTTTTGATCTGATCATATAGCCTAACAAGTCATGGGTCTGAGTGCAGTTATTGGATAGCACTATATTGTAGACAGGTTGGAGATTAATACTAATAAACATGCTGCTACAATTAAAACCATTACATTAAAATACATTTAAAACAGTGTATTTCAATTCAGCAGCGTGCAGATCCTCGTTTATGTCAGATTGTGGCGACAGCAGCGCGGACAATCGCTCAGCTCGCTCACATAATGTACCATATATCTATTATAACAGAAAATATATATTTTTTTATTAAATAATGTCATTATTACAAGAAAAAAACTATGTTGTTTTAACAAGAAAATGATATTGTTATTATGACATAATTGAGTGGAAAAAATATTATGTCTGCGGCAGCAATGCGTCACTGTACATACCAGCAGCTAGCAGTAGTCTGTATTCGGCATTCAAACAGGGAAACTGGAAGAGCTAGATCTGTGCATGGATATATAAAACAAGAATTATGCTTGAATGTTTAAACTGACAGTTCTGCTGAATTGCACAGTCACTTGGGTCTTTCACAGCAGTTCATCTCTCAGAAGTGCTGTGGTCTGTGGCTGCCACTGCCGGACACTTTTTGAACATAATCTTACAGACCCCTCCAAATTTTAATCGCCGCTGTATGACATATTTGTCTTTGGAAAAAAATCTGTTATCCAACATGAATGTTTGACCTCAACTCGTTCTTCATTTTAGTGGACTTGACAAGAAAGACTCAGAATTTGAACCAGAGTGAAGATTCAGATTTTTGTATTGCAGCATATATTGCATTTTTTTGGATATCTAATGTGCAATATATTGCCCTGTGGTCTATAGATATTACACCCATTTTACTTAGGAGCTTTTTGTTATTGCAGTGAATGCAATCATCCTCATACTGTGGTTTGAAAGCAGTGACATTGGACAAAAATAAACAAATGAGGTTTAATTTATCAAATGATTAATCGGATAATCAGTCATAGTTAACATTTTACTTTAAAATAGTTTCCATACATTACACTTTTACATAATTATCAAATTAAATATTTTATAATCCCTTGGTTCAAAGTAGATTGGGTTGGAGCCTTATCACATACATATTCACAAGTGTCCGCTTTTATTTTATCTGAATGCAATATTAACAATCATGAGCTTGTTTTGACAGGTAGTGAATATGTTTTTCGTACTTTATGTGTCACTGTTAGGGAAAGGAGTTGTAGGAAGATAGCAGGACGATGAAGACGAAATGCAACAGACTTTATTAAGAAAGAATTTACCATAACCATACTCAAACTAAACATTAACGAATACCAACCAAGGAGAACTGAAACACAGGCATATAAATACTGAGAGCAAACAAAGAGGATTAGCAAATTAGAGAACTAATGAGTAACCGTAGTAACAAACAAGGTTGAAATGAGTAACCCAGAGGTGTGTTCTTTGTACATGGATTAGCTACTCAATTTTCTGGATTTTATTTTTGACTGTTTGACATGATCCAGAATTTAAAAAAAAAGTTGTCGTGACGTGAATTTTGAGTCAACAAATGCACACACACACACACACACACACCGTGAACACACACCCGGAGCAGTGGGCAGCCATGCTGCGGCGCCCGGGGAGCAGTTGGGGGTTCGGTGCCTTGCTCAAGGGCACCTCAGTCATGGTATTGAGGGTGGAGAGAGCGCTGTACATTCACTCCCCCCACCTACAATCCCTGCCGGCCGGGGACTCGAACCCTCAACCTTTCGATTACGAGTCCGACTCTCTAACCATTAGGCCACGACTTCCCCAAGTTTTATAAGGAATTAAATGTTGCATAATTTATAATAATAGACATGGACAATTTTACTCATTGAGAGATTTATTCATGAAGGATTTATCTCATAATTTTGTTGCAGTCATGCATTATGTACAGTTTTTCACAGTGTATTAATTTTAATGGTGTGCTTTTATGCGGGTGGCTTTGGTGCATTGCAGGAGATGCAGACTCAATTCTCAAATCTCAAAATCCTTGCATGATGCAAAATTAATTTAAACACAGTCAATTATGTCTTAAAATGGATTTTTATGGATCTTATGGATTAAGAAACTTAATGCAAAGCCTGTACACAAAAAAATAATGGTAAAAAATAATTGGGAGTCTTTTAACAAACAGTTTCACATTTTATGAACGTTTACATCATTTTGCTTACTTGGCTGTTTCCTAGATCTTAATTATATGAAGTCATTATATTGCTGTCTTGCCACGAGCCAATCACTGCATTGCTGACCATGGTTTCGAGTATCGATATATCTGCCCTTTCAAAAGAACATGTCAACATGGAGTAATCTCAGACAACTTAATCAGGATATTTTAAACAAATCTTCAAATTGCCAGAGATCAATTATCATGATTAAAAGATCTGGCATGTGTCAAATAATTTCAGATGTATTGAATGAGGTGCAAAACAAAACCTAAACGGAACATAAACGTTACATTACACCCCCCCCCTTCGGAAAGGCGTGTCCTTCCGCTGCAGAAAATAAGTCCAACAGGGTAGGGGAGGGTGGGGTTGGTGGAGGGCAGAGAACCCAATGAGAATGTACCTGCAGGAGAAACCAAGGCAGAGAATATGGAGAAAGGAGCCAGGGAGGAGAGGAGAGCAGGAGGAGCCAGGCATGGATCCAGAAGCCAGCTAGTGTGGTAGCCAAGAGGAAGATGACCCATGGATGAACTGATGGAGGGAGGATATATGGTGGAGAAAGTGGCCGACGAGAGCCTAGAGCAACTCAGTAGACAGCCACGAAGAACACACACAGTGGAACTGAGGGAGGAAGGAGCCATGGTGGAGCCTTGGTGGGGATGCCAGAAAAAAATCGGGGAGATAACTGACCGAGGTGGTGCAGGTTGAGGTGGAGACCCAGGTGGAGCCAAAAAGTGGCAGAGACAAAGCGACACTGAAGGTATTAGAGACCGAGGTCAAGCCGACTAGCATCTGAGGTGAAGCCAGGATGCTAGAAGACTGAGGTGGAGCTGGAGCAAAGGGGTGGAGGGACGAATCACAGACAAGTACTCGTAAGTCCGTGGCACAGGCATAGCGATGACTGCGGTGGACCTGTAGGGATGAGGAAGCCTGGTGGAGCCAGTAGGATGACAGCACATGGCGGAGCTGAGGGAGCGTGGAGACAAGTCTGAGCTGACTGGTTAGTGGACTGAGGTGGAGTGATCTGCTCAGAGGATTGAGGCTCAACTAACTGATTGACTCTCCAGGGTGGATTTGGGGACCAGAAGCCCCAAGGTGTCTCATGGATGCATAGATGGGCTGATGGTGGACCTGCTTTGGTGGAGCAAGCAGGAGAGGAAGACAAAGTGTGGAAGCAGGCTTGGTGATGGACAGGGCTGGTGGCGACAAAGACGACTCTGAGATGGATAAGACTGATGGTGACAAAGAACACTCAGTGTTGGACAGAGATGGTGGCAACAAAGAACTTGAGCTGGGCAGGACCAGCGACAATAACGAAGACTCTGAGCTGGGTGGGACCTGCAGCAAAGATGACTCTGAGCTGGCAGGACCACAACCCGCATGCATGGCGTAGTGTGTTACCAATTGTTTTCTTGGTGACTATGGTCCCAGCTGCCTTGAGATCATTGACAAGATCCTCCCGTGTAGTTCTGGGCTGATTCCTCACCTTTCTTCTGATCACTGAAACTCCACGAGGTGAGATCTTGCATGGAGCCCCAGACCGCGGGAGATTGACAGTTATTTTGTATTTCTTCTATTTGCAAATAATCGCACCAACTGTTGTCACCTTCTCACGAAGCTGCTTGGCGATGGTCTTGCAGCCCATTCCAGCCTTGTGTAGGTCTACAATCTTGTCCGTGACATCCTTGGACAGCTCTTTAAGAGAGTGCTCCTAATCTCAGCTCTTTACCTGTATAAAAGATACTTGGGAGCCAGAAATCTTGCTGATTGATAGGGGATCAAATACTTATTTGACTCATTAAAATGCAAATCAATTAATAACTTTTTTGAAATGCGTTTTTCTGGATTTTTTTTTGTTGTTATTCTGTCTCTCAGTGGGCAAACGTACAAAATCAGCATGGGATCAAATACTCCCCCCCCCCACTGTAATGGGGTGGAATAGGAGGATTGCACGGTCTGTGGAAAGTGGGGTGGGCACAGTAACTCGTTTGGGGGGGCACGGCCCCCGAGTGCACCCCTTGGCGTCGGCCCTGTGTGTGCGTTCAGTTACTGATTGTTAAAATGGAAACAAAACTGTAATCTAACATGAATGTTTGATCTTCATTCGTTCTTCATTTTAGTGGACCTAAACACATGCTGATGATTTGAACCAGAGTGCAGATGCAGATTTGGTAATGCAGCATTTGGATCTAATTTTGTAATATATTATATATTTGTATTATATGTAATATGTTAATATATATAGTGCTTTCAAACTATTAATTGCATCCAAAATAAAAGTTTTTGTTTACATAAAATGTGTATACTAGGGATGCACGATATTGGATTTTGCCGATATCCGATATGTCGATATTTTTCAACTCATTTTGGTCGATACCGATATATTCCCTTTTGTTTGGAAAGAACACCAAGTCTCTCCTATGCAGAAATTATAAGCAAAATATTTTTAATTTTTGTTCGTTTTTAACAAGAGCTTATTTGCTAGAATTAAATAAACAATAATGAAGTTTTTGACAGTACATTGAAGCTTTGAAAATTACAATAAATAAACTATACATCAATCGTTGAATCATTAAAACTCCTTACCAAACGGGCGTTAGGACCCGGGGAAGGCTGTCACTGCTCCCGCTGCACGCGCTATTACTGTTTACTCTATCACACACCGAATGTGTAGATTTATTTATTTGTAAATAAATAAAAAAAAAAAAAAAAAAAAAATATATATATATATATATATATATATATAATATATTGCACTGTTGTCTATTTAAAGGGGTCATATGACGTTGCAAAAAAGAACATTATTTTGTGTGTTTGGTGTAAAGCAATGTGTTTATGTGGTTTAAGGTAAAAAAAAAACACATTATTTTCCACATACTGTACATTATTGTTGCTCCTCTATGCCCCCGCCTTTCTGAAATGAAGCTCATCTTTCTGAAAAGCGAGGTGTGCTCTGATTGGCCAGCTATCCAGTGTGTTGTGATTGGCCAAATACTTCAAGGGTGTAATGGAAATGTTATGCCCCTTAACCCTTATTGTAATGACGTGACAAAAACAATAAACCACAATATAAATTAGGCATTAGTTAATTACTGATTATAATGACTTGTGATATTGTCTTTATATGCATCGCATTGCATCACGCTGCGTAAACATTACCATTTGTGCATTTGTGATTGGAGAAACGACAAGCCCTACTCTACACTGCTCAAAACTCGTGTTTGAATAATCAGTGGAAAATTCTTTAAATATGAAAACATACTTACAGGCTGTGAGTCAGAAACACCAGACTGTCCTTGCAAAGTTGGAATTGCCCCAATTCATATAAACAGCCTTTGTGCACAGCTAGCATTGTAGGCTACTCTCCCAGATTCAGGGAATAGTCCTCCATAAAATGCACTGCACACACTCTAATATTTGGGTTAAACAGTGTAAATACAACTTAACCACTGATTTCCAGCTGTATCCTCTTTTGGAAGACCTAACAAAGTAGTTTTGCTTTCACAACGAAACACAGCGTCTCTACAACATGACAGCGGCGGCAGCAACAATTCTACAGCGAGAATCACGCTTAGAAAAATCACGCCCTCTTTCTTTCTTGTAACACTCCAAAGAAAAAGGAAAACTTGAAATAGCATCACATGACCCCTTTAATTTAGGAGCTTTTTATCATTGCAGAAACATGCTGTTTTTCGTGCCTATCTCTTTAAATGCTTATGAGCTGCTGCTCTCCGCCCCCTTTTCCAGAATAGGGCCATGCCTTTCCAGCTCGTACCTGCTAAAAATAATCTGTTTTGGTTCTGATTATCATGTTTATCACATGCATTTTAAACCATATGAGTTTAAACTTCTGATATACGGATTTCTAAGTGCACACATCAGCACACGTAGGCTACAAAAAGAGGTTGTCACAGCATGATTTTTTTTTGCATGTGAGTATTAAACAAAATTCTCATTCAAACACAAGTTTACGTTAAAAACAAACACATGAGTTACAAAAACAGTCGGTTATGTCTGTGAAGGTAAACAGCTGGGAAATATGCATGTTTATTTTAGATCTGTGTGGCAGCAGCAATATGCAGTAAATAAATCAATAAATCCACTGCTCTTATCTCCTCTGAGGCTGGGACTCTAAATAGTGTTCTGTGCTCATCTGGGCAGCCAAAGGCAGAACAGTTAGCATGTTTTCCTCAAACTTTCACCATGGCATTAGAACTGGTACACCGTTGTCGCTTACAAAATCAAAATGACGGTGCAGCAGGAGGAAATTTACAGATTTAGGGGCGGTAATAATCCCTTTGCAACATCACAGGGAGATAAATTAGGTGCGCTTGTTTTTTTTCTTCAGATGCTTGCAGAAAAAGGCTTACAAAAACAAAGTGACTGGGTTATTGTTTTTCACATTTCCCTTGTTGGTAGATGCACCGTGGACCTGATTATAGCACTTAAAACCTGAAAAAAATGTCTTGTGTTTAAGTACTATAATCGAGTCCCCGGTGCATCTACCAACAAATGAAATTTGAAAAACAATAACCCAGTAACTTTTCTTCTTTTTTTTTTGGTAAGATTTCTCTGCAAGCTTGTGAAAAAACGAGTGTGTCTGATTTTGATCCCCCTGTGGCTTAGAAAGGGGAATTTATTATAATATTACCCCCCCCCCCCCTTAAAGGGGTCATATGATGAAATTTCAAGTTTTCCTTTCTCTTTTTTTTTTTTTTTTTTTTTTTTTAGTAGTTTATTTGTCAGGGACAATGTACAAAATACATTAATCTTACGAAAAGATGCTTTGAGTTAGCAAATGTTAGTTTCCATCTGCAGTCCCCGGGCAGGTGCACACAATATTAAAACATTACATTGAAAATAACTGTCAATAGCGCCTGGCAAATACTTGCAATATTAGTTGAACAATGATCATCTAAAACTAATCAAATATTTAAATGAAAAACTATCAAAAAACCATCACAGCCTAAAATATGTACAACATAGTCAAAAACATTTACTTCAATATTACATTTGTAAACTTTAAGGTGATGCGGAACGAGTTCACTTCTCACATGTCAGTTGTTCGGTCGCAATGCTCTAAACTGGATTTTCTTACAGGCGAGATGAGAGAACAAAAGAAAGTTGTTGCAGATCACAATATCTGCGCTCATGCAACAGGTTGTGGACTTGCCTGAAGGTTCCAAAAAGGACGACCCTATGGGCTTTTTGAAAAGATTGCTACCGACGTGGCTCCCGTCTCTGGTGGGCTAAGAGATTGAAGTGGAGCGAGCGCATCGCGTGTACACAAGGCTCTCCTCAGATCGCGAGAATCGTGAACTTCCATTGGACATTTGCTGTCTAATCGGAGACAGCAAATGTCCGAACTCAATTCATTACTGAGATCCAGGGCAGAATTCCTGATCCAAAGATCCAGGCAGAATTATTATTTTCAAGGGAGTAGACCAAGCCACCTTTTAGCCCTAAGATTACACAACAATGAAAATTTTGCTAATATTTCAGCTGTGAAATCCCAATTTGGGCTCATTATGAGAGACCCAAAAGACATTAATATCGCCTTTCACTCTTTTTACTCTAACCTCTATACTTCTTCCGCTGATGGTGACCCTGACTCTTTTGCATCTTTTCTGTCCAACCTTGATTCACCTAGGCTGTCAAATTTGGATTCGGAATACCTGGCTGAACCAATCAAATTGAGCAAATTGTAGAAAATATATTGTCTTGCAGAAAGTAACTTAACACATTTTCTAATGTGACTGTACCATCCTCAGAATTTCAATCAGGGAAATACAATAAATTACCCCACTTGCTTGTTCAAATGAATGGATCAAATCCAGTAATGGATTTTAATTATACACGTCTTCATTTAGAAGGGAAATTTTTAAATTAAAACCCATCACTCCAGTCAGATTCAGGGAAAAGAATATTAACCTAAAACACACCTATGCCGTACTGTGCAGAGCACAGTTGTGCTTAACCCCCCTTGTGACCAAGTGGCTCAGAGGATAATTTTTTCTTAAGTATGAGGGTTGTGATGTTGAATCTTACTTAACTGACAACCTTTTGAAATAAACAAATTAAAATGTCTTTTTTTTTTCTAAGTAGATTAACACCAATAAGGGTAGCTTAGGGGGACTGAGAAGCAAGACAAGATGGTTAGACTGAAAGGCTGATTTTCTAAAAGGCATATGCTAATAGCAATCAACCACCGGTATATGTAATACAAAGCAATCCAAATATAGATATATTTTAGTGAAACAAAACACATAGGACAGTAACACTTCTAATAAGGCACTCAAATGAGAATCAATAGTATCACTGACTGTGATGTAAAGGTCTGTGGTTAATGATTTCCCAAAGCCTTTTTTGATTAAGGTGAACCATCACCATTATATCTTTAGCTCAGTGAAACTCGTGCATTATATTTAATGGCACAAGGAGATTAAAGTTAACATCAGCCATTTGCTCCTCGTGACATACCATCACTTTCACCTGGCGGTGTCCCTGCACACCTTTAAAAAAAAAAATTTGCAATTGGCTGGCAAAATACTGGGCCACCCAGTCCCAGAGCTGTTGCATTTCCTCCTCCATTTTCTAAACAAAAACTAACAAACTGAGGGGGAGAAGACAGCAAATATACAAAAATAAATTAATTGCAGGTTGTGACCACCGGATCAGCTGCTATTGTGCTTTTTTAAAACTAATCTAGCAACCAACATTAGAATACAATAGGCCAAGACAAAAGTAGAACACTGTAGTGTTCACTACCAGAAAAAAAAAAAAAAACATGCAACAGTATTCTAAATTTAATTCTTGCAGACCCAGAACACATTAGCTATGTTATTCCCAGCTAGATACTTTTTGAAAGATACAGTTTGTTGAAACAACGCCTTAAATTAATCTAGCTGCTAAAGAGTCTGGGCAGGCATAGTACTTCTGGAATATTGACAGTATCTTTAAGGCAGATTACTAATTACAGTTTTTTTTACGATTGCTTACACACTAAAATTAAAAATAGCACAGTTAGTGAAACCTTACACTCAAGGAACACTAGGCCAAATATACAGAACAATAAGCACATTCTCAGCCTAACACTATTTGCTAAATATTGCACACATTGTACTGCAAAACACTAAACACACTCTACATTAGACACAGAAATCTAACAATGTCAATTCTTTGCCATTTCAAAAATACCACCCCTATAAACCATTCGATCAAACAAGGCCATCAGGTGTGCAGACACTTAGGTGCTTAACTGTAAA
Organism: Barbus barbus; assembly: GCF_936440315.1. NCBI lineage: Eukaryota > Metazoa > Chordata > Actinopteri > Cypriniformes > Cyprinidae > Barbus > Barbus barbus. The sequence goes on from NC_136729.1 coordinate 30,690,785, forward strand.
CTTAACAATCAGGTGTAAGCACTATAAAAAGGCAACAGGTGAATTTTTGTATTCAACAAAAATGAAAGGCAGTGTTGCAGTAACAGGAAGAGGAATACTGTAAGAAGAAACATCTTTGGCCACAGAGCTGTTTTGAATGTCCCGGGTCAACATGCTGGTAGCATCACATTATGTGTTGCGATCACGCAGAATGGGGTCCTCATGCCAAAATAGCTCCTTACAACACCTACCACATCACGATTTTAGACAGACTAAGTATTGGACATACTACTGTAGGTATCTGTTTCCATTATTCCAGTATCTCCCACAACACTCTCCCTTCCTTTCCTTTTCCCCTTCTGCATGGCAGTGGAAGGTTTATGACCTCCGACCATATATGAAGCTATGGAGGAGGCCTGTGACCTACTGTAATAGATGCAGAGTCTGTGTAAGGATGGAGTCACCATTCAAGAAGATTATTTGCCTGGACGTTGCCTGTAATGTGGATGAAGTGGCCATATCCAACTATATGAAGAGATGATGAAAAGGTGTTTTTGTCTCGACAAAAGTTGATGTACTATATTGTAATTAGAATATGTTCTGATTTTCTGTACTGAAGGATTTTACAATGCGGTGAGAAATAAATACTTTCATCAGTGTGCAACACTTGTCTCGTGTATTGTGTTTGGTCAATTCATGTTCTTTAACAATATCTAAAAAAAAGACTATCATTAGAAAGGTAGAAATGTTACAAGTGTTTAAGATTGAGCACAGCAGTGTGTAAGTGGTTCAAACAGAATCATATGGTACTGAAATTGGGTTTTGTTAAATTATTGTAAAGTTTTGAATGAAGCGTTTCATTTTGCAAAAGATCTGAGATGTTCTGCTACTTGTGTGTGTAGATGTGTGAACTGTGTGTAGTGTTTTGTCAAAATGAGCCTTGTTTTTAAAATCATGCCAAAGCAATTGTAAAATATTCACAATTTTTGAACAAAATCGTAAAACACTTTACTGTGGTAGTTGAGTTGAATAAAATTCAAAACTTGTATTTAGCACACAAGTGATGATACAGACATGTATCATGTTACAAATTATGCTGTTCTTCTGAATTTTCTATTCATTAAAAAAAAATAAAAAATTTGTAGCTCTTTTCAACATAATAATAATAATAATAAATGTTTTTTGAGCAGCAAATCAGAATATTAGAATGATTTCTGCAGGCTCATGTGACTGGAGTAATGATGCTAAAAAGTCTGCTTTGAAAGACAGCTTTGATTGTTCCTAATAAAATGTTTAACTGCACTCACAAGTGAATCTCAAATTATTTTGTGTGATAGCTAAATATGTTCTTAATAAACTACAAACAAAAAAATATAAAAATTTATTTTGTCCTCGTTTTCTTTCTTGTAACTCTTCCCTCTCAGTCACATACTTGACTAAATGGCTCATTATGAAGCTCATTATGCGGGCCTTTGTCTTCTCAGGTGTGAATGTGAAGGTTGACGCCTTCTCGCATAGACCCTTTTCACTCAAAAAGTGACTTAGAAAATTTAAATCAATATATTGTTTTCTGTGAGCAAATGATTTTCACATTATTTTGAAGCAAAAATTCTAGGCTACAAGAGCCAGTTCTCAAAAGTCTTGTGAACAAATGTTCTGTTTTGTATGGCCTTATTTCAGTGACTTCAAAACTTTTTCACTAACCACGCATAAACATAAATGCTGCTAACATATTATTGTAGCCCAGTTTGTGTTGTTTATAATGTTATTAGACTTTAGCCATTTAAATATTTATAAGCAACTGAAAAAAAGCACAAATGTCAGGGCATGTCAAAACTTCTCCAGGCCCCCAAAACACCCTCAGACCCCAGAGGGTTAATTACCATCCAAATGAAATATGCCACTTTGATCTGAGTATTAAAATCCTAAAAAATATAACCCCATGCTTCTTGATTAGTCCGTGAATTCATATTTTTTTTTCACTTATATGAAGATGAGAGAAACAGATACCTCATTACACACAAATAAAGAATACTTTAGTGTCTGACAAATAACAATTTGTGAATGTCTAAATCGTGAATAAAGTGAAACCACTAGTGTGCTTTCAGTCAAAACAAGGCCAGCACTTAGTCTTGAGGCTTGTCTGCTGTTTTCAGAAAGGATCAGTGCTATTTTTCCATACTGCAATGGTCCACAGAATAATAGGAAGATCTACTGACAAATATATAACCACATCTCATACCAGCAGACCACTTCCCAAGCTTTCCTTCCCTTCTAATATGTGCGCTGTATGAAAAATGGAAAAGTCACAAGGATGTTTTTATGCAAAGCAAATTTTGTACCAAATATTTGGGCATATTATTGTTGGACAAATATAATTTGTTTCCCCCTCATGTGTCCTGTGATAGAGTATGGGAGGAAAGACACCAGGTGACTATGAATCAAACATTGACTAAATAATAAAATTCCACAGTGATAGCAGGATTTCCATTTAGGTCAGCTTTGCTGACAACATATTTAGTCTCTTGGGGCATGCTGGGCTTCCTTTTTGCCCTGGACTTGCTTTTGACCTCTACAAGGGCGAGAATTCAGTTTATTATTGAAGTGATGCAGGCCTTGAGCATGTTCAAATAAGTCTATGCAACAACAACAGTAAGAAATAAATAACTCTGATTATTTAAACTAAAGGACCTTTATTCTGTTCCATCAAATTACAGTGGTTGCCTTAAGGTATCACATTAGAAGAGAGAGGAAATGATTAAAGGAAAAATGGCATCAAGTCTTTTCAACAATCACATTTAACTGACTTTTGTTTGCAACCAAGCTAACCATGGCCATAACTGGAGGCACAACACCCTGATCTGATCTTACAGACAGTCTGCTCACAGTTTAGGCAGTAGTTTCAACAGTTTTATTTTTATATTTATAGTATTATGTTATATCATTATTATTAGACTTTATTCTCCAAGAGCATATAACTTGGATCATAATAGTAAACCACTATTCGCTCACTCACTCAGGCCCTGTTTATACCTGGTATTTAGAGGCATTTTGTTCGATTGGATCACAAGTAGACGAGGCAGACACATTCCCAGGTAAATGGGCGGGTTTATGTAGGGACTTTTTCAGATTTTTCGAAATAATATTGGAAAATAATCTTGTGCAATTTAGGATTTTCCACTTGGGATTGGATCAACAAAAATGCATCTGAATATCAGGTGTAAACAAGGCCTCACGTAGGCCTGTAACCGACGTAGGCCAGTCATATAAAGTCATATAACTTCACCTGGAGTTTGTTAATACCATTTTTGTGCAATAAATGAAGTTCGACATGCATCTGGCAGGCATGAAACCATCAAATACAGCGGGGATCATCAGGGTCATTGCCTTTGCCTCAGCCAACAGGGTAATAGTCAGACAAAGTGCCTCACTGAAATAGTACGCACAACAGACAAGGATTATTTTAGAGACTCACCAACATTGCTTTCCAGATTTACCGTTGCCTTCAGGTTTAACTTGTCAAAGGCCTGACAAAGTCTTTTTCATTTAGTCTCCCCATCTCCAGACCTCCCAGTTCTGGCCAACAGCCACCATGCCCCCAGCTACCTCCCAACCTGCATCTGCGCAGGGTATGCTGGGCCAGAGAAAGCAGATACAGTCACCCTCCCCTGGCCTGGTGTGTGTAAGGAGGACAGGGGGTTTGGGGGAGAGGGCGCTTACATCAGTACTATGATATTAGCTGACGGAGGGCTTGTCCAGGGGTACTGACTGTGAGTAACAGGCCGCCTCCCCCCCATACACAAGCACATGTGGTGTCAATTACAAAAAAAATTGTTTTTACCCACTGCCGGATGGAGAGGAAGGCTCTCTGGGCCGTTGTTTTTTGGCAGGACAAGTAGGCAGCAATTCAATTTCGTATCAGCATTATGGCATTTGGATCACACCACTGTTTACTCACTTATAAACAAACAGTACATTAGAGGCTCTATGACGAACAACAAAAGGATGATAGTAACCGGAACGATCAAACTTCTCTCTTCTGTATGAATACATGTGTATACAGTGTATACTTTGCTTGATTTTCTGATTTTCAGTACGCTTCAATGTGTTTATACGTAATAAACATACTACACATGTTCATTTTAGCTCTGATTGGAGAAAAAAATAGGGAAATTTATTTGTCTGGAAATATATGGAGTTCATGATAATAAAAGTATTGAATCTACTTAAAATCAAGTAGATTGTTTTTTTTAACTGGTGTTGTTTATTTAACTGGTTTTGCACTCTATCTGCCATGCGCCTTATGCCACTTTATCGATCTAATTCTTATTTTTTTCTACAATATCCTCATTTGTATAATTGTATAGTTGTATGTACATATGTTTAAACTGTATTTATCTGTATCTGAACGTGTTTAATGTTAACTGTATGCACCAAGGGTCTGAGAGTAATGCAATTTCGATTCTCTGTATGTATGTACTGTACATGTGGAAGAATTGACAATAAAGCTGACTTGAACTTGAACTTGAACTAGATTCAAGATTTTTATTAGTCACATACACAAATAAAAATCTTGAATCTACTTAATTTTCAGATGATTACCTGATTACTGATTTATGTGATTATGGCAGGAGTTGTCAATATTTTAGTATCGTGAACTCCATATATTTCCAGACAAAATAAATTTCCCTATTTTTTTGTGTAAGTAGTAAGTAGTAATACAAACTATTAGCTTACATTTTAAAATACAAATATTTTCCTTTAGAGAAACTGTTTTAGATTGTATGAACTAAAGTGACTAATAAACCATTACAGTATGCTCTATAATTCAATAAGGCTGTAAATATAAATCAGTTCTGTCATAATTATGACATAAAAAAATCGAAAAGATTAAAAAGTATTTTATCTAATAATTATAACTTATGTCAGTTTTAACTGCTTATCTCATAATTGTTTCTGTGTCATAATTTAGACTTTTAGTGTTATACTTCTGTCATAATTATATCACAATTCACCGAAGCATGATCTTTTTCTCATGTGGCTTTAATGGGCTTTCATGGGGAAATGGGAGCAAACTAGGATGAAATTGTATTTGTCAGACACAGACACTAGTTTAAAGCTAATTTAGGGGTTCCAGCCTTGTGGTTAGCAGTAGCTGACATAGTACAGTAAATTATGTGAAGGCATGAACAGCATGATGCCTTGTTAAAATGTGGATCCTGGTGGATTTTCGCTCACATTTTGCAGTTAAAGGACATTTTTATAATCGTTTGACATTTGTGTAATTACTGAAGGCTATATGGACACCAATACTCCCTCTCAGCTGAGCGTTCTAAAATTATAGAAATCCTTTCACACCCCAAAACAAATGACTAGTGATTCTTCCAAAAGCAACTGATTCATCATTTTCCATAATTGCTGATCTTTTCAATGGCCTTTTCATACTCAATAAAAAGTGAGAAACATACCCGCCCACTGAGTCACTGCTGTTCACATGTGCAACTAATAGCACCTGTAAACATCGGGGGAAGTCCTTTACGCAGTTGTTAAACGAACCCCCTCTTTTTCTTCACGGAGGCCTCGACAGGGGCTTAAGTGTTTGGGAAACACTTCTGTCTTGTTGATACTTAACGTATCACAACACATTGTAGGTTCAGTGTGTTATTTGTGAGGTTCGGTTACAGAAATCTGATATGGAAACAACCTCATGTTCTCCACTGTGGGTGAGGGAATGAGCCAAGCTCATGGAAAGCACAGTTCTGCTCTTGAGCTTGTGTTGGTAATGAACTGTGCCTTCAGGGAACAGTTCATTGCGCTGCCTAACAAATCACATCAAGCAAATTTTATGTGGCAAATTAAGAGGCTAAACATTTCTGGAAAACTCTTTTTGTCTTGTGGTATACATGGTGATATGGCAGAGAAGTCTTTTTGGATAAGTTAAATTAAGCTTGCTTGTCTCAAGTATTTGAGAGCAAAAAGTAGCTTAATTGGAGTGGCTAATAGTAAGCAAATTTGTTTGCTTTGGAAACTCTGAAATATGTTTGTCGAAGCTGCTCTTTCTTGGTTTTTAAGTGTTGTTACGCATCTCAAATGGGAAAATATGATCACCACAAACCCTTTCAAATCACAGAAGTCTTAAAGTTACAGCAAAGTTGGAACTGAATCTAAGCAGACAGGTTTTTTTGAGTGTGTCAGTTAGGTCAAATTCTGAGGTCACAACTCTAGTCCAACTTCATAACAAAATATTATATATTGCGAACCACAAATCCGCACCACTATAGGCCGAGGCACATCAATCAAAGGTCTGGCTCATGAGGTAGGGTGGCTCCTCTGGTGTTCTGAGCATAAGGTAATGGAAACACCAACCCATGACGCAGACAGACACGTCCTTGATGTAAGCGAAAGCCAGTTGTTCTGCCACTTTGAACAACTTTGCAATGAAAGGGCAGCGAGAGCTGGGTTGTTATTTTCTTACACCAATGAGTGATTTGGTCATGGACTGATAAGATCTTTGGGACACTGCGATGGCTGGGTTGAGAAGACTGGAGAAACGAAGAGCTGAGCCATTTCTTCCACACAACATTGTGTTGTTCAAACCAAACATTACTCCATGCACACTGGAAGCCTGCATGGAGATGGTGGGGTTCTAATGCTTACTTTCAGACAGCCTTTCTCTGTGAGTGAAAACCCATGACGCAGGTAATAAGACTTTCCCTAACGCAAAACTGTATCCCCTCCCCCTTCACCATGCTTTCCATCTGTTTTTCAGACTCTATTTCAAACTTGTCAAGTCTGAGTGCAGGTTCATCAAGGAAAAAGTTCATGACCATTTCAGATCTTCCAACGCATGGTATATTTCTAGCAGTCTGAGCTTCATCTCCAAGGAAAACCAGCTTTGTGATGAATTAAGGCAAATTGAAGAAAACATTTTAAAGGTTATTGAACATTCTGTAATCCACTCCCTTTATTTATCATGTGCAGGTCATTTGCAACTAAATAGACTCTGAAAACAGATGTAATGTGAAGGTCAGAGCAATCTTTTATGAAACATATTTCAAACATTTATTTTATCATAACACAGACGGGGGCGTTGCTTCAGGAATAAGAGTAGGAACCTCGAAAAAAAAAAAAAACACTGAATAGGTTAAATAAACCAAATTCTCTGATTTAAGGGAAAAAGTAAGAATCCAATAAATCCAATGGGTAGTCTCCATGGAAACTCTGTAAATAAGTTCCATTTCATTACCACTCTATGGCAAGAGAGACTTTCCTAGAGAGCACATGATCAGAGCCTCCAGCTTTCAGTTCAAAAGGACTAATCTTGTGCCCTTCCCTCCTATGCCAGCCGCTCCTGATGACACACTGCCTGTCATGACCTCATATTTTACTGACCACCTGCTTTGTCCAGATCAACAGTCAAATGGTGATGTTTGTGATATTTCTGCCTGCTCCACCTGGCACTGGGGAAGAGGAAGTCAGGAATGATGGCCTCGCTCCTCGTTCATTTATCTAGTGCACCTTCATCAGTTAGCTGTGAGCCAGCTCTGGGTCAAGGAAGTGCTCTAAAATCCAGTCTGTCCACCCAACAAGAATGTAAAAAAACAAGGAAAGGCCTCTGTCTAGGAGTATGTCTGTAACCTTACTTTGACTCGCTCTGACAATCTCCACCAACCACTGGGGTCAGCTTATTTAATGTTTTTGAAAGACGTTGCATATTAGCACCAAATCTAAATTGTATTTAATAAAATATACAGTAAAAACAGTAATAATGTGAAATTGTATTTCAACTTAAAATAACAATTTTCTTTTTTAATATATTTTAAAATGTAATTTATTCCATTAAGCAGAAATTTTAGAACGCTATCATCAATAGAATGTTCACTATAGTATTTATTTGAGATATATATATATATATATATATATATATCATTATATCTCAATAATGAACAAGGTGCTGGTCATAAAATTAGAATATCATGAAAACGTTTATTTATTTCATTAATACCATTCAAAAAGTGAAACTTGTATATTAGATTCATTCATTACACACAGACTGATATATTTCAAATGTTTATTTCCTTTAATTTTGATGATTATAACTGACAACTAATGAAAGTCCCAAATTCAGTATCTCAGAAAATTAGAATATTGTGAAAATGTTCAATATTGAAGACCCCTGGTGCCACACTCTAATCAGCTAATTAGGTCAACGCAGCTGTCTACCAGGAAGTTTTAGAGCACTTCATGTTTCCTGCTGCTGACCAACTTTATGGAGATGCAGATTTCATTTTCCAACAGGACTTGGCACCTGCACACACTGCCAAAGCTACCAGTACCTGGTTTAAGGACCATGGTATCCCTGTTCTTGACTCGCCTGACCTTAACCCCATAGAAAACCTATGGGGTATTGTGAAGAGGAAGATGCAATACGCCAGACCCAACAATTCAGAAGCGCTGAAGGCCACTATCAGAGCAACATGGGCTCTCATAACACCTGAGCAGTGCCACAGACTGATCGACTCCATGCCACGCCGCATTGCTGCAGTAATCCAGGCCAAAGGAGCCCCAACTAAATATTGAGTGCTGTACATGCTCATACTTTTCATGTTCATACTTTTCAGTTGGCCAACATTTCTAAAAATCATTTTTTTTTGCATTGGTCTTAATTGATATTCTAATTTTCTGAGATACTGAATTTGGGACTTTCATTTGTTGTCAGTTATAATCATCAAAATTAAAGTAAATAAACATTTGAAATATATCAGTATGTGTGTAATGAATGAATCTAATATACAAGTTTCACTTTTTGAATGGTATTACTGAAATAAATCAACTTTTTCATGATATTCTAATTTTATGACCAGCACCTGTATAGACACTCACCTAAAGGATTATTAGGAACACCACTAATACTGTGTTTGACCCCCTTTCGCCTTCAGAACTGCCTTAATTCTACGTGGCATTGATTCAACAAGGTGCTGAAAGCATTCTTTAGAAATGTTGGCCCATATTGATAGGATAGCATCTTGCAGTTGATGGAGATTTGTGGGATGCACATCCAGGGCACGAAGCTCCCGTTCCACCACATCCCAAAGATGCTCTATTGGGTTGAGATCTGGTGACTGTGGGGGCCATTTTAGTACAGTGAACTCATTGTCATGTTCAAGAAACCAATTTGAAATGATTCGAGCTTTGTGACATGGTGCATTATCCTGCTGGAAGTAGCCATCAGAGGATGGGTACATGGTGGTCATAAAGGGATGGACATGGTCAGAAACAATGCTCAGGTAGGCCGTGGCATTTAAACGATGCCCAATTGGCACTAAGGGGCCTAAAGTGTGCCAAGAAAACATCCCCCACACCATTACACCACCACCACCAGCCTGCACAGTGGTAACAAGGCATGATGGATCCATGTTCTCATTCTGTTTACGCCAAATTCTGACTCTACATCTGAATGTCTCAACAGAAATCGAGACTCATCAGACCAGGCAACATTTTTCCAGTCTTCAACCGTCCAATTTTGGTGAGCTCGTGCAAATTGTAGCCTCTTTTTCTTATTTGTAGTGGAGATGAGTGGTACCCTGTGGGGTCTTCTGCTGTTGTAGCCCATCCGCCTCAAGGTTGTGCGTGTTGTGGCTTCACAAATGCTTTGCTGCATACCTCGGTTGTAACGAGTGGTTATTTCAGTCAAAGTTGCTCTTCTATCAGCTTGAATCAGTCGGCCCATTCTCCTCTGACCTCTAGCATCAACAAGGCATTTTTGCCCACAGGACTGCCGCATACTGGATGTTTTTCCCTTTTCACACCATTCTTTGTAATCCCTAGAAATGGTTGTGCGTGAAAATCCCAGTAACTGAGCAGATTGTGAAATACTCAGACCGGCCCGTCTGGCAACAACAACCATGCCACGCTCAAAATTGCTTAAATCACCTTTCTTTACCATTCTGACATTCAGTTTGGAGTTCAGGAGATTGTCTTGACCAGGACCACACCCCTAAATGCATTGAAGCAACTGCCATGTGATTGGTTGATTAGATAATTGCATTAATGAGAAATTGAACAGGTGTTCCTAATAATCCTTTAGGTGAGTGTATATATATATATATATATATATATATATTACATTATACATTTTACATTTCTTTAGCATCACTTTTGATCAATTTAATTTATCCTTTCTATAGAAAAGCATTACACATTATTGAATGGTAGTGAACAAGAATGTGAAGGCCTGTCCCTTTTCTGATCATTTTATGTTTTTGATGTTTCTGATATATAGTGTTGGTCAAAATTTTGATTTGAAGAACTGGCAACCTTTCAGTTCTATATAAACAAAGCTAAGATAAGGAAAGGTTAGCAAAAAAAGCATAATGCTGCGATTTTATTTTTTAATTTACATGGAGGACAGGCTCCACGACGCTGAATAAAGTGTTATTTATTTATTTATTTATTTTATTTTTTTGTGGAAAAAGCAATCGACAGGCTATCGACTAATCTTCAACATGTTTGCCATTATATGTTCAATTTCAATCAATTTTTTTTTTAGGGTACACCAAATGGAGTTTAAAAAATAGTATAGTTTTAAAAGGAATGCTGTTTTAAAAGGAAGTCACAGACAATTTTGCTACAGTATGATTAAGTTTAAGCCACCTCTCTTTCAGTGGTTGACTGTAGCACAAGACAGAAGATCAATGAAGTCAGTGCTGTAATGTGATTGGTTGTCAGTGCACACATGATCTATCTATCTGTCTGTCTGTCTCATTTTAAAAGCCAGAAAAGAGCAATAAGTGACCAGATTTATTTTTATAAAAAAAACTAATAATATGATGTGTATCTTAGCAGTTAAGATACACATGCATAGCAGATAAAACGCCAGCCCTATAGGGGTCAATGACTGCTTGTGCTACTGTACATCTTTATCTGTAGAATTCATCCTGCTCTGTGCCAAATCAAACAGTCTCCCCCACCTCCACATACACATACAAAGAGAATTGTTCAAGGTCTCCACCTGCACTGCCATTCACTCTCATGTTCCACAGGAGGTCTTGGATCACACCATTTCAGAGAAGACGATGGATCTGTCATAGAGGGAAGGAAAAGGGTCTGCCTAAACACACTGAATCAGGTTGCAGCGCCTCAGGCTTGTATTGTTCCTACTAAATATAGGCCAATTCTTCAATTTTCAATTTGTCTTCTAAAATGCTGAACTGACAAAAGCGCCCACTCTCAATTTCTGCTAGCTATTATGACCATGCCCCATTGTCCACACCCTGAAACACACATTGACACACAAACACACACACACCCTCATACAGACACTCTAATTTCCACAACAAATAAAAGAGGACATCTTGCAGAGAAACTCTCTCACACATTCGCACCCATATGCTTTATGTATAAAGGATACAGAGCCTTGAATGGATTTTCACATCAGAGCTCTTCAATCAAATGAAAAACGTCATGGTAAATGTGACGTTTGAAGTGCATAAATAAACAAAAGACATTCATTGAGTTCATTGAAGTCACACAGACTACGTGGGATGAAACTAAACCGGACTGTACAAAACAACAGTTAACAGTTTAGTTGGGTTAAATCTCTCATTTCAAGACAATCATAGAGGGTCATAAAAGTCTATTATAGGCATGCTTCCATTGAATTTATGAGCACTATCAGATTTCCACAAACCCTTTGTAGTTCTTAGCAGTTGGGATGGTTGTCATTCGATTCTTCATACACATCTCAGTTGTTTGAAAGAGTAGGCTAAGTAAACCGTATGGCCCAAAGTCCTCCGAGAGATTTTTTCTATAAGATGAGAAAATATCGGTTCAAAGCAAAATGAAAAATAGCCTGAACAATTTTCATTCACCGCCAAAATTTCACAGCACGCTAAGTATTCAACATGTCCATAAATCTTGCCAACTATATTTGAAGCTATTTACATTTACATGCAATTTACACAACTATTTTCAAACAATTCCATGAACACCTAGTAACTTTTGACATACTGTATTTTTCTTCTCATTCCATTTATTTTCAGTGGTTCATTTCAGGTGATCTGCTGTTATTTCTCTTTCCCTGAATGGATTTTATTTGTATCTTGGATAATACAAGGCAATAAGATTCTCAGAAACAGGTAAAAGAACAAAAGAAAAGGCGTAGCCCTTGCCCCCCTCACTCCAGTGCCTTGCTTTTCACCAGAGACAGCAAATCCCCTCAGAAAAACAGACTTACGTAACCGCACTGCGCACCTGCACTGAGCACAGAAGAGAAAACTTGAAAGCAACAGTGTTTGAATGGCTGGACTTAAAAGACGTCCTAAACCAACTGTCATAATATGTAAAGCAATATGGCCATGATTCCTAAAACTTTCATCTGTAATTGTTTAGAATTGACCTCTTACATCGATTCTGTCATCAGTTTTGAGTTTATTTTAACGACCGTAAAATAAAAAAATAAATAAAATAAAAACCTCCAGATTTTAACCTTGCATGCTTAATTCACTATAAGGGAATGTCTCATCTAGCTATGATGAAAGCCAAGCTAGCATAAACAGAACAGAAGAGAAACACTCATGTAACCCTTTGACCCTTCAGTGTGTCCACATGTTGGATGTTGAGGTCATCTGTGGTAATGCTTTTAGCTTGGAATTTCTTGCCACCTAGTGGACAAAAAGGGACCTACTGTAAATTATTTACAAAGATGGAGTCATGAGTGTATTGTATGTACGTTGTACAGACTATGAAACTACTATATAAATGATTTGATCTTTACATATGTATTTTAGAGATAACTGTGGATTAATTGAAATTCATTTGGACTAAGCTCCTTAACCCGTTTAATCCCAAATTTTTCCCAGACATGAAAATATCCAAATGATGTGTCATTAGTAACCCTTTGAAATAATCAATAATTATTTTTTTTTTTTTTTTTTGGAAAAGTGTGTGAAAAATTGTGTTTTATGTTTGGTCACCATTGTGACCGTTGGGATAATGTGTGTACTTCTGTAGTCATAAAAATTGTTATATACCTGTATCTTAGCCCAGCTATTTTAAACTGTTTGATAACATTCTAGGGTTACTATTATGCATAAAAAACCCTTACACATCATTGATAGGAATACTGACATAAGACAAAAAAAGCATCAACATATTTCAAAATTGTTACTTTTTTGTAAAATACATAATCACATTTTTATATTAGTGCTACCAGTATTACAACATCAATATTGTAATTTATTTCTAACATTTTAACTTTTAATTTAGTGCAATATTTTGTCATTGCAACATTTTAGTGCAGTTTTCACTAACAACTGCAACAGGATTTATACAGGTACATCTAAAAAATTTGAATATCATGAAAAAGTTCATTTTTTTCTTGTAACTTATTTCAAAAAGTGAAACTTTCATATATTTTAGATTCAATACATGTAAAGTAAAACGTTTCAAAATTTTTAATTTTGATGATTAGAGCTTACAGCGCATGAAACCACAATAATGGGGAAGATTGCAGATTGCTGACTTGGCAATGATCCAGAAGACGAACATTGACGCCTTCCACAAACAGGGTAAGTCACAGAGGGTCATTACTGAAAGGGGTGGCTGTTCACAGAGTGCTGTATCAAAGCATATTAAATGCAAAGTTGACTGGAAGGAAGAATTTGGGTAGAAAAGGGTGCACAAGCAACAGGGATGACCGCAAGCTTGAGAATACTGTCAAGCAAAGCTGATTCAAACACTTGGGAGAGCTTCACAAGGAGTGGACTGAAGCTGGAGTCAGTGCATCAAGAGTCACCACGCTCCGATGTCTTCAGGAAAAGGGCTACCAAGAGGCTACCACTTCTGAAACAGAGACAACGTCAGAAGCGTCTTACCTGGGCTGTGGAGAAAAACTGGACTGTTGCCCAGTGGTCCAAAGTCCTCTTTTCAGATGAAAGTATATTTTGCATTTCATTTGGAAATCAAGGTCCCAGAGTCTGGAGGAAGAGTGGAGAGGCACAGAATCCATGTTGCTTGAAGTCCAGTGTGAAGTTTCCACAGTCAGTGATGATTTGGGCTGCCATGTCATCTGCTGGTGTTGGTCCACTGTGTTTTCATGGTCCACAGTCAACGCAGCAATCTACCAGGAAATTTTAGAGCACTTCATGCTTCCTTCTGCTGACAAGCTTTATGGAGATGCTGATTTCATTTTCCAGCAGGACTTGGCACCTGCCCACACTGCCAAAGGTACCAAAAGCTGGTTCAATGACCATGGTGCTACTGTGCTTGATTGGCCAGCAAACTCGCCTGATCTGAACCCAATTGAGAATCTATGGGGTATTGTCAAGAGGAAGATGAGAGACACCAGACCCAACAATGCAGATGACCTGAAGGCCGCTATCAAAGCAACCTGGGCTTCCATTACACCTGAGCAGTGCCACAGGCGGATTGCCTCCATGCCACGCCGCATTGTTGCAGTAATGCATGCAAAAGGAGGCCCAACCAAGTATTGAGTGCATAGAAATTAACATATTTTCAGAAGCCTGACATTTCTGTTTAAAATATCCTTTTTTTATTGATCTTATGTAATATTGTAATTTTCTGAGACACTGAATTTTGGGTTTTCATTATCTGTAAGCCATAATCATCAAAATTTCAAGAAATAAAGGCTCGAAATATTTCACTCTATGTGTAATGAATCTATATAATATATGGGTTTCACTTTCTGAAATGAGTAACAAAAAATATTGACCTTTTTCACGATATTCAAATTTTTTGAGATGTACCTGTATAAACTTGCCTTTGTCACAAATGTGAAGAGTACAGTTTGACAGTTTCACTGAGAATCAGCTCATCAGTTTTGAGCAAATCATGTGCATTTAGGTATTGTGTAAATTGCAGACAAATTGCTATTTGTATATACTCTAAGAGATGGGCACAAATGCATAAAAATGTATTTAAAATAAAAATACATAATACTTTGTGGAAAAATTTATTTAAATACAAATACAGTATTTTGTATTTTAAAAATAGGCCTACACAAAATACATGTGAAATTGGCCGTCCAATGAAGTAACACTATTAAGGTCTGTTTACACCAAGAACGATAATTAAAAAGATAACTATATTAGTGTATTCTAAGTATACAATGCAGCTGTGCCATCTATCACTAAATGCTCAAGCTCTTTAAAGCGGAAATGATTCCGATTGGCTGTCAATGTTTTTATCATTCATCAATTTTTGTGCTTTTACGGTTATAGTTTTGGTGTGCTACCTGCTATTCGCTTAGATAGGATGTACTCACACTAGAGGATCTGATCCGTGCTTGAGTGCGATTGACCCCCAAAGTCCAGTTCATTTCACAAGTGTGACTGCTCTATACTGTGTCCAGTGCGGCTCGGGTGCGGTATGCATGTAGTGTGATCGCTAACCACACCGCAGCATGGAACAGTTGATTTACTATTTTTGTATGCGCTATTGTTATCATTATGACAGCAAAAATCTTTATTACTACTTGGATATCAAACTTTTCAATTAATTTAATTTTGAGTACATTTAGATTTATAATGGGTCTGGTTCTCATCTTATTGATGAACAGGTAGCTTATTGTAGTTTGCGAGTAAAGCTGCAAATTCCACCATTATCCTCAGCTGCCTCTGAAATAATCCTGTGATATCTGTCTGTTAGCGAAAGGACAACCGTGCTTGGGCTTTAGTACAAGGCAACTGTGCCTAGTGTGAGTATACCCTTAGAAGATTTTTTATTTATATCTTTATTATTAGCATTATATGTATCTTTGTCTTGGGGTACACACACACAGAAAGCTGCTTATTACTCATTTATCCATGTTTCTTTATCGCTCTGACGTGTCAATAACTCCTGTCCACTAGAAGCTCCACAGATATATTTGCATACCACAAAAATATATAAATGATATAGAAAAAGTTCAATCGATTTACACTTTATATCATCGCCAACATTTATATTGTCATATCGCCATAGCAAGCAGTAATGATTAAAGTTTAATGAACACATTTGACTAGCTAGTTGATAAAACCAAAATCTGACCAAAAAAAAAAAAACCTAACAAGACTGACTAGTCCTAATGCTATGTTCCCCTTGCTAGTGCTCTTTTTTACCTGGGACAAGTATGCTTTTTTTCCCCACAAAAGCAAGATCACCTTGTTTTAATGTTAAAGTCTCGCACATAGCAGTGCAATGACCATTTCAAGCATTTTGTAAGGTTTATACACAGCAAAACAGCATGTATTTGACTGAAAATCCAGAATCATCAACAAGCTAACTGTAAAGATAGCACTGTGAATGATGATGTAGTTGTCAACAAATGGGATGCTACATTTTATTCAAAATTAAATATCTTAAATATCTACGATTTTGGATTTAATAAGATTTTCTCAGGAAACCTGCGTCCCTCACGATTCCTATTCTTTCCAACAGCAAAGTACTTGAATGTGACATGCTTGTAATCAGGACTTCTGAAATTGGAAAAAGGAAATTTTGATAGCACACGAAGGCAGTATTATTCCTTATTTCCTTACAGGAATCCAGAAAATTTAATTATCCAATTCTAGATGGCATCATACAGCTGCAGCTCACATGCATGAAAGTGGCATGTTTGAGGTTTCAACTAGTTGATTCAGGAAACTAGCAGTCTAATAAAGAGGTCGATTGGCAAAAAGTATTTTATGTATTTTGAAAATACAAAAATACTAAGATTAAATGTATTTAAATACAAAACACATTTGATTTTTTTTTCGAAGGTATTTAAATACAAAATAGTATTTTGTATTTCAAATACGGATTTTAAATACATTTATTTGAAATACTGCCCATCCCTGTATACTCTTTTGCACAAATAATTTGCAATTTGCTTGAATAAGAAAGTCAAATCGAAAGTGAACAAGAAACTAATTGTTCAGAGATTTGAACTTATTGTTTTGAGAGAGAGAGAAAAAATCTCTTTCAAGAATTAACTAATCTATCTATCTACAGTCATGTCCAAAAATATTGGCACCCTTGGTAAATAGGATGAAAGAAGGCTGTGAAAATTAATCTGCATTGTTAATCCTTTTGATCTTTTATTTAAAAAAAATTCACAAAAATCTAACCTTTCATTGGATGATAAGAATTAAAAATGGGGGGAAATATCATTATGAAATAAATGTTTTTCTCTAATACAAATTGGTCACAATTAAGAGCACCCTTTTATTCAATACTTTTTGAAACCTCCATTTGCCAGTTTAACAGCTCTAAATTTTCTCCTATAATGCCTGATGAGGTTAGAGAACACCTGACAAGAGATCAGAGACCATTCCTTCATCCAGAATCACTCCAAACCCTTTAGATTCCCAGCTCCATGTTGGTGCTTCTTCTCTTCAGTTCACCTCACTCATTTTCTATAGCAGGGGTGTCAAACTCAGTTCCTGGAGTGCCGGAGCCCTGCAACCCTATTTAAACACACCTGATCTAGCTAATCAGTTCCTTCAAGCTTATTTGAAAACTACATGGTTTATGTGTTGGACTGCAGGGCTGCGGCCCTCCATGAACTGATTTTGACACTCCTGTTCTACAGGTTTCAGGTCAGAGGACTGGAATGGTCATAGAAGAAGCTTGGTTTTGTGCTCAGTGACCCATTTTTGTGTTGTTTTTGAGGTTTGTGTTTGGATTATTGTATGGTTGGAAGATTCAAACATGGCCCAAGATTTCAAACAGAGTCAGTCACTTATTGATTTTTTTATCTGTTGGCATTTGAAATAATCTATGATGCCATGTGTCTAAATAAGATGTCCAGGACCTCCAGCAGAAATATAGGCCCACAACATCAAAAATACAACAGTATATTTCATTATACACATGCGGTACTTTTTATCCCTGTGTTCACCAAACCCATCTTGAGTGTTTGCTGCTCAAAAGCTCATTTTTTAGTTTCATCTGACCATAGAAGCCAGTCCCATTTGAAGTTCCAGTCGTGTCTGACAATTGAATATGCTGGAGATTGTTTTTGGATGAGAATTTTTCTTGAAACCCTCCCAAACAACGTGGTGATGTAGGTGCTGTTTGACAATTTTTTTTTAAGGTTTTTTTTCTGACACCGAGACTCAACTATTTTCTGCATTTTCCAGCCATGGTCCTTGGAGAGTCTTTAGCCACTCAAACTCTCCTTCTCACCATGCATTAGGACGATATAGACACACGTCCTCTTCCAGGCAGTTTCGTAACATTTTCTGTTGATTGGAAATTCTTAATTTTTGCCCTGCTGGTGGAGATGGGAATTTTCACTGCTCTAGCCACTTCACTGATTTGTGAAGCTCAAGTATCTTTTGCTGCACATCAGAAATATATTCTTTGTTTTTTCATTTTGCAAATGAATGGATGATTAAGGGAATCATCCATTCATTTGGATGATTAAGGATGTGATGGATGATTAAGGGAATTTGGGCTTTGTTTTCCCTCCTATTTATATTTCTGTGAAACAGGAAGCCATGGCTGGAAAATTGTATGTTCATAATCACCCTGGAATGCTCAAAATGGTGAATATGAATGGGAATATACTTTAGAGATATTTTACTCACAATAATTTCTAGAGGTGCCAATAATTGTTTCCAACGTGTATTTGAGAAAAACATTTATTTCATAATGATATTTGCCCCCATTTTCAATTCTTATTATCCAATGAAAGGTTAGATTGTTGTGAATAAAAAAAAAAAAGCTAAAAAGGATTAACAATGCAGATTAATTTTCACAGGCTTCTTTGATCATATTTACCAAGGGTGCCGATATTTTTGGCCATGACTCTATCTATCTATCTATCTATCTATCTATCTATCTATCTATCTATCTATCTATTGCTGAGTGGGGCATTCAGTAAATCACTGATAGTGAAATGTAAAATATCACTATAGTCGAGTTTTTAAATTTGTAGACCTAATGTAACATATATTATGTTCAATAGCTATTGAAACACACACACACACACACACACACACACACACACACACACACACACATTTACAGTTTTTCTCGATTGGTTTGGCTCATTTCTTGAAACCGAGATGACATTCTCAAAACCATAAGGTCATTTGGCCAAACAGTCTTACAGTTCTGCTCAACATTATAGCTCACTAGCAAAATCAAATATCTTTCCCCAAACTCTTCTTCCATGCTTCAAAAGCAGATTCCTTTCCCATATAAAAGGTCAGTACAGTCAAAATAGCACAGATCCTTCTCAATTGCCTTGGCACATGTGCATTCATTTAGTGCTTTTGTCAAAATAACCTGGATGGTTTAGCACAACACCATGGATCCCCTGCAAAAGCTCATCTCTCTCCCAAAACAGTTTATCCATGTGTCAAAACTAAATATCATTCTCATATAAATAGTCAATGCCCCCAAAATGCATTATACCTTTGGCATTGTTTAAGCACTGCAAGTCAAAATGCTTAGACGTTTTGTCACTGAGGCACAGGTCTAGCAACAGAATACCACTATGAATAAAACTAAAAGATTTTACAGTAAAATCAGCCTCCAATAAACCACTCATACTCAAGGAAACTGTAAACATTTTTATTCGTACAAAGAAATGTTAACATTAGAGAACATACTGTGAAAAGAAAACATATACAGGATTCTGTAAATGTGAACAGTTATAAACACAAACAAAAAACAAAAAAAACACAAAAAAACTCTAGCCTTCCATACTGTAAATAAAGTTTCAGAACTATAGTACAGTAATATTTTCAGTGGTCGCCATTGTCACCCTCTCTTTCCTGGCCACCATCCTCATCCTCCTGGCCATCGACGCGCTGCTCTCTGTTAGGCCATAAATTCTCATCCACATCGCAACGGATATTTTCTCTTGCGATGCAGCGAGGGAAGAAACGGCGTGAATGTCTCAACCATCCCCTACATTGATCCCCTGTGATGTCCTCACATGCAGCATCCATTGCATGCAGCAGGGCCCTCTGGTCTTGAGCCTGATGCTCATACACCCTCCACCTCCAAGCTGAAAAAAACTCCTCAATTGGATTTAGGAAAGGAGAGTAAGGTGGAAGAAACTCCATTAGCATCCGGGGATGGGTGGTGAACCAGGTTCTGATGCGTGGGCCACGGTGGAAGTTCACATTATCCCACACAATGACATAATGTGGTAGCTGAGGTCCTTCTTCACCTCTCTCATTTTCCGGGATCAGATCAGTATAAAGGTGGTCCAAAAAATTTAGGAGCTTTTGTGTATTGTAGGGCCCTAAACTGGGAATGTGTGTGGCCACACCTCTTTCTGATATAGCGGCACACATTGTTATATTTGCTCCTCGCTGGCCTGGGACATCCACAGTGGCTCGGTGGCCAATGATGTTACGGCCACGCCTTCGACCTTTGGCCAGGTTGAAGCCAGCTTCATCAACGAACACTAGGATGTGAGGGGTTTCGTTGCCTTCTAATGCCATTATTCTCTACAATAGAATAAAAATAAATCTAATCAGTCAAGTAGAGACAGATACTGCAGGGAGGATCTAAAGTACTGTAAAAAGAGGGAGTGAAAAACTGAAGACAATTTCTAGGCAAAATGCTCTAGTCACACAAAGCTGGATTCTGAAGGTAAAAAGGATAAAGCAAAACAAAAAAAAGTGGTAACCATGTCTTACTGTAATAGTGTTACAATGATAGACAACCAGTAGTTGACTTACATGCACATACTGGTACCGCAGCTCTTTCACTCTGTCAGAGTTTCTCTCAAATGGTACCCTGTAAATCTGTTTCATGGTCATCTGATGTTTCTTCAATACCCGGTCTATTGTGGAGATGCTGATAGAGTTTATATTTTGGAACATTACATTGTCTAGAAGGATTGCATTACGAATCTGTCTCAGTGTGATGGCATTATTTGCAATGACCATGTTGCATATTTCTCGTTCTTGTTGTTCATTTAGAAGTTTTCTTCTGCCACCCACTTGAGGCTGTCGTCCAATCCTAGACATACAAGTCAAAGGTCAACACTGTAAATTTGTTACAAAATGAGTTACCAATGTAATTGTACTGCTGTTTTATGGTACTAAAAGTGTGATGCACTGCACAGTGACTGGAATACTATTCACAGTATTTTCTCCATTTTTTTTTCTTTGTCATTTTTATAGTATCATATAACATCACATGAAGATATTACAGTACTCTAGGCCTACACACACACCAACACTGAATAGTTCAATAGAATAGTTCTGTACCTGTTTTCCCTGCGAAAGGTTTGGATGATGGAGGAGACTGTAGACCGAGGCACATTAGGCTGCACTCGGCGACCTGCCTCTGCCATTGTGAGGCGATGGTTTATAACGTGGTCAATAAGGGTGGCCCGGATTTCATCTGGGACATCATGGTGCCTCCGTGCTCCTCGGCCTCTTCCCCCTATTCCTCCACGCATTCTCACTCCTCCTCTTCCTCTTCTTCTTCCTCCTCTTCCTCGAGCAGGAAGTTGCTGTTGTACTTGACGAGGTGCTTCCATGTTCACACTGCAAATGAAACTGGCCCCGGGCCAAGCTCTGTCTATATACTTTTGGCAGCAGTCATAATCATAGACAACACCTGTCAGGTAACTAAACAAACTGTTTGATTAGTCATCTGAGATGTGGGAAACTGCTCCTTCGTTAGTTCTAATTTGACCTGATTGATTGTCAAGTACTGTCATAAATTTATCAAATGTTCCAAGAAATTCTTTCATGGTATTATATCTTTGACTAATTTTGACAGTTGAACAGACAATTGTGCATATGATGACTTACACAATGAAACCATGCTGATATGTTTTGGAGAGAGTAACCATTTCACTGAAAAATCAACTAATCAGTTTAGATCAGCAAGATCTATTTATTTGGAAAATGTGCTAAATGTGGGCTCATTGTGCTAACTGTAGCTACTTGTACATAATCATTTGAAAAAAAGCACAGAGTCACTTGAGACATGTACTAAAGCATTTGCAATTTGATAAAACCAATGAAAAATGACATTCTGTTGTGAACAATTGCAAGGTGGTTTGGAGATTTGTCCATGTTATTTTGAGAATGTCATCTCGGTTTCAAGAAATGAGCCAAACCAATCGAGAAAAACTGTAAAAACGATCAATTCTCATCTAATCGATGATTGGAGTCACGCGATATTTTAATTTAAAACGTACACCTCTCAACACCATTGTTGTATTATAAACCAATAACCAATTATGTAACACATAGCATTTGCTATTATAAATAGCAGAAATATATTTATTATAAATAGCAAATAGCCCAAATAGCATCAAACATAATGTACTCCGGGTCCTCAAGTACTTAAGGTCAAACCCATCATTATCACGCAATCACCAACAGAGGGAGCAATTGCACTATTCTGTCTTCGATTTGTTGACAACCGACATCTGTCTGGCAATCGGTCTGTCTTTCTGTCTGTCTGTCCCCATATCTTTACAATTATTTCAGAGGATATTGTGTTTTAAATCTGAACAACTCTTGAAACTTCACATGGCATTTCAGTTTTGGGTGAACTATCCCTTTAAGGCTCAACACAAACCACACCAAAATGTTTAGATATTTTGCATAAAGTTTGTATAACATTCTTTAGACTGAGAGACGTAGATAGGCTTGCTCCTGCCCATGGACGCTCATCATTTCCATAGTTTATCACGTGACGTACCCTGCCAGAAGCGAGCAGTACTGTTCTGGCAGATCACGTGACCAGCTGCCAGCTAGGATCGAACTGTAGGCTGCAACAGACTGTGCGCTCTGACGCTCCTCTCAGTGCTGTTACATGCAGCTATTGTATTCGCCACGGGATTTTAGCTATTCGCTTCGATTTACCTCCAATGTTTCCAGCGACGAAGGAATGAAGAGGCTTTTCAATTAAACGGTAATATTTTTTTGCCCATTTATGGGGATTTTATTTATGGATTCGCTATTATAGCAATCGGTTTTCTGTTTATTCTTACTGCTCCTGAACGTTGCATACCATAACAGTGATATTATGCAAGATCCAATATAGCCACAGAAAGAACTGCAACGACACAACAGAGTGTCATTTTAAGTGATTCTCATTAAAATGAATTATATGTAGGCCTATTATAATTATGTTTATTATAATTTTGCAGCTGGGCTGAGAGCGTTTTGAAATCAACCACATTTAGCAATCTCGGTTATTTATGTCTTGTCGCCTGTTTTAATTAAGTCGATTTAAAAAAAAAATGCATGCAAAATTGGTAGTTATTTTAAGAATCAGTTTATGAAAATGCACGAGAGAAAGCAATAGAGCCCGTTCACTTTCAGCGGATTTAAATCGAAGCTGTTTCCAAACATTTCCTCTTGATCACAGCTCAGTTCAGGTGATGGTTTATGGAATCTCCATCCAGACACATCTCTCATGCTTTCCTTTGTGTCTGCATTTCTAGATTCTCTTTCTTCTTTCCAAATGGCCATGTTTACATGCACATTTTCTTTTATTACTTTTGATTTGGCGATTATGTTTCGGTTCCATTATCCTGCTTTACTGTTTAGAGGTGCTAGAGATGCACTCATTCATAATAGCCTAGTGAAATATATTCCTTTAAAATGAGAATATTATCAATAAACTGCTATTATTTGGAGGTACCGGAAATGCAATCATTTATTAATTCTCAGTCATGTTTTTAAAAATAACACATAAGGGCATTATAAACTGCAGTAAGTAGGCTAGAATGTAAAAATCGGAATATTGGCTTAGTCTGGTTACATAAGGAATATGATGTGGTAATTGTAATTAGATCAGGTCTTCTTTAGATTATCCACCATAACTGATTGTTTATATTTGTGTAAATCAAAACAAAGGTTATTCTGGTAAATATTAGGTAAAGACAGAGAGAAGCCAAGCTATTTAGGAAAGGCATGGCCTACATTTTGCAATTCACTGTTCTTGTGTATTTATATGATTTGATGAGTTGGGTAAATAATATCCAAAGTGAGAACATCTCCAGTGTTTCCATTAGAGAAAACATGGTCAGTGTATCTCTCTTTTTTTCCATGCTCATACATTTAGGGAGTAAATCATGCTGCTTTTGCCTTTCCACACACAGATGTTCAGTAGATGGAAGTAGTCCAATGACAGATCTGTGTGTAAGCTTTTGGATGTATTTTACAGTCATTTTGCCCTAATATTGCTCATACTGGCCTGTCTCATTTAACTGTAGGTGAGAGCTGAATAACTTTTAAATATTTTTTCTCACGGCCTCAAATGCAACCTGTAAATGTGTGTTAGTGCATGCTATTTATAATCCTTTAGTTAATTTCCCAAAATTGTTGTATTGTCTCGTTTTTAAAATATGGGATACACCTTTTAAGTGATGGTCAGAAGAGAGATTTCACTGAATTGTGTCCGGTTCATCTCAGGATTTGTACTCAGATGAACGTGCACACCAGTGTAACAAACTGCTGTGGCTCTGTTTATGGATGGCTGAGCCACTAAATATAGACACTGCTCATCTGGCAGACAAATAAACTGTTCACTGATAGGTGTACTTGTATGTAGCCAGATTGATACTGTCTGGTCCTCATTGCAATCTGGTCAAAAACTTTAACTGGGAATACATAAAAAATCTTTCTGAGTGAGGACAAAATACAATATAACTCTACTTTGTTTCCAGGTTTTAACTGGTGATTTCAGTCATTTTTGGATGCAATGTATATTAGACAGTCAGTGAATGGATTGTGGGAGATCTGTGGGTGTGCTGTCTGAGGCTGAGACTAGACTGCACATTATCTTCTGTTGCTCTTTGTTGATGTCTTATGAATCTGTTTGTGTATGTTTATGTATGTCTTTGTCCTAAAACATTAGAGACATGCATTTTTCAATCTATTTACACAGAACAGATTATGAAAAACCTGCTGCTGTAAGACACTGTATTGCTTAAAACCTTCACAAATATTGAGTTGGTTCACCCAAAAATGAAATCATCATACCCTCATTTCATTTCAAACATTCCTTATTTGTCATCTTTTATAAAATGTCAATGAAACTATAGTTGAAGTCTATTCAACCAAAACGTTGACGTTTCAGAAAGTTCATAAAGACATTATAAAAGTAATCCATATGAATCAAGTGATTTGTCTTTTAAAGAGAAACTATGATGAACAGATTTAATTTAGGCTTTTATTTACAAATAAACATTGCTCAATGCTCATACACTGAGCTTATCAAATATTGGCAACATGGAAGCTCAACCGTACTCGGTTGATATATAAGAATAACCCTCATTAGTTCTTGTGGCAGCTCAAATGTGGAATAGACTTTCAATTGAAGGACAGCACAGCAGTCTCTCAAGTTTCACTGAAAATGTGTGTTTTGAAGAGGAACAAAAGTCATACAAGTTTGGAAGGACATGGTGGTGGGTTAATGAACACAGAAATCCCTTTAAGCCAAATAATGTTTTTAAGTACCACATTTTTCTGCTGTTGAATTATGCAATGCTAACTCTTGACTGTCAAGAATAATGGTTATAATTATTTGTCATTAGGATGAGCTAGCTAATTTGTCTATTCTGTTGTCTGACCACATTAAAAATGGCCTAAAGGCCATTTTTACAGTAGATCTCTGTGGAAAGATCTCTGTTGCTTGGCCAGCTATTGTTTTTTATTGTAAATAAAATAAATAAATAAATAATGGTTATTGCATAATGAGCTTTTTATCCACCCCCATTACCCATAATTGTTATCCATATGGCCACAGCTTTATCAGTCAGTGGCGGTGACATTAAAACACACACTCTCTTCACTGAGATTTATCTAAATCAGCTAGCTTAATTTCAAGGCTTTCTTTTATTAAGTTTTATTTTTGGTCATTTCCCTGTAGTATTGAGAGCTACTGTAGAGAAGTGGGACAGGAAATAACAAGGGAGAACAGGCTGAAATTAGTGTTCTCCCTGTCTCACAGTTGCATCAGTTGGGGTGTATTCACACCAGGAAAATCCGCTAGTTCACTTGATTTGGTCCGGAACAAACACTATGTTGATTTTTTTTTTTTTGTTTGTTTGTTTGGTGCGGTTCGCTTTCACACTGCCCTTTTTGCAAGTGAACCAGAAACTGTAAAGAAAAGCACACGTGTGCTTGAGGTCATCCATTCATTGGTTCATTCAACCGCACCCAAGTGCGATTGCTGTATTCACACCTGGCCAAAAGGTCCACACCAAGGGGGGAACGATCTTGAATTCGATACAATCGAACCAAACAAGACAGGTGTGAATACACCCTCAAACTTGCATCTCCTGAATGAGCAACATAGCTCAGTGCATTGGATGCTAGGTTATGACTCTGACATAGGGTTGGGTATTGAGAACCGTTTCATTTTAGAACCGGTTCCAAATGTCCAATAACCAGGTATTCGATAAGATACATGCATTTCAATTCCGCATAACAATCCCCGCGTTCACATTTGAATGTGATTTAAACTCTTTAAGTGCAGGAAGGGAAAGAACTTGCCCACTGTTTGCGTGCAGCGCACAGAGAACAGCGGTCCCGATGCGGGTTCCCGACCTCTGTCTGTTCTCGAACCGTTCCATGCATTTCCACTGCAGAAAAGGTTGTTCCGGGCCGGAACTGACTAATCTTTCACATTTATCGACCAGTATGCACGAAAAACATAAGCATATCATCAAAAACACAGCTGTTTTTGTCTTAAGTGAACGTAAACAGATGAGGAAGAAAACTCATCTGTAACAGTATTTTTAGATCTGCGTGCGTTCGGTGTTAAAGAGACAGCAGCCTAATAAACGTACTGCCTGTCATTAATGTTAATCAAAGAACAAAAGAAAATCATTAACTGACTGAATATCTTAACTTTAATGAGGATTAATCAATATTTTAATTTCAATTTCTGTACCTGACATTTGTTCAGTTTTATTTATTTATGCTATTGCTAATTGATTTGTTTGTTCCTATTTTATTACTTACTGTTTACTTGTCTTTAACAATTTAATGTTTGAAATTTATATTAGTCTAGTTGTTTTTTTCAGTGGTATTTTTTTGGTAAAACCATAGGCTAAAGACAGAATAAATATGTTTGGCATCTAAATGTTTGATTTAAAACTTTTTAAGGGATTTTTTTTGTATCTTATTGGAATCGGTATTAGGAATCTATAAGAATCGGAATCGATAAGCAGAATCCGAGCCGGAATTGGAATCGATAAAATTCAAACAAAACCCAACCCTACTCTGACCTCTCTTTAATCTTTTTTTTTTTTTATTCACTAAAGTGATTACTTTGTACGCTCTCTGTATTGATCTCAAACAAGGGTTGATGCTGAATAGTGCTGTAAATACTGTAGTAGCAAAGAGACAGTTACTGTAGGTCACTGATATGCTTACTGTTAGGGTTGCTCTTGAGAGTAAGAAATCATTGAAGCAATGTAAAATAACTGTGGAGTATGGAGGGCTATCTGCTATATATTAAACCTGCTCAATTTTAGCAAAAACAATCTAAATCAGTTATTTTCGTCAGTGCTGAGCTCATTTATATTTTACACTGAAAAATGCACATTGAATCTAAAAGCATAATGAATTCATTGAAAATAAAATAAAAAAGATTTCTCTGAACTTTTTATGATTCAACTAAAACAAATAGTTAAATAAAATAGTACATTTATTTTTTAAATGTTTTATAAAATGTTTTAACTGCAGTGTAAAAGAAAAAAATTAATAAAAGCATCTGCTGAATTCATTAGGGTCATTGACGTATAAGGATTTTCGACAGGCAAATTTTAGAATACAAAAAATAATAATATATTTTGTAGTTGTTCAAATATTAGGAAGGTTGTGTACACACAAATTCATATTAAAAATTTTAAATAAGTGATTTTAGTGTTTTTTCATCTAGATGAATCAGCCGTAGCCTTAGAAAATGTCATATTAACATGCTTAACATTATTTTAGATGTTCTCAGTAATTGAAGTGTTTAGAAACAACATATTTGCATTTCATTTTTTTGTGCATACTGATCTCATATTTTATAATTATAATTTCAGAGTTGCCTTCTTAATTGTAGGTAGCAGACTTATTTTTTTCTGTAAATTACATAAAACTGAAAAAAAATTAAAAATACCATTCACTTAAGCATACTATAGCAATGATTCATATTTCAACCACAGAAAGTAGATAATTTATTTTGAATTTAATACAGTTATTGCTGTTATTGGTCGCACCACATGATGAGTGGTCGCTCCAAATGACACAAAGACCTTACATCATTAAAAATCTATTTAAAGAAATGTGTGAAAAGTTCAGCATATGGCATTAACTGCAGTCATTTTCTTAGACCGTTATTTCTAAACTTTGCCCGACCTTGGCTGCTCAACTGACCCTTCGCCGGGAGTTTGATTAACAGGCAATCCGAGTAATCATAATGCCAAATCTGCCATTTTTGTCCGACAAACAAACCAGACAGGAGAGTAGATTAACGTCGCTGGACTTGAACTTGAAAAATAGTCTTTATTGAAATCTTTTCACAGTTGAAACAAGATACCTTCTGATGTTCATTCATGTTTATTTTGTGCTATAACTAGTAAGAGATGATCGATCACATGCCGCTTGGACTGAGGTGCTACAGCGATCTGTCACAACACATTAAAGAGCCACAAAACAGAATTTGCTGTTTGAATTTCTTTAAATCAGCTAGCTTAATTTCAAGGCTTTCTTTTATTAAGTTTTATTTTTGGTCATTTCCCTGTAGTATTGAGAGCTACTGTAGAGAAGTGGGACAGGAAATAACAAGGGAGAACAGGCTGAAATTAGTGTTCTCCCTGTCTCACAGTTGCATCAGTTGGGGTGTATTCACACCAGGAAAATCCGCTAGTTCACTTGATTTGGTCCGGAACAAACACTATGTTGATTTTTTTTTTGTTTGTTTGTTTGTTTGGTGCGGTTCGCTTTCACACTGCCCTTTTTGCAAGTGAACCAGAAACTGTAAAGAAAAGCACACGTGTGCTTGAGGTCATCCATTCATTGGTTCATTCAACCGCACCCAAGTGCGATTGCTGTATTCACACCTGGCCAAAAGGTCCACACCAAGGGGGGAACGATCTTGAATTCGATACAATCGAACCAAACAAGACAGGTGTGAATACACCCTCAAACTTGCATCTCCTGAATGAGCAACATAGCTCAGTGCATTGGATGCTAGGTTATGACTCTGACATAGGGTTGGGTATTGAGAACCGTTTCATTTTAGAACCGGTTCCAAATGTCCAATAACCAGGTATTCGATAAGACACATGCATTTCAATTCCGCATAACAATCCCCGTGTTCACATTTGAATGTGATTTAAAATATTTAAGTGCAGGAAGGGAAAGAACTTGCCCACTGTTTGCGTGCAGCGCACAGAGAACAGCGGTCCCGATGCGGGTTCCCGACCTCTGTCTGTTCTCGAACCGTTCCGTGCATTTCCACTGCAGAAAAGGTTGTTCCGGCAGGAACTGACTAATCTTTCACATTTATCGACCAGTATGCATGAAAAACATAAGCATATCATCAAAAACACAGCTGTTTTTTGTCTTAAGTGAACATAAACAGATGAGGAAGAAAACTCATCTGTAACAGTATTTTTAGATCTGCGTGCGTTCGGTGTTAAAGAGACAGCAGCCTAATAAACGTACTGCCTGTCATTAATGTTAATCAAAGAACAAAAGAAAATCATTAACTGACTGAATATCTTAACTTTAATGAGGATTAATCAATATTTTAATTTCAATTTCTGTACCTGACATTTGTTCAGTTTTATTTATTTATGCTATTGCTAATTGATTTGTTTGTTCCTATTTTATTACTTACTGTTTACTTGTCTTTAACAATTTAATGTTTGAAATTTATATTAGTCTAGTTGTTTTTTTCTGTGGTAAAGACAGAATAAATATGTTTGGCATCTAAATGTTTGATTTAAAACTTTTTAAGGGATTTTTTATTGTATCTTATTGGAATCGGTATTAGGAATCTATAAGAATCGGAATCGATAAGCAGAATCCGAGCCGGAATCGGAATCGATAAAATTCAAACAAAACCCAACCCTACTCTGACCTCTCCTTAATCTTTTTTTTTTTTATTCACTAAAGTGATTACTTTGTACGCTCTCTGTATTGATCTCAAACAAGGGTTGATGCTGAATAGTGCTGTAAATACTGTAGTAGCAAAGAGACAGTTACTGTAGGTCACTGATATGCTTACTGTCAGGGTTGCTCTTGAGAGTAAGAAATCATTGAAGCAATGTAAAATAACTGTGGAGTATGGAGGGCTATCTGCTATATATTAAACCTGCTCAATTTTAGCAAAACCAATCTAAATCAGTTATTTTCGTCAGTGCTGAGCTCATTTATATTTTACACTGAAAAATGCACATTGAATCTAAAAGCATAATGAATTCATTGAAAATAAAATAAAAAAGATTTCTCTGAACTTTTTATGATTCAACTAAAATAAAATAGTACATTTATTTTTTAAATGTTTTATAAAATGTTTTAACTGCAGTGTAAAAGAAAAAAATTAAATAAAAGCATCTGCTGAATTCATTAGGGTCATTGACGTATAAGGATTTTCGACAGGCAAATTTTAGAATACAAAAAATAATAATATATTTTGTAGTTGTTCAAATATTAGGAAGGTTGTGTACACACAAATTCATATAAAACATTTTAAATAAGTGATTTTAGTGTTTTTTCATCTAGATGAATCAGCCGTAGCCTTAGAAAATGTCATATTAACATGCTTAACATTATTTTAGATGTTCTCAGTAATTGAAGTGTTTAGAAACAACATATTTGCATTTCATTTTTTTGTGCATACTGATCTCATATTTTATAATTATAATTTCAGAGTTGCCTTCTTAATTGTAGGTAGCAGACTTATTTTTTTCTGTAAATTACATAAAACTGAAAAAAAATTAAAAATACCATTCACTTAAGCATACTATAGCAATGATTCATATTTCAACCACAGAAAGTAGATAATTTATTTTGAATTTAATACAGTTATTGCTGTTATTGGTCGCACCACATGATGAGTGGTCGCTCCAAATGACACAAAGACCTTACATCATTAAAAATCTATTTAAAGAAATGTGTGAAAAGTTCAGCATATGGCATTAACTGCAGTCATTTTCTTAGACCGTTATTTCTAAACTTTGCCCGACCTTGGCTGCTCAACTGACCCTTCGCCGGGAGTTTGATTAACAGGCAATCCGAGTAATCATAATGCCAAATCTGCCATTTTTGTCCGACAAACAAACCAGACAGGAGAGTAGATTAACGTCGCTGGACTTGAACTTGAAAAATAGTCTTTATTGAAATCTTTTCACAGTTGAAACAAGATACCTTCTGATGTTCATTCATGTTTATTTTGTGCTATAACTAGTAAGAGATGATCGATCACATGCCGCTTGGACTGAGGTGCTACAGCGATCTGTCACAACACATTAAAGAGCCACAAAACAGAATTTGCTGTTTGAATTTCTTTAAAAAATTACAAAATTTGAACTCTGAGACTTTGTTTAATACTGAAAGTAACCTGCTCTGTCTTGTATGTCGGCGTGTTGTCAGTGTCTTCTTTGGTCCGTGATGTATTTTTCACTGCATGAGAACATGATGTGTGGCATAAAAGTGCCATAGTTTGACAGATGGTTTGTAGAAACAGTAACTAAGGGCGGGTCTTTGCTAAGGGTCAATTTAGAGTTGCTGGCTCAGGTTCTGAAATGAAATCATAAACATCTTTCTTAGAGCAGAAAATTACATCTGGAGTTTGTGCTTGACTGCAGGGTCAGAATTAGCATGCTGCCTATGGTGAGCGTTTATTTTACTTTGCTTAGCAGTGGAATCTGGTAAAATAGATTAAAATAGTTATTAATAAATATATAATAAATTACTAATAAATGCATAATTACTAAACTGAAATTAGATGCTCTAAATTCCTATTTTTTGCATTTTTTCTTATATTGTACAAAGATTTCGAAATGACCCAAACTGCATAAAAATCTATTCCAAATTACATAAAAATAAAGTATTTTGTGTATATAAACAATTAATTGAAAATTAATTGAAAATCTGGGACATATATCTGTAATGGGAAACAGTCTGCAGAGGTCGCATCACATGATATTTGGTCACACCACATGATATTTTCAAATTCAGTCAAAATTTACAAGCACAGAATTAGCCACCTTAACAAAACAAGCTAGCTTCCCATGAAAGGTCACTATGAAATTTATAATAAAGATAAATGCTTGTATAAATAACTTAATATTCATAGTTTTGTTTGAGGTCATACCACATGATATCCAAATGTGGTAACTACATACCAGCCATTAAAAAGTTAATTTTTCTATGGGTCCTTCACAAATTGTTATATGATGCAACGTCCTATCATTGAATGGATTTCAACATAAAAGTACCAAAATGGTAGTTTCTTGATGGTTGCAACATATGATATTTCAGAAAATGGAGATTATCGGACAAAGTTTGTTTGAATATTATGATGGGAATATAAATACAAATGCTTTTCAATTTTATACAGGATTACAAAACACCTTGGAAAACATGCCAAATAGTGCAGAAAATTAATCTGAATAAATTTAGGGTAATTTCAAAGATGTTTCCAAAACAACAGTTATGGCCGGACGGTCGCACTACATGATGTTTTGACACTTTGAATAACAGAACAATTACAAATAACTAATGTTTTTTGAAAAATTAAAGTTGGTACATATGTGGGAGCGTTGCGTCTTATATATGGCATGTTTTTTATGCATTTAAACCAATTTTTAACAGAAAAAATGCAATTGGACAGAAAATTTAGGCGTCACGTCATTGACCCATTAATATAAATGTGATATGAATAAATACTTCAGAGCCTGTAATAATTTACAAATGTAAGCTTTACATCAGATTCTGCATAGCACATTATTTTATAAGTTTACAATGTGTAAATTATACAGGGCTGTATGTTAACTTTATGTTTGCACATAGCACTGGAGCTACAGAGGTTGAAAGTTTTGTAGCACAGTCCACACAATTGTAGCACTATGACAGACATCAATCTTTTATGTGCAATCCAATAGGAATTGTGGGAAATAGAGTTGAATGTATGGACTCAAGACATGATTTTTAAATCGCACATAAGACTACCAAGCAAAATACAGTAGCAGTGGCCTACTGTATTTTACAAACACACGTAAATTCTTGCTTCAGAAAAGTAGTAGAGTAGCTCTATCTTTCACACACATGCAAAACTGTATCACATACTGTGGTAAATGCATTCATTGTACAGGCCGTTTTTCCTACATGCTGCACTTTACAGTCCTGTTATAAGTTCAACACCTATGTATTTGCATCATCTTGTGCAGAAGTCAGTTAATATTACATTTATGTTGTGCACATGCATTAACCACTAGACCATGGCTCCAACATGAGACATAGTTTTCATTACAGTTTGGTTGTAGGTATATTTGGTTGTATATGAATATAGGTATTGCACATTTCCTTCCTTCAACCACTTATTAAAGTGTTACCAGATGTTTTTTTTGTTTTGTTTGTTTTTTGCATGCTTCAGGCTTTGGAGATTCTTATTAGTATTTCCTCTCCATGATTTGGTTTTGCATCATATGTATTCTTTCTTCAGACCTGTGTGGGGAGGTGTTCATGTTGTATCGTATATTTTTGTTTATTTTTAAAAATGTCCTATATATTTTGTGTAAAACTGGGAGCTGGTACCATTCCAGCATTCTACTACTCAGCTCCCAGTCACTCAGATGTTAACTCTTGTCACTGCCATATGCTTGTGCTCAAACAAAATGACAGCACTGAACTTAAGCACATTAACCAAACAACTTGCCACATTAATAATTGGTCTTGGTGTTGCCCCCACTGTGTGTGTGTGACTCTCAGTCAGGACAAGGCTCCCTCAGTGTGTTGAAGTGCTCTACATCTGTGAGCAAGTACAAGGCAGTGACGGCCCACCCAGATGGCAGTGCGAGTGATGCCAGTTGTCCTTGCTCAACCACTGACAACTGCTCTCCCCCTGATGACTGTTTTGTTTACCTTCTCCCTTTTACATCGGAACAGTAAATGTCAACGGGGCAGACCTATTTTATTATCCGAATTAGAAATCTTTCCTCAAACAAAAAACACCATACTGTCCAGTCTTTGCTTTGCTTAAAGCTTGACCTCTTTGTCTTCTTGCATAAAGGGAACCAGTCACTGTAGTCTTTTTTTCCATAACCACACTAGACTCAGTTTGGACCTCAGATTTCGGTGCACGCCCAGGAGCCTGGCCAGCAAGGCCTGATGTCACAGTTTGAAATGAGTCGCGAAGGTGTAGTGCAATGTTTTGAGAATAAGAACTATTCAACTTGAAGCCTTTGTGTTTGTGTTAAGCTCCTCTGCCAAACTAAATGAATATGTGACAAGCTTAAAAAAAAACAACGTTATGTAAGTTTCTGCCTACAGCTCTGGGCTAAAGTTGTCAAATCAAATTCTGATGTTCTTTTGACCTTTTTAGACACTTTTAATAAAGGTAGGATGAGAATAACTAAAAGTGATGTTTTTACAGTTAAATTATTAATAATAATTATTATTTGATGCAAGTATACTTATATGTACATATCAAGAAAAATGATCTGAAATGAGTCAATTTTGAAATTTGAAACTGTTCTGGTGGATATCAAAAAAGCTCAAATGTCATGCATGCATGTGGCTCTTTAAAAATGCTGAAGACCCCTCTTATTACATATGCATGCCAACAAACATAGTCCTCATTCAGCACATATGAATAATTCATCCTCAACTTCAGCCCACAATGATCCCATAATTTTTACTGTCATACATACAAGTTATTGTCTTCTTCATGAAAATATTCTTCACTTGAGTAAACAACAAATCCATCATTACTGTAACATCACCGTTATGTGCTGAAACTTTTTAACATTTTATAATAACTGTCAGTAATATTAACAAACATTATTACATTACATTATGTCATGTACAGCAGAATATGAAATCTTATGTTTGTTAATTGACTTATAACTGAGTTATTGTGTAATGTTATATTACTTAATTAGCTCTTTTGGACTTTTTAACATAAACATAAAACACATAATTGCTCTAAAAGATACTATAGATTTCGTGAGAACCTGTTGTGTCCTCAGTGTCTATATTTTTGGAGGCCAGTGGGCAGTGATTCCTACAATAGGTCAGGCATGGAGTTTCACATCCAGCTGGGAAGACGTTCAGCAGAAAGGCCTGTTATTCCATACACTAGTGAAAGCTGAGACAATTAGAAAGCTAACCGTTAGACTCCGGCTCTCTGGAGAAATGGCTATTTATGGCACCTTGTGTAAGATCTATGCCCGTAGGTCAACATTTTCCCTTGTACTTGACTCATAAACAGAGTTGGAGGAGAGCAGCAGTCAGGCCTAAAATGGAGAGTCCAGATGAATTAAATAGGCACTTTTACACTGACACAAGCGATCAAAATAAAAACCCCACCCAGTCTCCATTCAAAAAAGAACATAATGTCTTGGCCTAATTTCTGTCATACTTGTTCTTCAGGAATAACTGAAACTAAACTCTTTTATCCAATGAATCCAGCAAATAAAGCTGAATTCTTTCTGTGTTTGATCACAAGAAGAAATTGTTACATAAAAGTGTTTTTATGTTTTCAATAAATTTCACAGCATTTTGAGGTTTCTGTGGTTTCAACAGAAGATATTTATATTTTTATATTAATTATGGTTTATGATTACAGTGTGTGATAACATTATGTGCAAACATTATGCAAATGATAATATGCCAGTTTCAATATGCTTGAAATTGCAGTGAATTGTATATCTATCTGTAAGATTTTGGAGTGCAAAAGTGTAGGTAGAGGTGCATTCTTTCAATGAGCCTAGGTTGAATATTATTGAAATTTCACTGGAGTGAACACAATGGCACACACACACAAGTACAATAGGGATACAAGCCGGTGGTAAAATTTGCCATATTGTACTTCGTACATTTTTTTTGTACATAGTGTACTATAATGTACAGCAGAATGTATATATTTTCTGTGAAATAGTTCTGATGATGTGCACTGTCAGCTGATTGGTCTGTATGAAATGCTTGCTCATCATTGTCCCCAGTAAGGCGTCCCTCTCTCTCTTTCCCCTTGAAAGGGGGATGGTACACAAACCGACCAACGGAGCTACTAAACCACAGTTTTTCTTCTCTCATTCTCAAGTCAAATGCAGCAGTCCAATCTTAAAAGGCAGATCGTTTCCACATATCATAATGTTACATTTAAGATTATTTAAATATTATTGCAACAAGGTTCCTCTGAGGGACTCTTGTCCCTCCTTTTGGGGACTGTCATATACTATCAATCAAACAGTCCATAAAGCCCCTTGGAAAGCATCTGCCGTTGCCTTGTTGACACCTCACAATTGGGATGCAGTGTAAACGCATTTCTAATAATAATAATAATAATAATTC
Organism: Barbus barbus; assembly: GCF_936440315.1. NCBI lineage: Eukaryota > Metazoa > Chordata > Actinopteri > Cypriniformes > Cyprinidae > Barbus > Barbus barbus. Next base: position 30,727,264 of record NC_136729.1, read on the forward strand.
ATTACATTTATATAGCGCTTTTCCGCTTTTCTAAGCACTCAAAGCGCTCTACATTGTGAGGGGTGGTGTCTCCTTGTCCACCACCAGTGTGCAGCATCCACCTGGATGATGCGACGGCAGCCATAGTGCGCCAGAACGCCCACCACACACCAGCTTACTGGTGGAGAGGAGACAGAGTGATGAAGCCAATCAGTGTAAGGGGATGATTAGGAGGCCATGATGGTCAGAGACCAATGGGAAATTTGGCCAGGATGCCGAGGTCACACCTCTACTCTTTTTCGAAAGACATCCTGGGATTTTTTTAATGACCACAGAGAGTCAGGACCTCGGTTTAACGTCTCATCCGAAAGACGGTGCTTTTTGACAGTATAGTGTCCCCGTCACTATACTGGGGCGTTAGGACCCACACAGACCACAGGGTGAGCACCCCCTGCTGGCCTCACTAACACCTCTTCCAACAGCAACCTAGTTTTCCCAGGAGGTCTCCCATCCAGGTACTGACCAGGCTCAACCCTAACCCTAACCCTTCTAAGATATTCTGTTGAAATTAGTTGTAATTATACATACAACAATTTACTAAAAACAACATTTTAATGGCAAGATTTGTAATTATATTTTTAACGATAGGAAACAAACCAACGAAACACTTATTTCATGATTTGGGTCAAAGAGAGGGTGGAAAATAGTTCAGTGGATGTCAAGGGAAAAAGTATGTGGTCCCTTTAAGGCACACAAAGATGGATTGTATGGTGAATATAAGATATGATAATAAAGCTAGGCTGAGTCTCTGTGACAACCCAACAGATTAGATTAACACAAAACACACAAACTGAGGTGTGGAGAGGATACCTCACAAAATGCAAAATTCCTGCTGGATAGCTCTTAATTCACCTAAAGCATGTTATACTGTATTTATATATATTATAGTGTATATTTGGTATGATTGACTGGACCATTACATGTAAATATTTGCAAATATGCATTGTTCTGAGCACTCGCACATTCAGAATGTCAGACTTGAGGTTTATAATCTGGGGTTTCATTAAAGATTGCATAACCTAACCCTTTAACTGTTTGCTGCATGGGTGAGAAATGACGACACTGATTTCCTCAGGAGAAGGAAGGATTTTAAAGTTTATCCTTATGGAAGTGGATTAGGGTGTCTGACAGATAGATATATGAACATATTTGAAGTCTTTGTTTATTTATGTAAGTCTGGACAAGGCCAGTTTATTCAGATTTCAAATCAGATTCTCTGGGTTCGGGCTCTATCCCGAGCTCGGAGCCCTCCCTCTGGACAGCACCACAAATATGCTTACTAATTGCCCAATCATATTATATGTTATATGTGCGAACTCGTGAACCTGTCTTTTTGGCAGATTGGCTTCAGTATAAGCTGTTTTTAGACTAACAAGAAAGTTCTGAAACTTACAGGATGTTTTTATAGTACAGGAATTTTGATTTCTCAGTTCGGTACCCCTTTAACAAATATCCACAAATCTAATTATACACAGAAATTATTTTACCCAGACACTGAAAATAAGTTGTCATTCACCCCCCAAAAATAAAGCTGAAAATAAATGATGTTTTATTAACAAAGTTTGGGAGGAGCACGTCAGATACTTTTACCTTTTAAGGGTAGTGCAACAAATGGCTAAATCGGCAACACTGCAGGCTACCTGGACATTCCAGCGTGTCCAGCTAAAAGTCTGCTTCCGCTTGCAACACAGGCCCACACATCTCAGTCTTTTCCCTCCCGCTACTAATAACCCCTTTTGTCCTTTTCAGTGGCCTCCAGCTCCCATAGCAGACACTAGCGTGAGGCTACCTCCGCTAGCAGAGCGGGCTATGCAAGGTTTTCCAGACTCCCTTCCTGTGGCCTACAGCTACAGCAGGCGAAGCAAGCGCGAGGCTGCCTCCGCTCGCAACACAGACCCACACATCTCTTTCTTTTACTCCTTTTTCTCTTACGCTTCTATCAGTTTCTCACATCAAGCCCCAGAGGCCGATATTAAGTGCGAGGCTGCCTCCGGCCCTCCGCTGGAAATTGCGGCCCCTGCTCCTCTCCCTCACAGCTCTCTAATCTATTTAAAGTCACAATATTCTCTTTTACAGCAACATCACTGCTCGTCCCACCAAATGCTGTTGCCTCGGAACCACCGCTAATGGCTTACAACATCCGAGCACGGATCCTGGCAGGTGCAGACATAGACCCCTCATCTAAGGCTGTCACTAACGAGTAATTGGGTAACAGATGCATTGCAGGCCACAATAGGCCATAATAATCATTCGTATAAAGTATCAAAAGTAAGTAACATATGGTTCTGTTGAAAACTTAATATAATGTATTAAACAATATAATGTACATATGCATTACATCAAAAGCCTACAGAGGGCTCCAATGGTCCGACAATCGTCTACATGTCACCGTGCGATCTAATTCTCATTCTCTCGGCTTAACAACATTTAATTCAAATGTCCACTTAATCTTTTGACATCACCTCAGCTTCCAAACCCATGGCTATCGTCCGATATCCGGAGTCTTGATCTCCAGTCGGAGGCTTCATGGGCCCTCTCGGCCAGATATCTGCCCTCTGTGCTCTGATTAGCAGGGGCTGATGGCCAGTAGGGCCCGTACGCCGACTCCGTGACTCTTGCTCTATTCAAGGCAACTCGGGTCCTCTTGGTCAGGGCCACAATCACGCTGCTCCTCCATCGACCGGCAGGGCTCACCCATTCCAACGCAGTGAGCACGCCGTTGAGCATCGGTTCGAGCCCTCCCGACTGGGCGCCCCGAACCACGCAGTCCTTACCAGAAGCCAGTGGGGCCTACCCATCCTATGCCACAAGCCGCTCCCACGGAGCACGTAGGCTCCCCGGCCTGCCATACAGGCGATTTCTCGAAACCAGCTCCCGCCAGATCTCAGTGCGTATTTTTGGGGGAATCTTAGTCTGGCGGCTGTCCAACACTTAATTGCTTTTTGGGGGGTACTCTGGGTTCGGGCCATTCCCGAGCTCGGAGCCCTTCCCCAGGACAGCACGCCAACTCTGCATTACTATACTTGCCAAATACGCATTACTATACTCCAGCTAATTATATGTAAGTGTGAACCCGTGAAAGTGTATTTAACAATCAATTATTTGATTATTTAATTATTTTAGTGCATCACTACAAAACTCTGCTATTTAAATGTCAGCATCAATGAAAAATTCTGTTTCTCTGTAATCGTTTGGATTATTTGGAGGCTTAAGGAGTTTTTCAGAACATTAAAGTGTTGTTGCCAGACATTTTACATATAACCTTACATGTTTTTAATGATTTACAATGGCTATGCCATAGACTACCTCAGCAACCTTTGTAACCCATTTTTATTTAAACCGACCGAGAGTGATTTTAGTTAGAGGATATACAATGTAATATAATGCCAGTGGGTGATGAGAAAAATGCTTAGTAAAGTCTTTTGTTTTTCTTCAGTTTTACAAACCGTGGTTTGGGGTTTTGAGTAAATGATTTTCTCATTGAGTAGTACAAAATTCATAAGCACAGAATTATTTCCTGTGGTTCTTCTGGTTTGAAAGCCATGAAAGCATAGTCTCTCTCAAACCACGATTGTGCCTGAGGATGCCTATAAACACTTATTATTGGGTTTTTAGGAAACACATAGATCAGCTTCTCTGTTCACTTGTAGTCCTTGTGTCAGTACTTTTGTGACAGCCATATGAGATAAGTAAACTTCAAGAAACAGTGAAAGTGATGGAAACATTGGGAAAGAAATTGAAGAGGGCTATAGTGAGAAGAAGGACAGTCTTTGTTTATTAATGGCTGTCAGGAGTGTACTTCTGTGTAAGCAAATGTCATCAGTGGTACTGTACAAACACAACAGATGCACTTGTTTTGTTAATTTGCCGGTGAGGGCAAGTGACTTGTCATTCAAAGAAATACAGTACTGTGTTTGTAGTTTTAAATGTCAGATGGTATGATTTGGCGATGGGCTGGAAATATTGAATATGACACATGATGGTGTGTTATGCAGCGCTGTGTCCTGCAGTGGGTGACTCTCTTGGTCGAATTCTATTTTTGTGTGTGCGACAGCCTTAGCAGACACACAGCGCTCTCAGACAGCTGAAGCATGGCAGGAACCTTTGTTCCCTTCCTCTGGCTCCGTGGTTCCCATGGGCTAATGTTTCTGAGACAGTCAAGGCCTTCATATGACCAACAGGATCTTCAAAACATTATGAGAGCTCAGGTTACCCAGTGGCAACAAGAGCTGAGTTTGGACCAGTTTCTCAGTCTAAATATGATGAATATGTTGCACTCATAACCAGTCTGGGTTTTTTCCTGTTCTGCTGAGCGCTCTTCAAAGGAAAAAAGTGACTCTATTTAATATTTATTTGTACAAATGTATAGCCCTTAACAAAACATAAAAATCTGTCTTCCAGATTGTTGTCTGTATTCATTTTTCTCCTTGTCATTAATTGTTCTTTATGTGCTATATTTCTAGATATTGACATGAAGAAGGACATAGAGGTGCTGATAGCAGAGGAACGTGCTGAGATCATCTCTAAATATAATAAGGTAAATTATGCCAATTTACCCTTTGCATGTACACTTTGTTCAGATACATATTGAAATAGTACAGATACTGTGATAGTTACTGTAACATATTCAAGCTTGCCTATTTCCTTTGATGTCTACATTCAGTTAATGACTTATTAATAAAAAACGTCTTTGTGCTAATTGATATGTATACTACAATCTATCTAAACTACCGTTTATAAGAAAACGTATATTTATAAGAAAACGGGAAGTCATGGCCTAATGGTTAGAGAGTCAAGACTCGTAATCCAAAGGTTGCGGGTTCGAGTCTCGGGCCGGCAGGGATTGTAGGTGGGGGGAGTGAATGTCCAACTCTCTCTCCACCCTCAATACCACGACTGAGGTCCCCTTGAGCAAGGCACCGAACCCAACTGCTCCCCGGGTGCCGCAGCATTAATGGCTGCCCTCTGTGTGTGTGTGTGTGTGTGTGTGTGTGTGTGTGCGTGTGTGTGTGTGTGTGTGTGTGTGTGTGTGTGTGTGTGTGTATGTGTGTGTGTGTGTGTGTGTGTGTGTGTGTGTGTGTGTGTGTGTGTGTGTGTGTACGTACTTTGGATGGGATAAATGCAGAGCACGAATTCCGAGTATGGGTCACCATACTTGGCAGTATGTCACTTCACTATATTCAGCAAGGATGTATGAAATTGATCAAGTGACAGTAAAGACATGTATAATGTTACAAAAGATTCATATTACAAATAAATACAAGTGTTTTCAACATGGATAATAGTATGTAATGTTTATATTATATTAAAATGAATCATGTAACACTGAAGACTGAAGTAATGACTGTTGAAAATTCAGTTTTGAAAATTCAGTATATTAAAATAGAAAACAGTTATTTTTAAATTGTAATAATATTTCACAATATTATTGTTTTACTGAATTTTGATTATATAAATGCAGCCTTGTTGAGCATTAAAGGCTTTAATAAAAAAAAAAAAAAAAAAACAACATCAAACTTTTGACGGTAGTGTACATAATGCTGATCATTAGCCTGTTTTTATCATTAGCAGGGGAAATGTATTATTGTCGTGTATGTTGCTGTATTACAGTTTGGCATTTCATTAATATCATTTTTAATTAACAATCAATCATTGCACATCAGCAGGTCATAGGAAAAAAGACCAAAAAAGTGGTTTGAATATGCCTGATGAAGGTCATGAGACCGAAACATTTTCAATAAACTATTGTTTTTGATACTTTTGCAAGTATTGGGATTTTCAAGAGTGCGGGACTTTCTTTTGTTTCTTAGTTTATTAATTACATTTTTACATTTTGTGAATGTTGTTTATTTTACTTGGGTTGACTACATCTGGTTGTTCACAGTGCTGTGGCCTTTGTGGTTGTTGAGTCAGGTTGGTTTTATTTGTAGGGGGCTTTTTCGTAATACACATTGTGGCAAGGAAAAACTCCCTAAGATGTGTAAAGAGGGGAAAAATGGGAGGAACCACACTCAGATGTTAAAGGCGATTTTATGTGCTAGGGCAGCAGACAGAGGATTTTTGAACCAACAAAGTGTTTGTGGAGTAAATGGCCACCATGGTGATCAATTTGACCATGGCACATCATGACATTCCCTTATAGACTCATTTGAAATTGGGAAAAACTGGAACTGTAATCCTCGGCTGTCTGTCACGGATCACTGCTTTCTTTCCACCCTTCTCTCCACCATGGGGTTGAGAAGAGGGCAGGAGAGCAGCAGCCGCCCCCCTCAGGGAATCAATCCACACCAACTGGAAAAGCTTTTAAACGTCAGCTATACTGACAGGGTGCAAATTCTGTTGAATAAGTGCAGAGCATTAAAATGTTCTCTGCTCATAAGTCAAAATTACAGCTATGTCATTGGATGTATGTATAGTTGGGACATATTTGTTTGCATTTTATAATTTCACTAGAATGGTTAGCAGGCCACAGAAAAGAGAAAGGGTAATGTGGAGAGCTTTGTGCTAGAGAGAATATTGATGCTGACGATTTCCGTAACTGCATCAACCACTCAGCAACACATTAAAAAGGACAAGTTTCAGCACAGATCTGCCATTTATAACACAATTCTCCTCGACAGTTGTAAATGCTTCCTGTATTACAGTGGATTCTTCGGGGTGGGATAGGGACAAAATTAGTTGTGGCAAATAGTGATGGGGACATTGATCCATGTGATGCATTCATATATGATATTTATTTGTTCAATTCATCTTCTTTTTTTAGTTTATAAAAACCTGCATCTTAAGTGTATTACATAAGTTTTTTTTCTGGAAAATCTGTCAACCACCTAATAAAGGCAGAATATTATTTGGCTCACAGTGTCAAACATAGAATATAATAGGGAACACTTAATTAGAAATAGGGACCAATTCTCACTCTTAACTAGTTGCTTATTAGCATTTGTCTGTTATTAACATATTGGCTGTTTATTAGTACTTATAAAACACATATTCTGCATGAACATATACTACTACATCCCTAATCAATACCTAAACTTAACAACTACTTACTAACTATTAATAAACAGCAAATTATGAGTTTATTGAGGCAAAAGTCGCAGTTCTGATTCAGAATCTGCTGGATTTAAAGGTGCTTAAAAGTTGTTTTACACAGTTTGTGTTTAGATGAGTTGAATAAAGTATGCGCTTGTGTATATTTCAGGGTAGAGACGCAGGAGTTCAGATCGATCCTTGGGAGGATGCAGACTACAGTATATACAGGGTCACAGATCGCTTTGGATTTCTTCAGTAAGTCCTGGTTAAAACCCAACATTCAGTTTCATATTGGCAGGTGAAGGATGCATTTGTTGCTTTCAAAGCCCTGTAAAACTACTTTTATTTTGTCTGAAACAAACCCGTCAGTCATAATGGCGGACTTTTTTCATTTTGATTTTTACATTTTTTTTTTTATCAAAATGCATTGTGTATCAACACATTTAATTATGTTATTACATTAAGCAGTATGATTTTAGGAGTGTATTATAGCTCTATTGGAAAATAATTAGTGTTCATTGTCAAGTTTGTCAAGTTTTCTAAGTATTAATTTATTTTAAAAATAAGATATTCAAGATTCAAGAAGATATTCTTCTAGGATGCATTCATCTGACCAAAATTGACAGTAAAGGCATTTATAAAATCAACAAAACAATTCTGTTCCAAATAAATGCTGTTCTGTTCATCAGCATTTCTGCAAAAATAAGTCAATAAATAAATAAACGAATAAAAATTAAGCAACTGTTTTAAAGACGAAGAAGACATATTAATTTATATTACGATATATTATATCTGAAGACTAGAGTAACGGCTGCTGGAAATTCAGCTTTGCTATCAGAGGAATAAATTACATTTTAAAATACATTCAAATAGAAAAGAGTGATTCTAAATCGCAGTGGTGTTTTACTATTTTTTCTGTATTTTTGATCAAATAAATGCAGCCCTGGTGAGTGTAAGAGATCAAACCTTTGAATTGTAGCATACAATATGATTTTAATTCTGTCTGAATCAACCAACAACTTCTGTACAATTTACAATTGCAATTGCCTTCTGGTTTTTTGGCTATCCCAGGGTTTAAACCTAATCCCATCCAGACAGGAATGTTTGTTATGGTATATTGTATAGTTTTTTTAACCCTATTTGTTTTTCCCACAGTGAAGAAGAATTACCCACACCCAGTGCGCTTGAAGAAAAGGTATGCACACACAAATTACTCATATAAATATACTATACAGGTGATGTGTAGTCAAACAGAATGTGAATATACTATTCAAACAGCGTTTTGTAAAATCAAAACACAAAGGATCACAGATTGTAAACAGGTTTATGGTGACCTTCAGACATGAGCGTTTAATACACAACAGTTTGTGGCAGACACAGCTGGGCTATCCGGAGGTGTGCTCTCATGTGACGCATTCACAGCGTGGAGGTGGCTGATGCATTTCCCAGCTGATAGTTGTGGCACGTAAAAGGTTAAAGACTATGGGTGGAAAGAGTGAAAGCTGTCCTCAGAACAGATGTTAATAGCAGCAGGGTGACCTGAATGCCTGTTCTGCATCTAATCCCAGAGTACTTATACAAACGAGGAAAGAAATATTGCTTCCTTAGACAAAAACACAGGAGGGTTGTTTGTGTCAAGTAGCAGATATTTAGGCCTATACTCATACCTGTCTGTAAATGGACTCTAAGGATTAGAAAGCATGTGTGTTATGCACCATATACCACTGATGACATATTCTTTCAGCTTTTTTCTTTCATTATTTAATTATTTTAAAAGAAAATAAATACTGAAATCATATGATGTGAGAACTACACTACCAACACTAAACTAAAAGTTTGGGTTTGTTAAGAATTGTAATGTTTTTGAAAGAAGTCATTTATGCCGCATTCATTTATTTGAAAACAGTAATATTTTGAAATGTTATAACTGTTTTCTATTTTAATATATTTTCAAATGCAATTTATTTTTGTGATGCAAAACTGAAATTTCAGCAGCCATTACTCCAGTCTTCAGTGTCATGTGATCCTTCAGAAATGTTAATTTGCTGCTCAAGAGACATTTCTTGTTATTATCAGTTGAAAACAGTTGTGATATTTAATTAATAGAAAGATATTTTTGTAACATTACAAATATATTTACTGTCACTTAATGAATTTAATAAATGAATGTCCTGCTGAAAAAAAAAAAAAACTTAGTGACTGCAAACTTTTGAAAGGTAGTGTATTTCATTTGAAATGAAATATAACCTGCAAATCATTTAAGTATCATTTATTTCAAGACAAGACAGGATAAAAAAAGTAATTTTACTGAAAAGCAATGAAAATTAAGCAGAAAATGTACTTTTTAATCAAGTAAATTTTTTTGATTATGCAATTCATAATTCATCAGATTTAATTGTTTTTCCCTGTGCAGCAAAAACAGGTGGAGATTGAGAGGGTGCAGAAATGGTTGAAGATGCTGAAGAACTGGAGCAAGTACAGGAACAGTGACCGGGTGAGCTTCACCTCGAGAGGGTGATCATTTCTCTGAAAATCAGAGAGAGCACTGTGATGTAGCTCCATGGAGATCTAGAGTGATGCTTAAAACACACACACACACACACACTTGCACTTACTCCTGGTGTCTTTGTGCAGATGATTAAGAGAGTGTGTAAAGGCATTCCACTACAGCTGAGAGGACAGGCCTGGGCCCTGCTACTGGATGTTGAGAAAGTCAAGAGCGACAATGCAGGAAAATATGAGGTACAACATAAAAATATGCATGCATATACATTCAAACACAGTAACTCAGCAGATTTAGCTGTGACCGATGGACACTATGTAGCCGCAAGTCTCTGCTGGCCTAAAGCCGGGTGTTTGGTGAGAGTGGGATTACTGGAGTGGTGTTGTGGTAGAGCTATTTCAAAGGGATTAGAGTGTGATCTGAAAACAGACAGATGGCTGATACAAGGCATCGAAAGAGATAGAAGAGAACAAAAAACAAGAAAAACAAACCAGATTTTACAACAAGCAAGAAATATTTGCACTGTCATCGAACAAGGTGTCCTGGTGGTGAGATCCTTTATTGCATGCTATACATAAGTGCTTACATTAAATGTATTACAAAGTGGTCAGTAAGATTTTTTTTTTAAAGAAATTAATACTTTTCTTCAGCAAGGACACATTAAATTGATAAAAAATGACAGTAAAGACATCTATAATGTTACTAAATTTATCTATTTTCAAATAAATGCTGTGTTTTTAAAACTTCTGTCACATTTATGTTCTGTTTTGAGGACTTTTATTTTGATATGTATTTCTGCTTCTGTTGGTCCCTGTGTTTCCTTGTTTATTTCCTGTTTTCTTTAGTTTATTTTAATTATGTCCCAGTTAGTTTCCAAGGTAACTGTTCTTTACCTGTCATGTTTGGTGGTTAGTTTTTCCATGTATATATTGCCGTGGGTTTGAATTATAAGTTTGTTGGTTATTGTCACTGTTTATGGTGTTATTCGTATATATTTCACATTATTAGTGTTTAACTATTTTTGAATCAAATAAATGCAGCCTTGGTGAATATAAGAGACTTTCAAAAACATTACAACTGACCCAAAACTTTGAATGGTAGAATATATATCATGAGCAGAAAAAAAAATTATAAGAGACTAAAAGTAGTTACAGTATGTAATAAATTATATAATGTATTAGCAAGCTGTTCATTTTGGCAAAATAAACCACTCAGTATTGTAGGTATAATATCACATAAATAAATCTAGAAATGGTTGTCTTCTTATGTCATCTTGTACTGCATTTGTTTGATTGACAGAGAATGAAGGAGCAAGCCCAGCTGTACTCTCCAGAAATCAAACAGATTGACCTTGATATCAACAGGACTTTCCGAAACCACATCATGTTCATGGATCGATTTGGTGTAAAGTAAGTAACACATGAACACATTAAATTAATTTGATTATATGCCTTAAGGCATACATTTACTAAGGTGAAAAAACATTGCCCTTGTAGAGATTAAAAATGTCTCTGGAAACCGATTTAAGGGAAGTATTGTCTCTTAATTGAAATGTGTATATTTGCTTAGGTGATTATTTTTCAATCAGCACGGACAAATCCTGCAAAGTGTCCTCCTTTTTTTTTGATATGGCCGCTTTAGACATGTCTAATTGAGGGCTAAGCTCCTAAATTTGAATTTTATTAACGCAAAAGTCATATTTAGTTAATTGGTCCCTAAACTAAAGTGTGACTGATATGCACATAAAATACAGACACGGAACAGGGACGTGTACAGTAGCCCCTACATGTGTTTATTACGAAATGAATGCACATTGCTCACATATTTCTTGTATTCGCTATATATGTGCTTTATGAAAGTGCCAGAGTATATGTTCATCAACATCTCAGTCTTTCTTCGCTACTTCTGCAGACAATCTCTGGAGCTGATTTCTGCGTTTTCAGAGCTTGTTCCCCAAGCAGGCCAGAAAAGGGAATGATGTCACTGAGGATTTAATAGATTGCAGGCCTTAGAGAGCCAAGTGGAAAGTCTTGCTCATCTGAAGGGTGTCATTAATGCTCACACATGAAGGGAGGGCCTCGACTTTAATTTGAAGGAGCGAATGCATCTTTGTGGAAAAATATGAATGTTTGGTTCATGTGTTGCTGATGTGTGTTTGTTTCATTGTGTATTTTCAGTAAAAGACAGAGTTTGAGTCTGACAACACTTTTCTTCTCTTCACAGGCAGCAGTCTTTGTTCCATGTGCTCTCTGCGTACTCTGTTTACAATACGGTAAGAGTGCAATCACATCCATGCTTAATAAAGAGGTGTTACATAATTGCTGACTTTGTCTGTTCTTGTCCACAGGAAGTGAGTTACTGCCAGGGCATGAGTCAGATTGCTGCCATACTGTTAATGTTCATGAATGAAGAAGATGCATTCTGGGCTTTGTCCCAGCTCTTAACCAGTCAGAAACATGCCATGCATGGTGAGTCCTCATTTATTCTGCTCTTGGCTAAGAATTGTAATGTTGATTTAATTTTTTTTAAACATATAAACTTCATAAGGCTATATATATATACGATAAGACAAACTTCCATTCAAAAGTTTTGGGTCAGTATTCCTTAAAAATTTACCTAAGCTATGGTCAATTTGATTAAAAATGCAGTTAAATGTTGTGATATATTGTTTCAATTTAAAATAACAGTTTTCTTTTATAATATATTTTAAAATATATAGTTTATTCCTGTAAGAGCAAAGCTACATTTTTAGTATCATTACTCCAGTCTTGCTGATTTCCAACTCAAGAACCATTTATTATTATTATAAAAGATGAAAACATTTGTGCTGTTTAATATTTTTGTGGACACCATGCTACGTTTTTTCAGGAGACTTTAGCCTCGTTCAGACTGTCAGCCCAAATCCGATTTTTGTCCAAATCCTATTGAAATCCGATCATATTTAGATATGAAAATAATTTTTAAAAGAACAGAATTTATTTGAAATAGAACTCTTTTTTTGTAACATTATAAAAGCCTTTACTGTCAATGTAATAAAGTATTAATTTCTTTCAAGTCTTACTGACCACAAACTTTTGGATGGCAGTGTACATAACACTTGTGAATTTAACACAGGTTATTGTTGTAGGTCTAGTACTGGGAAACATGTGACATTTTTTATCATGCCTTCACATTTGCAACCCATCACAGGATTCTTTGTTCCTGGATTTCCCAAACTTCAGCGTTTCCAAAACCACCACGACCAGATTCTCTCCAAACTTTTACCCAAACTAAAGAAGCATTTGGTAAGGTTGCTGTGGCACAAGACTACAAAATGAGCTCAGAACCTATAGTTAAGTTACAGTAAAAATAGCTATCAACTTCACTTAACATGATACTGTATCTAATGCTGAGTTTTCTTGTCTTCTCATTCTCATTTTTTTTTCCTGTTTATATCCACTCTCATCAGGATAAGGAGCAGATGTCCAGTGGGATTTACAGCACTAAATGGTTCCTCCAGTGTTTTATTGACAGGGTACGTGCATGATCTGAGCAGATGCATTGTAACCAAACTGACAATGGTGTTATGTAAGCGGTGAGTACTGGATAGGTGTACATGCTCAATCATATGCAAAGCTTAGATCTCAAAGCAAAGGAAATGATACATCAACTGTGTGTATATTATAGTGTTGGTTCAGGTCACTGCAGACAATCCTAAAAGTGGTGATTCATTTGGCTCTCTTTGAATGTAACTGTTGAGTCAGCTGTTCTGATTGTAACTGTGATTATGTTCAACCATTGAGGGATGGAAACACTTCTGGATCTGCTCAAGTGAGGTGTTTATATGAAGAGATGCTGGCAGTGAGATCTGCTCAGACTTGTTCAGCTAAAAACTGAGGTATTAAGTGGGCATTCAGGTTTATACAGGTTTATATTATTTTATTTTGACTCATATTGTAGATGTGGACACAAGGAGGAGCTGGGATTGAATGTCAACAGCAAAGCATTGATAATTAATTAATACAAATGATTAGATGTAGATGCATGTTCATGTTGTTCCAAACCTGTATTACTCCCCCCCCCCCGCCAAGTCACAACATTCTTCAAAATGACATCTTCACACATAGTAATATCATTATATATGTTGAATCGTTGTATTACATAATATATAATATAAACTAAAATGATTTAGGTTTACTTGACCTATTTTTGGATCATCGTTAGATGTAAATGCATAATAATTGATCGTTTAATAACAGATTCATAGTATTAGAAAAGGTGTAGGTTAAGGGTAAAATATTAAAATCTATAAAAAGTAGTAAAAAGCGATAGATAGACACCCTCGGATAAACACACTTTGGTTACATGAGGAAAAATGTTTAGGTACAGTGACCATAATTAATGGGCATCAAACAGATTGTTATTGGTTGATGTTTGGCACAATGCACCACTTTCTGATCGCTAGTTTCTGACATCCAACTTATTTGAGTAGCCCTAAATTGTACAAAAAAAATAAAAAATCATTAGTTTCAGAACAGATATATTTTACGTAACATGGTCTCATTTGAAAATGGCTTATAAGCGGCCACATTAAAACAATGTAAAGCATGGTAATGTAGATTGAGTTTGTGAACTTGGTGAGGAATTACGCTTTAAGAAACTGAAAGAAAGAGGCTGAAGTGCTTCTTCCTCTCTCTTTCTATGTCAGGGCCTCTTGATAGAGGGAGCAGTGTGCAATTAGCAGGCAGACAAGGGTGTTTCAATGTTTACTCTGCGCATACACACAATCCTGTGGGTTTGCGGGAGGAGGAAGGAGAGCAGACACTGTCAGCACAGCAGAATCCAGTCCAGCTCGGTTTCAGAGTTGTGCTTGTGGACTGGCAGCTCACAGAGGGAGATTAGCTTTAGACCAGCAGAGGCCCCAGTTTAAAATGAAATATTCTACACATTTATGTTTTCCATTATGCTATGAGGACCTTTGTGCAGAAATGTCAGTCTTAGTTTATCTACAAAGTTGTTACTATTTTCAGACCCCATTCACTTTGACCTTACGTCTGTGGGACATCTTCATCCTCGAGGGTGAGAAAGTTCTGACAGCCATGGCTTACACCATCCTTCAGCTCCATAAAAGTGAGTTCCTTTTTTTACAATACTGAAATTAACAATTTAATCCAAAAATTTACAAAACAAACTCCAGTGACAAACGCAGTGCATGCTAATACTCCTGATTGCCTTGATATAAATTAAACCCTCTCAGGACATTATAGAAATCTGTGGCTAACTGAAGTTAATCATGTTCAGAACGAATGCTTAAGATGTCTCTGGAGGACCTGAGAGAGTTCCTGCAGGAGAAGATAGGAGAGTCCATCTACCTCAATGATGACCTTGTCATAGAGCAGCTTAAAGTTTCCATGTCTGAACTTCGCAAAATGAAGCTTGACCTCCCACCACCAGGTTCAGCCGTTTTCTTGTTATGATACTGTATCTAACTGCTTGAAGCTGTATGATTGTGTTGTTTTTTTGAATGCTTTAATCAATTAGGATATGTCACTGTGAATCGCTCACAGGGGAAGTCGTGGCCTAATGGTTAGATATTCGGACTCGTAATCCAAAAGGTTGCTGGTTCGAGTCTCGGGCCGGCAGGGATTGTAGGTGGGGGGAGTGAATGTACAGCTCTCTCTCCACCCTCAATACCCCGACTGAGGTGCCTTGAGCAAGGCACCGAACCCCCAACTGCTCCCCAGGTGCCGCAGCATAAATGGGAACCCCCAACTGCTCCCCGGGTGAAGCAGCATAAATGGCTACCCACTGCTCTGTGTGCGTGCGTGTGTGTGCGTGCGTGCGCTCTTTGGATGGGATAAATACAGAGCACAAATTCTAAGTATGGGTCACCATACTTGGCCGTATGTCACTTCGCTCCTATGAAACAGACCCCATTTGTATCCTTCAGATGCATATCAAATTACTTCAATATTCTTTCTATTCATCTACACTCTAAAAAATGCTGGGTTCAAAACATCTCAACTTTGGTTATTTGGCAACCCAGTGCTGGTAGTGTTGCCAAGAATTGGCCTACTTTAACACTGTTGCCGTGGGTTATTTTTCATGTCTGCGGGTTGAAGTGACCCCGTTAATGTGATATTTAGCCATATTTATTTAAAACATGTTGTGTATGTTTTGTCCTCGTTTTTAATTTAAAGCGCACAGACTCATTCCTCTGTCAACATTCCCTGGAAAAAAAAAAAAAATGTGATATTTAGCCCCTGGAGTGCAAATTTTACCAGGGGAAACCTGCCAAAAAATGTGTATACTTTACCATATTACATACATTTAAACTCGTTTAACAAGCGTTTAACAAATAAAAAATTGAACATTTAAAAGTAGCATTTTAATTTAAGTGTATTCAACCGGGCTGCTGTTTGCGGAGGAACTGCAAACTTCAGACTGTGGCTTCGCATTTCACTCGTAGCTGAAAGATGCCGTGACTGACTCCATAACCTGCCCATAAACAAACAGTACTGAAATTAAAGAACATATTTTAACATCAGATTAAACTAAACTCAGTATTATAACGAATAAAATTAATTTATGTTATGCAAGGCAACAGGCGTTTCCAGTGCAAAACGGCCACTGCCAACGCGGCTGACTGACACCTCGTCCTTATGTTGTGTTGCATAAAACAATATAATTTACAGCACAGTAAAGAGTTTATACAAACTTTATTTCACTGAAGAAGTGCACCAAATCGGCGGTGGTGCTGAAAACTGCTCTCTCCTGTAGAGGACTCAAAAAGCCTGCACACTGATTGTTACACAGCAGCTGGGTTTTTCGTCAGAGACAGGCTCAACCCAGCGGTTGGGCAGAAATAAAATAACCCGGCGTTAAAAATGACCCGGTAACTTAGTTACAGAAAAACTATCCAGCACCTGGGTAAAAAATATTAAAAGTAACCCAATAAAATGACCCAACAAGCTGAACCCAGCATTTGGGTTCCAAAAATAACCCAGCACTTGGGTAAAAATAATAAATACAACCAAATAAAATTACCTAAGAGGCTGAACCCAGCATTTGTGTTAAAAACTAACCCAGCATTTTTGAGAGTGCAGGAAGAAAAAAAGAAAGAAAAAGACATTATTATGGTTTCCACAAAAAACAAAAAAGTAGCACAACTGTTTAAATAGCACAACAGAGTTAATAATAGTAAGAAAGGTTTCTTGAACACCAAGTCAGCAGATCATCAAAGAAATATATTACATTTTAAAACATTAAAATACAAAACAATAATCACAAATAGTATTGATTATTACTGTATTTTTATCAAATAATTTCGTGAACATGAGAGACTTCTTGCATATATGCTGTTTAAATTATATATATACATATATATATATATATATATATATATATATATATATAAACAATTTCTAATGAACATATTATTATATAAGAAGTGTCTAATTAACTGTAGTTACCTTTCTGATGAGAAGACATAATTATATCAACATATATTAAAATGCAATTATTTTGCGTGTGATGGAAAAATGCAATTTATTAGCCCTTTAATACATTTGTCTAATAAACTTGTACAGAAATGATTTCTAAAACCCAGTCCAAAGAGCACCTGTTTCATAGAATGACCCAATTATAGTTGTTTTTGATTATTTAAACAGTAAAATACTTATTATTTAATTATTCATACTGTATATGAAAACATGCAGTGCTCTATCCACCTCACAGCATAAATGATATATTTTTGGGCACAGCTAATGAGTTCATATAGTTCACCTACATTTTCAGTCCACTCTCATTCATTATTTCTGTATTCACAGCTAAGCCTGATGAGTTTCCACGAAAACCTCTGGGTCTGGAGCTGCCCGTTGTTCTAACTCCAGTCAAACGGCCCAAACCGTGCCCCTCAGAAGATACACCCAACAAAGCCCAGCTCATCAAACGGCCACCTGCCTCTCTGCACATCTCTCTACTGCAGGAGTCCATCATGCTGGATGACAGCCCTTCACAGGAAAAGAAGTCTTACAATGATGGAGGGACTGGCAGCATGTCTCCTCTCCCCTCACCGGACCCCGTCCTAGTGCACAATCAGATTCCCCTCACACCTGACGGAATGATAGGAGCCCCTGAGGATGGCGGGGAATGGCCTCCTCCATACGAACCTCCTGTACCTGAGCTTAATGAGACCCAAAACCAACCGGAGCTTTGCGACCCCACTCCACCTTCAAATGTGGATGATAAAAAGCCTTCACAAACATCTCAGAACTTGGAGCAGGACACTTCAGAGACAACAGGGGGCAGTGTGGCGGGTGATTTACCCTCAGACAATTTCGAATCTGTTTCCATGCAGCCTTCTGGCGTTTCCAGTTCTGAAAATTATGAGGGACAGGTAGGGCATGATGAAAGTCAGAACATGGACAATTTTTCAGAAAGACTCTCACCTAAGATCTCCTCAACAGCCTGTGAGCTGTCACAGTTATCCGCCAAACGGATCCCCACAGTCCATTCAGACCCTCTGTTCCAGCACCCGCCTCATTCCAGCCAACACCTGCCCAAATCAGAGACATTTTAAGCTGCCAACTGACTTTTATTCAAGCGCTTTGGCAGTGTTCCTGTGGAGAGCATTATTGATTTTTCAGCATTTGTCATTTCAGCAGCTTAAGTATGCTCTGGTTGAATGCTTTGTGATGCATTTGCACAAACATCGCAGTACATATGACAGAGATCAAGGCTTCATAGCAAAAGTGAGCTGGCTCACTGCTTAATACACAACTCAGCATATAACCAATTGTTTTATGAACAACTGCCTTCCAGCTCATCTCTCACACTCTCTTGGTTTGTACAGAACCACCACTCAATTACACCATAAGAATATCTTTAGTTGGCCTTCAGCTCTACTTCTGTACAATTAAAGTGCATTAAGTACAAAATTAGTTGTTCCAATTTAGGTTAGTATACTAAAAGAACAACTGCAGGGCATTTTTAAGTATATAAAATATGTAAATGTATTTGTAGTATACTTAGCATGAAATAAATGTATTTCAAATACATTTTAGTATATTTATTTTTCACTAGGTATGGCTCGACAGAAGATTACAATTATTTGTTAATTTCACAAACCAGTAGCTTATCCTTTCTGATAAAAAAGTAGAGAGTTATATAATTGTAATCTGTGGTAATTTGAATGGTTTGTGATGTGATTTATGGTACGATGCCAATTTTGCAGTGTCCACAAGCCAATATTTATTATTCAGATAGAAAACACCACAAAATAGTTTAATGGAATTTGCAGCAGTCTGTCAGAATATGTTCATCTCAAAATGATTTGGCACAGTTTCATTGAGACAGCTGCAGTGTCTTTACGATTTAACTTCCCAGCTGATGGCCTTTAATAAGATTCAACAATATTTTTTCTGGTTGTTTCTAAACACAACTTCCTGTACATTTGGTATTTATACTTGTTTTTCATTTGTGTCAACATTTGTACATTTAACTTTTTAGATTATTGCATTTTAATGCTTATAGGATTTTGTATTTGTAACATAAATGACTTAAATGTCAGATTTGCTTTCTGATGGTCTTGTAGCATAGGCTTGCTTGTTGTAAACAGTTAACTGGTCTTAGAAGGCTGTGCCCGGAAGTGCTTCAGGTTTACAATTTCAACAGGTTTAACAGATTCAGATTCTGCTTTGACGTTATATGTAAACCAGGACAAAAAGTACCATTTTAATCTAACAGAATAGCTGGGAAACAAAATAAGTAAGTATTAAGTAAATAAGTATTCTAAACATAAATAATTATACATTAATTGCATAACACATCTTTAAACCGGTAACCTTTTATTGTCTCTCAGAATAACAGTGTAAACCTATTGTAAGTCGAGCACTGTATTGTTATTATGCCATTGTATTAAGACATTGATGGTTTTAAATTATATTACAGTATGGACCCTGTCAGATGCCTCTGCAATATCATGTTTATCTGTTTGAAATTCAAAAAAATGTTTTCAGTGAAGTATTTGAGTTATGGACAGTGCACATTCCCTTTTAAGGAGTTTTGAGAACTCCAACCAAAAGGCTTTGGTTTTATTCAGTCTGTATATAGTAAAATTATGCTATACCTATTTACTTTGCTATTCTATGTTTGAATTAGATTTGCATAAATAGAGGTTTTCTAATCTTGACTGGACTGTGTAGAATTATTTGGAAATACACAAGACACAACAAATTACGGCAATGCTCCGTGTGACCACAAGAGGGCTCTGTAAGTACACCGTTTGTTTACTATAGATCCTCCCTGATTAGCCATCATTCGCCATGTTTGAGTTCCTTGTCATAATCTCAGCAAAACGTTCAAAAGCATTATAATCCATTTTATTATTCACCATTTTTATTTTGTAATGGAAAAGTCTTCTGGTGAACTACAGCGTAGGAACAGCAGTGGTTTAGATTTCCTTCAGTGACAACACACCAGAGATTCAACCTTCAGTGAGATATTTGCCAGCATCATCAGACTACCTGTAATATGAGGATCTTTCATGTTTGTTTCCTGCTCTCGGAGGACACTGACAGCATGTGGTGGCACAGGTTTGGGTGATGGATGCCACGCCTTGGCAGATTGTGAGTGCCATACATCATAATGGAGCCTCAGTGAGAGAGAGAAGGGCTGACAGGAATAGAGCAGAAGCAAAAAAAGATGACACATCATCACTCATCATAATTGAGCAGGTATTGATGTGCTCATCTGTGCTGAGTTCTGCAATGCAACACTTCATACTACAAAGGTTATCGGACCACACTATGATCTATTTAGCCACAGCCAGTATGACTTTCCCTGGCCTTTAACTATGTTTTTTTAGATCGAGTTGAAAGATAGCAGACAAATATATAAAGCAGCAAGACTGGCAAAAAAAATAAAAAATTATTGTCCGTTCATTTTCTGCTTTGATTGTTATCAGCTCCTTTGAACTGAGACAGACAACTCTCAGGGTTTATAACCCTTACAAGCTGAACATTAGCCCTCAAACCACACACTTGGAAAAGTTTAGATTACACCTACAGTACTTCTCTTTCTCCTCTTGCTTTGTGCCTGAGGTTATCTGTTCAAAGACATGTTTATCGAGACCACTGGTGTTTCAGCATCCAAAACAAGGAAGGCAGGCATCAGTTTTCAAAGGTTCGGTACCTGAAAGAATTATCTCCAAAGGGAGTACCTTTATTTCAAACACATTCAGGGTTTTGCTAAAGGATGCTTCATTCAGACCAAACTATTATCCAGCCCTCCTCCATGAGCCTTTAATAATAGACCCTTCTGTTAGAGTTTTAGGCATGGTTCAAAACAGAAACTGCTGTAAATATCATCATGCCCACATACATTAAAAAATACTTATATATATATTTATGTATTCCTTTATATAAATGCAAAGAGGAAAAATATAACTCCAACAAACAATTATTCACTTGTGATTAAGATTTTATCACATAAGCCCTGCTATATGAAAAAAGTGTTAGTAGTAGGGTTTTACAATGAATATTTTCACAAAAATAACTAGGGTCTACTATGTTTTTCATACAATTTAATTAACATACTAGCAATGTCTAAAATGTTTTGGAACGGTCCAATTTTAGCGATGATGGAAGTTTTGCAAAATTATGTAAAATATGCAATTTTATTCAAACACGTTAAATACCATGATATATGCAGGTATTTTATTCGTAGTTTAGTAATGTAATGAATATGGTGAATTTGTTATAAATTAATTACAAAAAGGATGATTTGCATCATTTAAAGCCAAGTTCTAATCCAAGCATTGAGATTTTTGACATATTATTATTAAGTTACATTCATATTCTAAAAACGTAATATGTGACCCTGGACCACAAAACAAGTCTTAAGTCGTTGGGGTATATTTGTAGCAATAGCCATTGTGTCAAAATGTATCGATTTTTCTTTTATGCCAAAAATCATTAGAATATTAGGAAAGATCATGTTCCATGAAGATATTTTGTAAATTTCCTACTATAAATATATACAAACTTAGGTCCCACTTTATATTAGGTGGCCTTAACTACTGTGTACTTACATTTAAATTAATCATTTGGTACAATGCACTTATTGTGTACATACATGTTTTTACATTGTACTTATATATTTTTAAATACCTATTTGTAATTACATCTGTAATTAATTTCTGTAATTACATTTATAATTACACTGTTGACCCATCCCTCACACCTTAACCCACCCTTAAACCTACCCATACCACCAAACCTGTCCCGAACCTTACCCGTATCCCACCTCAATAGCAGCAAAAGTGTTTTAAAATACAATATGACCACAATAAGTACATTGTACTTATTATTTGATGCAAGTATATGTAGTTAAGGCCACCTAATATAAAGTGTGACCAAAACTTAATTATTGATTAGTAATATGCATTGCTAATGACTTAATTTGGACAACTTTAAAGGTGATTTCCCCAATGTTTTGATTTTTTTTGGCACCCTCAGATTCCAGATTTTCAAATAGTTGTATCTTGGCCAAATATTGTCATATCCTAACAAACCATACAAAATTCACTCTTATGATTGGTTTTGTGGTCCAGGGTCACATGGTATCAAACAATATCAGGGGACACATTTTCCCTTGATTAATCAAAAAAATATATTCAAGTTTATATTAGAAGATTAGGCTATTATTTTGCCATAGCCGTGTGGATACTTTTTTTTATAAACTTATTTCCATAGCCTAAATCATTATGTGGTATAAATGACTCATTACTATAACAAACAGCAGTCTCAGTCTAAAGGAAGCATTAACTCATTTGGCCTCTGCACTACTGAAATAGCCTATGTACATGACAATACATCATTACCCTATTAGTAACTTGTTTAAAATAGTGAAATTAACGTCTTTTAAGAGCTTGTCGATGTAAAGAGAATGAAGGAGCATTCAACACTGTTCGGTGATCATTCTGAACCCTTCAGGTAAAGCTCTGTGACTGTGCTCACATGAAGGTAACAGCTCCCTCTACCCATCAGATGAAGACCAGGATGCAACTATGGGATGCGGTCGGACAAGTGTGCTGATGTTGCTGAGGAAAATATTTCAGTTTTCTTCCGTAGATGAGAACACCAAAACAAAAAGACTTAAGACGAATGAAGATCACTCAACACAAGGATTTGAGATGGCACCTCACGAATATGTTAGCAATCGTTTTTTTCCGGCTGTGAAACAGACCTAAGAAACAAAAGCGTGCTGGTGAATAGCAGCGCGAGAAGAGGCACGAGACAAAACCACAAAACAGCGACGCTTCATTGCCGTTTAAACAGCTTTATTTGTCTTCGGCTCTCTTTTGCAATAAACAAGAGACAACCCCGTTATAACAAATAATTGAACACTTCCACTGTCAGCTCATCACATAACGCGCCTGGAATAAGGATTTGGACAAAACTCTTATGGCAGTAACAGGACTTGAGGATGGAAGCCTCTGTTTATGAAAACATATGGGAAAGGAAATGAGTGCGTACAGTAAGTTTGACGGCTGCCTCACCAAACCCGTCATTGTGTGATTAATGTGTATGTTTTTCCTGTATTGACACATCTAATAACAGAAATCATGAGCTGCCCCTCTTGTTATACCAAATATTGTTCTGGCTGGACTCAAGTGAGCAGTCTAGATAGACACAGGACAGCGCAGCATCAGCCTACACTCACAGCTTCTATGGTGACACCGGTTAGACATGCCAGCTTTACTGAGAAAAACACGTCTACGGTAAGTATTCGCGATTATTAAAGCAATAATAACTGCCTGTGCCATTTGTGACGAATGTTGGCTACATGTAGCTGTGTAAATGTCATTTATAATAAATACCCTTCCCATCAGTATTCAGAAGTTTAGAATGCCATTGTTGAAAGAGAAGTATAAGTAAACATTGTGTTAAGTGTTCAATAGCAAGTCTAAATCTGTTCTAATCTGGAAACTATTACTAGTATTGTGAGTGCAAAACATCATTTCAGCATCTTTTGACATTCTAGCTGTACAACATCAACGCTGAAGGGGCTCAAGTCTGAATTTTCCACTTAGTGGGTGATGTTGCTGTGATGAGGATGCGCTTTCCTCTGAAGAAGATCCGCAAGCAGTTCAAACTCCTTCTGCTGCTCGTTTTGCTTATGTTTGCCATTGGGTTCACGTATCTTCACATCAACCAAGGCAAAGCCATCAAACTCCACTTCAACTATGGGAAAGGTCAGTATTAATGAAACTGCACTATTGCTTTAGCCTTGAATGGAGCATGGAGCATTTCTCAGCAAAGGACAGTGATGCCCACTGAAGCCATAATAAACATATCTCCGATAGCTTTAAATGGGATTGTGCACAAAAATCCAATTGCGTCAAGTTGACTGTGAAAATTAGACTATTCTTACATATCAATTGAATCTTTCTATTGGGTTTCAGAAGCAGGTTAATGAGCAAGGCAGTGCAGTAAAATTGAGCTGTCCATTGCTAAAGCCATTGTATGATCTAAATGAGGATGTTTCCTTCAGGTTAAAGTTTAATTATCGCTTATTTCTGCCCAGCTAACTGCTGATTATTTCTAAACTAATTTGTACTCTGGGTTGTACAACCATTAGTAGGATAAGACTCAAAGCGGCTCTGTGCAAAGATGATTTTCCTTTATGCTTTTTGAAGAGAAATTAAGTCTATTCCACAGGCACAGTTTGATGAATGTCCTGAAAGGTACCAATTCAGTGACAAGAGTACCCTTCCTTTAATTACTGTCAGGAATAATCACTTACCACACACAATTCTAAGAGCACAAGTCGCCTTTTACACATTTTCCTGTTATACTTGGTAACGTGTGTGTGCATGTGGATAAGAGAGGCTGATGTAAAATGCTTTTTACATGTCCAGAATGTTATTCATACAGTAGATAATAAGCATAAAATTAATTTCAGTACTCAGACATTTTCATCTAGCTCAAATGTGACTTTTCTTTTCTCTACTGAATAACACTGCCTTAACCTTGGAAAAGTTATAATATACAAAGATGTTTCAACAACATCATATTTAGATGTAAATTCCTCAAGTTTTCATGTATAGTAATACAGATGTTGATAAATAGTTTGATCTGTACAAGTTATGTTTGTTATCAAATAATCAGCACATTCACTAATTAATATACTTAATAAAAGCTTGGTTTTTAACATTTAAACACTTTCTTTTTTTTCCCCCCCAGACCACACCCATTTCCTCTCTAATGAAAAAACACCTAATGTTTGCACTGAGGACATTTTTAAACTAATTCTAATTTAGCTTTCTAGTCCAACTAAATTGGATTTTTAAATCATTGCCTCTCATTAACTTTTACCTTGAAGCCGTATGTCCTTTGTTATTAGAGGTGAAGTAAGTGTTGTGTATTAGGTGATAAACCATGACTGTATTTGAGAAAGGAATAAATTTGTATATTTCTAATTATAGTATAAAGGCTCAAGGCTTTTTTCCCCTTGGTTTTCCACTGATTGAGATTTTAAAATGGAAGCTAGTTGCTGTGAATTCTGTGGCTGAAGTTGACAGGGAGAGAAATTAGAGGTGCAGACTCTTTTAACCCATAGGTTAATGACATTTGTGTTAAGCTCCTCTCAACACACAAGGTAATGCTTATGCAAATGGATGTTTTGGACAGATGCCACTGTTATCTCAAGTGAGAGGTGCTATAGGTGAGAAGTAAGAGGGCTGAGCTCTAAAATCTCTTCACCCGGGTAGACATTAGTCAGAGGGGAGGTAAACGTCTTGTAGGACAAGTTTGTCTCTGTGGACAAGTTTGTCTCTGTGTCTTTTGGAGACACTTGCTGTCACACTGAAATAAAAATGACCAAGCCTGAGTTATGTAATTAGGACATAAATTAAGACAAAACATAAATTAACTCAAATTAAAACTCAACAAGCTGTATTTGCATTGCATTTATACTGTGCATCTTGAATGTGCCTCTTTTCATCAGCGGGAGAGATCCTGCATTTGTGTTGAGGTCACTGAACAGTCCGTTGTCTGTTGACTTGGCTCGGGGCAAGGACACATGGAGCAGGTGGTGGTCCACTCAGCACCAAGACAGGAAGAGCATAAAACATGCAAATTTTGATGAGCATTCTGCCAGTCAGAGAATCCAGGCAGAAGCACATTTTGAAATATGAAATAATTTTCAAGATGACTAGTTAGAAGAGACACTGAAACATTTTATTTCTTGCAGTTATTCTTAGCTCATTTATAGTCAGTGTTGGGTAGATTACTTACAAATTGTAGTCCATTATTGAATACAAATTACATGATAAAAATGGTAGTAATGTAATCTATTACATTAAACATTTTAGGTAATATGGTCTATACTTTTTGATAGTTTTAGATTTCTTTTGACCTCAGCTGTTTATCACATTTATTTGAATGGGATAGTCTTGTTCCATATTGACACAAATACAAAGATATATCTGTGTGAGTGTGTGTGCGTGTGTGTCCAGTGCATCCGGCTGCTATTTGATGCCCTCTGGCTTGCACTGCTTTGGGATTCTCAATGTCTCTTGTTTGGACAGCTTCTGCAAGTATCACCACATAGATCTCAGAGATGTCTGCAGCTTCTTTATTCCCACTGCCTGATGGAGCAGTTTGTCTACCACCCACTCAGTTAATTGGGAGCCAGTCGGCTGATATCCATGGAGACATTCATGTGTCACCTACACCTGCTATGAAGTTTAGACTGAGACCGGCCTATTTGGGTCATAAGTTCAGGTGTGAAGCTACTGGGCCGCACTCAGAATGGATAAGCCCATCTGTGCCAGGCCCATTTCTTCCTTCAGCAGGTTATCACAGATGTTAATGAATGAAATGAAACCACTAATGCTTGACATGTGAGCCCTTTCAAAGCATAATACGATAGCTGTAGTCACAGATGAAGCTCTGACTGGACTGGTTGGGCCTTGGTGCCTTCAAGCAGTACGGCATGTTTCATATACCTGAACTTAGTGCATAACATATAAAAAATTCCCCGTCCCAAAGAGAAAAAAAGGCTGCATCTCATTGCCTTTGATTTCAGTTGCTGGCACCTCAAACTCTCATTGGTATTTCTGGAGGCAGCAGTGGCTCTGGGGCTGAAGATGTGCTCTGCATGGCCTCAGTCCAATTGTTGAGGAGCCATTATCATTCCTTATTCATGGCTCTTTTATTTAGGGACTTTATGGGATGTTGCAGGTTTCATGTAAATTTTTTAACAAATTTGCTTGTACTGTAGGAAGTTTTCATATTGCTATGCACAGTTTGGAATCTTAAACATTATTATGTTTAATTGCATCCTCTGCTTCATTAGTAATCTTTTGACAATACTGATAATTTGTTTACCTCGTAAACTCATTCCATGAGCAAATGATATAGACCAGCAATTGTCAATGTTTTGAGCATAAATACATTTTTATACAGGTAGTTTTGTAGTAAGAAGGAAATGAACACTTTATCTATATCTGCTAGGCTGATAGTGGCAGGTGCAATAGGTTGGTTGAGTTGATCTTTAGAAGATGGTGTGACATTCAGTCATTATATTATTTTTTCTTCATGTCTGTCTCTCTCCTTGAGCTGTGTAAGTTTGTGCTTATAAAAGCCATATGTCACTTAAAAGTATTGAGGCTTTTGAGCAATTGGTTATATGTATATTTCACAATGCTATAGTTTGCAACTATATTTTGATCAAATAAATGCAGCCTTGTTTGGTGGTTTAAAAAACATAAAAAATTCTCACAGCCCCCAAATTCAAACAGCCAGTGGAGCCTATAGAAGTTAGTTCCAGATCTGTAATCAAAGAATGCTGATATAACAGTCCAACTTTTGACTTTTCTCTGTTTGAAACAGTGCACTTGTCCAGACAGTCCAGTTTGGAGCTATTTTCATTGGGGGTTCAATATTAATTTCTTGTTTGATGTATGAAAGCAATGTTTCAGGTGCTGCCTGCTTGTTACTCCAGTAACTTCTCAAACGGCCCACACTGTTGATAGTTTTATAATTTTGTAACAGAGGCCTAGATAAATCTAGCAATGGTAGATCCCGTGGTGTTAGAACATGGTTCCAGACACATGAGGGTCTTTGGGATGCTGCTTGGTTGTTCACTTTGAAACTATACAGTACATCAATTGGTAATCAATACTCAATATAAAGTTCAAATATATTTTTTATGTGTTGTTCAGAAATATCTGCAAATATCCCATGTCAGATTTAGACACATCATCCATGTATTTTTTTCTTGTCTGCTAATCACCTAGCTCACTATAGACAGAGATATCTGCTATATAATCGAGTGGGTTATTTCAGTATTCTGTATTTTTCCACAAGCACTGTAGATGAACATCTTTCGTCAGAGTACATCAGAAACTCTTGTTGCGTGAATGTTACTTGTGTGTGTACAATGTATTTCTGAACTCGCTTCACATTTTGCAATAATGAAAGTTTTGCACTTGCATTTGTGCTAAAATATTGTACAATTATTTTATTCATTCATTCATTCATTCATTTGATATTTTTTTTACAGAATAATTTGAAGACTAGCCTTTTACCATCTGTTCTCTATGCAAATCCATCATGTACACTCTTTTCTCAGCACTTTCAGTGTTAAGTGATAGTTGTGTTCACTTTAACATCTCAAACAAATAGTTTTGTCTCTGAAGGATATGATTTAATTCATTTTAATTCATTTTAATTAGTTAAGTTCTCAGATCATATAGCAATCACCTTTATGCTAGCATTTAAACAAACAATAAATGTAGACATTTAAACATTTACAACCTGAATTCCGGAAATGTTGGGATGTTTTTTTAAATTTGAATAAAATGAAAACTAAAAGACTTTCAAATCAACAAAACCAATATTTTATTCACAGTAGAACATAGAGAACATAGAAAATGTTTAAATGCAGAAATTTTACTCTTTTATCCACTAAATGAGCTCGTTTCAAATTTGATGCCTGCTACAGGTCTCAAAAAAGTTGGCACATGGGCAACAAAGGGCTGAAAAAGCAAGACATTTTGCAAAGATTCATCTGGGAGAACATCTAGCAACTAACTAAGTTAATTGACATCAGGTCTGTAACATGATTAGCTTAAAAGGGATGTCTTAGAGAGGCAGAGTCTCTCAGAAGTAAAGATGGGCAGAGGCTCTCCAATCTGTGAAAGAGTGCGTAAAAAGATTGTGGAATACTTTAAAAACAACGTTCCTCAACATCAAATTGCAAAGGCTTTGTAGATCTCATCATCTACAGTGCATAACATCATCAAAAGATTCAGAGAGAAATTGGAGAAATCTCTGTGTGTAAGGGACAAGGTCGAAGACCTTTGTTGGATGCCCGTGGTCTTCAGGCCCTCAGACGACACTGTATCACTCATCGGCATGATTCTGTCATTGACATTACTAAATGGGCCCAGGAATACTTCCAGAAACCACTGTCGGTAAACACAATCCGCCGTGCCATCTGCAGATGCCAACTAAAGCTCTATAATGCAAAAAGGAAGCCATGTGTGAAAACGGTCCAGAAGCACCGTCGTGTCCTGTGGGCCAAGGCTCATTTAAAATGGACTGTTTCAAAGTGGAAAAGTCTTCTATGGTCAGACGAGTCCAAATTTGACATTCTTGTTGGAAATCACGGACGCCGTGTCCTCCGGGCTAAAGAGGAAGGAGACCTTCCAGCGTGTTATCAACGTTCAGTTCATAACCCAGCATCTCTGATGGTATGGGGGTGCATAAGTGCATACTGTATGGGCAGTTTGCATGTTTTGGAAGGCACTATGAATGCTGAAAGCTATATAAAGGTTTTAGAGCAACATGCGCTCCCTTCCAGATGACGTGTATTTCCGGGAAGGCCTTGTGCATTTCAGCAGGACAATGCAAAACCACATACTGCAGCTATTACAACAGCATGGCTTCGTAGTAGAAGAGTCTGGGTGCTAAATTGGCCTGCCTGCAGTCCAGATCTTTCACCTATAGAGAACATTTGGTGCATAATTAAATGAAAAATACGTCAAAGACGACCACAAACTCTTCAGCAGCTGGAAACCTATATCAGGCAAGAATGGGACCAAATTCCAACACCAAAACTCCAGAAACTCATAACCTCGATGCCCAGATATCTTCAAACTGTTTTGAAATGAAGAGGAGATGCTACACCATGGTAAACATGCCCCCGTCCCAACTATTTTGAAACCTGTAGCAGGCATCACATTTTTTAATGAGCTTATTTTGTGCTTAAAATTGTACAATTTATCTGTTTAAACATTTGTTATGTTATCTATGTTCTATTGTTAATAAAATATTGGCTCATGTGATTTTAAATTCTTTTAGTTTTCATTTTATTAAAATAAAAAAAACGTCCCAACATTTCTGGAATTCGGGTTGTAGAAGAGGGTTATATACACTGTTCTATAAGTTCAAGCTTGTATTTTCACTTGTTGATAAATAGACACTCTCAAACAGAAGTTAGGATGGATTGATATCCACGGATTGATATCCATAGCAACAATAAGCCTCATAGTGTTTTATTATGTTTAATACTATGTGGTATTTCAATGAAATACACTGTCTGTAATGGGTAAATAGACAAGTATTGTCATTATTTATCATTTTATTACAGATTCATTTCATGACATAAACCCTCTTTTGTCCAATTAAAAAAAAAACTGAAATTCGGTTAACTGCACTGAAACAAATATAGTACAAGATGAATCTTGACAGATTGCGCATCGAAAATTCTTTCAAAAGAGTTGGCATAATTTGCATGCATCCTAAAACACAACACTTCATTTTTTTTTTTTTAATTTAAATATGATTCTGTGAAATGTCTTGAGAGTGGCATTGCACATGCAAATTTCCTAACTAATATAAAGTTCAGACTGTTACTGCTTAGCAAAGCATACATGTTTAAGGGCCTGATTCTCAAATTAATTTGCTTTAGCTGTTAACACCTCTGTCCTCCATAACCTCTTAAAATGAGTTGTTGCATTATCACATCTGTTTTAATTCACTGACGTACAAAGTATTTTCCATCTACCAGATTTAATTGGTCCCACAGAATCAATTCTGGATCAGTCTAGGTAATGTTCACAGAGCTGGTCTTTTTTTAATGTTCTCTCTTTTTTACTTTAAGACCTGCTGCTGGTCCCATCAGGATTGTGAGTACATAGGTCTAGGACGGTGAAGTACTATTTATTCTGGTTACCTTTTACTCATTTATTTGATTTTGACCTAATGAATGAAACCATTGGTTGCATGTGTGACTGATTTAGATAATACATCTGGTTGTTTTGCATTTGAAGTCAAAGCCTACAGCACTAAAAGTCTGAATTTATTCTTCGGACGAGGGACTGGGCAGTCTGTTTTCTCTGTAGGAGATCTCTCTCCTCTTCCCTTTCATTTAATCTTCTTTTCTGTGTCTTCCTCAGTTTCACACACGTATAGTGTCTCTCTCATTTGCCCAAACAGAGGAATCTAACATATGCATGTATTCATTTATAAATATTAATGTTCCTGGCGCACTCTCTATTCTTCCAGAGCTTGGAGGCTCAGCTAAAGGACTTTACTCAAGAAAGACACACTTATAAACCTCCACACAGGATGATTTGATAAACTGGGCAGATGACTTGTCAGCCCCACATTAAATATGACTGCCATAATTCATGCTATAAATCCATAAATTCATAAATGTCATACATATGACATGCACAACCACACACACACACTCATAGTTCATAACCCAGAATATGTATATGTATTTGAATATGTACTTTAATGTGCATTGTCAGTATAGTTCATCTGCAGAAATTTCTACTCTCATTGATGCTTTTATGGAATTTCAGTCTACTAATTTGCTTTGTTTAGTAAATCTGGCCCTAAATAAATTAAATTATTGAAATAACGTTAATATTTTGTGTTGCTTGAAACATCACTGGCTGTTTGCAGCCTTTTGTGATATATACGTGTATAAGTCCTTCAGCTGTCCTCAGTTGGCAAAGCTGGATCTCAGCATCATTTAGCCACTGTGGGGAAGAACTCAAATGTGCACAGCATGATGGGAAACCAAAGAACTTACAGGACCTACAGGCTTTTTGTCAAAAGCAGCTAACAACATCACTGCTCAGGACAAACCAGACTCATAAAAAAACAAAAAAGGCTTAGTCTTCTACAAGAGAAAAAAGTTATCCAAGTTTCCCTTGTTTTTCTAAGTAAACAATAATAAAATTTGTATCACTCACTTCATAAACATCTTCTGTATTGTAAATTGTATTATCATACAGCTTTATATATAAAGTTGGATATATATATATATTATATGTAACTAAATGTACAACTTTATCCAAATTCATAGTATACTTGTGTAGGGTGATATAATATAGCAAATGTCAACTGCTTGATTGCTTGTATCGTTGCAAAATGTAAATTATGTTATCACCCAACTCTAATCTGCTGAATGTGACTACAAGGCATGAAGATATTATAAACACTAACATCATTATTTTCTGTAAAACTGCTTTGAAACAATACATAGTGCAAATCATATACAAATAAACTTGACTTGACTCTAGTTTCTGCATAGCGCATGCGCACTTATGAGTGGAAATCTATTTGCCATCAATATTGTAGTAGTAGTATAATGGTTCAAAAAGTATCTTACTACATATGTGTGTTAGTGGCCAATCTCTCTCTTGGTCATTAGTCTCAATGGGACAGCCTGGTGGAGTGCAAATCCCTCAGATGTTGTAGTGGCAGCTGGTGCACAGATGTTAGAGTCACTGTCAGGCTCTGCGGGTAAAGGGCAGAGAGAGGCTATAGGCGCACCTGCTTTATGTATGTATGTACCCATTTTCAAAAGTGCGATATGAATAAACACTGAATACGGTATATACACTGTTATCTGAACATAGGTTAATCAAGGAAAGCTTGTTACACATTGACATGGGCGTTAAAGACATTTAATATAGAGTAATATTATCAGTTTGACTGATCACACTTGAGCAGAATGATGACACTGTTTTCTTCTGTATAGACAGAACACTGTTACTGAACTGAATCAACATCAAATTGACTTGAGCTGAATAACAATAGTATTGTCTTCCAGTTGCTTATAATTGAACTTTACATTGATTGAACTGAACTGAATCAACACTGAACTGTCTAAAGCTGAATAATAACACTATTTTCTTTTTAGAGCTGCTTTACAACAGAATTTGGATGTATCTTATAGTGAAGTGAAGTGACATTCAGCCAAGTATGGTGACCCATACTCGGAATTCGTGCTCTGCATTTAACCCATCCAACGTGCACACACACAGCAGTGAACACACACACACCCGGAGCAGTGGGCAGCCATTTTATGCTGCAGCGCCCGGGGAGCAGTTGGGGGTTCGGTGCCTTGCTCAAGGGCACCTCAGTCGTGGTATTGAGGGTGGAGAGAGCGCTGGACATTCACTCCCCCACCTACAATCCCTGCCGGCCGGAGACTCGAACCCGCAACCTTCGGATTACAAGTCCGACTCTCTAACCATTAGGCCACAACTTCCCCATAATTATATTTGATGAAGTTTGCATCATTTCTGTTATTTTCCTGTTTACTTCAAGTACACCCGGCTGCAGCCTGCAGATCGAGGCGGGGCTGCACCTGGGGTGGGGCTGCACGTGTCGCCCCGCCCACAATGCTTCTCATTGGTTAGTGGCAAAGTAATGACGTCGACGCCCCGGTAAACAGGAAATGCGGTTGAAACATAATTGGTAGCAATACATAATTATATAAAACAAACCTGTGAACCCGTTAATTACTTATACCTGGTAAATTTATATAGTATTAAACAATACATTGTAAATTTGTTAATCTTTGGAAAACATTTCATTTTATGTACATTTCCAAGCAAGAATCCAATTACTGCTTTTGACTTCATTGCAGTCGCAATGTCAACAAATATAGTTTATTTACAACTTAAGTTTAAGTTATTTCTATTCATGTGCATTGGTCATTTACCACTTACAAGTTATTTATGGTCGTTTTTTATTTTAATTTCAGTATATGCTTTACTGTTTACATGTATTATTAACATTTAAATAAAAGTTAAATATTCTCAGCAATTGTCATGCCTTAAGATGTTATTAAAATTAATGGTAACACTTTACAATAATATTCATTAAACAGTAATGTATTAACTAACATGAACTATAACCATGAGCAATACAATTGTTATTGTATTTACTAATCTTCGTTTACATTAGTTATTGAAAATACAGTAGTTTATTGTTTGTTTATGTTAGTTAACTGTATAAGTGCAGTTCATTATTAGTTCATGTTAACTAATGAACCATATTGTTACCAAATTAATAATTTATGGATCTACTTGATAATGAAAATCTTATGGTAAAAATATCAGCATTGTTTGTATATGAATAACATGCCAAGACAATTATTTATTTAGGTATGAAACGGTTTAATTCTGATAAAGAAAGGTGAAATTTGTACATTTGTATATAACACATCTTTTTGTACATATAAATGTCTGGTTAAACATGAACATCCTTTACACACTTTCTTCCTTTATTACTTAATCTCCTTTAATCATTAAACCTTCCTTCTTTATACACTTTACTGGCACATGAAACAGCAGTCTGGGTCCTCTATGCTGTCGTAGCATCCTCTCAGGTAACCACGCTTCCCATTACCTTTAAAACCTGAGCAGGATTTGAACAAGGTTTTACATGTGTTACACTCTTTATTTTCAAAAGGCACCCGCAATTCAGCCTTTGATGTTTCACTCCATTTTCCCCAGTTCACAACACCTGTATCCAAAAACATACACAAAAACAGAACTCTTTCATATGCACATCTAAGATTATGTTAGCCATGCCAGTGCTTTAGAAAAAGCAAGAAGCAAGATTACTTAAAGTCAACCTTATACTCATGAGGCCTTATGGACCGAGGAAGACTGGGGCTGCGTCTGCTGGACCGAGGAAGACTGGGGCTGCGTCTGCTGGACCGAGGAGGACTGAGGCAGCCTCTGCTGGACCGAGGAGGACTGAGGCGGCCTCTGCTGGACCGAGGAGGACTGAGGCTGCGTCTGCGGCATCTGCTGGACCGAGGAGGACTGAGGCTGTGTCTGCTGTACCGAGGAGGACTGAGGCTGCGTCTGCTGGACCGAGGAAGACTGGGGCTGCATCTGCTGGACCGAGGTGGACTGAGGCTGCGTCTGCTGGACCGAGGAAGACTGGGGCTGCGTCTGCTGGACCGAGGAGGACTGAGGCTGCATCTGCTGGACCGAGGAAGACTGGGGCTGCGTCTGCATGGGTGGCAATGTGCTTCAGCAAATTTGCCCGAGTTATTACAGTCGCTGAACAATAGCAGCAGTGAAAGTGGGACTTTGCCCGACATTTTAAAATGGTGAAATCTGAAAGGGCAAACAAAAGAAAATAAGTTTGTTGAAAATTGCCTAAATTTAACCTTCACTTGTTTGCATTTTGCTCTGGACAGTGGACAGTCGCAAGACAGAATTTTCATCAGCACCATCCATGTGCAAGCACATTTTTTTGTGATTTCAGCAACAAAGACCCATGGTCAATGCGCGCAATGCAGAAAATTAAGTTTACCTGAACCTTAAAATTAAATATTCTTCTACAAATTCACAAGCAATTAAATCCGAAGCATGCACAGTGCATTGCTGGCTGGTTCAGCACCATATTATACTTTAAATAAAGTGAGATAAGCAAAAGACAGTTAAACTCACCATGATGTTGAACTGCCCACTGAAAGTGATTTTTGATGTGATAATACATCAGTTCTGGCATACTGGAGTAACTGCAGAATGGGCACTCACTAGTGCAGCTTTTTAAATACTGCTCACATTCCCCCTTGCTTAACACCGTTTTGTGCATTTTTGCAAGGGGTAATGGCTCTTAAAAGAGCCTTTGGGTTATAAATTGAGGAACAACAAAAAAAGAGGAGAGATGGAGGGGTGGGGATGACAATGACAAGGATCTGCAAACAGAAGGAAATACAGAGAATCAGTATTAGATATTATTTAGATATTATTATAATAATATCTAAATAATTAACATTTAATCATTTTATTCACAGAAAAACAATACATTTGTATAGCCATTGTTAATATGAACTTGTCCTATATTACTTCTGCTGGTTCAGTTTTGCCACTGTATTTATTTTTAAGGGGCTTATTTTGGGAACACTATATCAAATTCATAATCCCACTAAAACCACACACTAACTTTCTAATGCTGCCTTCAAGTGCTCTCGTAAATATTGCACATGAACGCCCTCCCATTCCAAAACCTTAATGGGATGAGCTCGTAATTAAAACTTCAATAGTGAGAATTATTAAATTTCCGATAGAACGTGAAGGCAGCATTATGCCATGTTTTTGGGAAACGCAGACCTGGTTATTTAAAAGCAGACCTTTACACCTTGCGTGACATGGCTGAGTGAGTAAAGTTATGCGATTTTATTTTGAAACTACTTTACATTTCCTTTTAACAACACACTAAACGGCACTTCAGAATTAAAAATTGTAATTAAACAAATTAGACAAGAGACGTAGCTCGCTTGTACTCACCATGCAGCCAAGAAGAACGTAAATGAAAAACCGCTAGAATCGACGTAATGACTTGACGCCACTAACCAATGAGAACAGTGTTGTAGGTGGGACGATAGGTGCAGCCCCGCCCCAGTTGCAGCTCCGCCTCGATCTACGTCATTACTTTGCCACTAACCAATGAGAAGCATTGTGGGCGGGGCGACACTTGCAGCCCCGCCCCAGGTGCAGCCCCGCCTCAATCTGCAGGCTGCAGCCGGGTGCTTCTCGTTTACTTGGTTTGACTTAGTTTCTCATAAGGTACAGGTGCGTTCTTACTGTCAGATTTAGAGGCAGATATGATTTACTGTCCTATAATATATCCTGACATCACTTCTTTAGCACTGTCAGTGAAATGCCACCTATTATTTTAAGAACATTTGACACTTCATTTGAATAAATCATATCTAACTTTAATCTCCATTCTTATCAGTTGTCGCACACCTCAAGACAGCATAAAACACACAGCAAATCATTAAATCATACCCAGCACCCTGCTGCACTAAGCTAGATTGATCTTTTTATAGAGTCTGTATTGTTAAAGGCCTGTCTTGTATGTGAGTGGGCATGATGTAGATGCTCTGTGTGCTGTCACTTCATCAAATAGACACAGATCAGACAGACTGATCTCAGCTCAGACAGCAAGTGTCAAAACCTGTCTGAAAGAATCTGTTCTGCATCCCTAGTTGGTTATTCTACATTCCCCTGCAATCGATTTTCCATATTTGATATCTCTAATGTGTCTTCACATATAAAGTCCACGTGTTGCTCTTCTGGATAATTTTTTGTAATGCATCTTTGAAGACATTTTTACTCTAAATACATAAAAAATCTGCTTTAGTGGGGAGTCTGTTCTGCTTCAGTAGCTCATGCTCTGCCATCAATGAAGCTACAGTATATTGACTTTCATTTGGAGAAAAATAATAAAAGGTAATCAGTAGCGTGCACAGAAAATTCTCAGAGGTAGGGGAAAAAAATGCAATTATCCGCCCAAATTCCAGTTACTTGCACACAATAATGAAGGTTATTGTTTGGAGCCAAATGCAACTGTTTACTCATTGTAGAAGCTTTGAAACTCGGCCAGATTACACTGTCAAATTGGATTCATTTGCATAGAGATTAATGAGAGAGATTGCCTGAGCATTTGACTTGTTCATATATGTACTAATCACAGTTAGCTGAATTCCAGCTCATTAATATGTAAATACACAAGCCTTTCTCATTAATGAACAAGCCAGTTCATGCTGCAGCATCTAAATAGTTTACAAGTACAAGGTAGGCCTAATTGAAATGGGCCTTTGAGGATCTGAGGGTGACCTCTGCACTTGCTGATATTCTTTTGTAAAATTGCAGAATATAATTCTTGCTGTGGCAAATCTGTAATTCTTCAGGATGCCTTGCTGCATAGGCAGCAGAGATAGATTAGTTTTCAATTACCTGTGTGTAGTGAAGCCTAAAAGCTGGACTAGCCTCTTCGTCATAGCTGTTAGGGCTATTTAAAGCTCCACATATGAGATTTTGCTGATTCTGAAACTCTGGAGTGTCTGTAGAACTGCAGTGACAGATCTAGGGGTTTTTGGAAGCAGGCATTTCAGTTGAGTATTTTATAGCTTCAGAGTGTTGCACTAATGTGCTTTAGAAAGTTTGGTAGATATTATTAGCAAAAAGCAGAAACATGCTACTGAAGAGGTTAATACTAATTAAAAACACTTGAATTCTTGATTGATTTGTTTATTGTTGCAATTAGGAAAATATGTGTGCATTCAGTCTTACAGTTTTGTAAGGTTTACAATTAAAATCTAGTATTTATTTTTGCATGCACGAAAGTATAGGAAAGGGAAGTGGTGTGTGGCCAAGTATGGTGACCCATACTCAGAACTTGTGCTCTGCATTTAACCCATCCAAGTGTACACTCAGTAGTGAACATACACCCGGAGCAGTGAGCAGCCAATGCTGCAGCGCCCAGGGAGCAGTTGGGGGTTCGGTGCCTTGCTCAAGGGTCTCACCTCAGTCGTGGTATTGAGGGTGGAGAGAGTGTTGGTTATTCACTCCCTCACCTACAATCCCTGCTGGACCTGAGACTCGAACCCATGAAAAGGTAACACTTTACTGCATCCTTGCTGAATAAAAGTATTTATTTCTTATTTTTTTAAATCCCCTGAAATAGCCTATATACATTATATAGTTGTATATAAGAACCACAAATACATACAACATTTCCATGCTTATACTGTAAGGTTTTTCTTTCTTCAGTTGCGTGGAATTGATATTTTGTTAGATTCGAGCGTGAAGGCATGAATGCTCACACCACTGCTGATTTCTCTTCTGCCTCCACTGTGAAAACCCACTGTGCAGGGAAGCACGACTGCTTTTGTATGTGGGTTTCGTGATGCAGAAGATAAAATGCCTGCCAAAACTCAATTGTCTAGTTTCCTGTCCTGCAGCTATAGACACTCTTTTACCCTTTCGACAACAGCACCACTCCCAAGCCCCTCCATCTGAACAAATAGAACTTCAGCAGATGCATCTTAAGCCTCGCCTCAGACCAAACTGTTCAGCTGATGGCAATTCTCCATTTCAAATCTTTTTAATTCAGCTTAATCCGTGACAGCAAACTCATACTCACAGACTCTGAGGAGAACTCACTTCCGTAAACAGACAAAAAGATCAACAGCTTCACAGTCACATAAATAAATCAGTGTTTTGTGTTCAAGGTCAAAACTACGATCAGTACAGACTTGTTTCTTTACTCCCTACCTTTGTCTTTTTGTGTGAAAAGCTGGTGAATTTTCCTTCCCTCACTTGACAAATCAAGCCTTCCCATCAGCCATCTGTCCAGATAAATGGAGCATTATTGGTGGCAACATACTGCATTTTTATGTTCCTCTGTGAATCAGTGCACATAAGAGTCAAGGAACAAATGACAAATAAATGAAGGAATTAACATGTAGTACCAGTCATATCTATGGACAAGGATGTTACATGAAATAGATCAAGGTGAAATATGTCGTCTTATCTGTCTTATCTTCACCAGCTGTGCTGATATTATATATTCTGTCAGAAGACTAGAGAAATCTCAGATGGTTTGTTCCTCAAAGATGCTTCAGTTTCTCCATTAATGCACATGTATAGCACTCCCAGCGGAAAATGTTATAGCTCAGAGCCAGAGGTAGAGTCTCAATAATGTTTCATTTACGTATCCACTTTATTAGTTATTCCTATAAAATTGCTTGAGGAGGATATACACAAATGTTGACCTTCTACCGGATTTCGTTTATTCGGACGTTTTGCTGAACGTTGTAGTTGGCACTGTTCAGACGCTTCAGGATGCGCAGACGGGGAAGTGAGCCGATTTAGAACAGCGTTGCCTAGCATCCATCTGGCGAATCTCCACTCTCTACCCAACAACATGGATGAACTCCTTCTGCTCTCAAGGATAAATAAGGATTTTTCACACTCGGCTGCTCTGTGTTTCATGGAAACCTGACTGAATGACGCAACGCTGGACAGCACGCTACATCTGCCGGGCTGTCAGCTGTTTAGAGCGGATCGCGACGGATCTGCGCTACAGAGCACCGAATACCAGGACAGTCAGGCACAAGAACAGTTTCTTTCCCCAGGCAATCAACCACATGAACAGTTAAATGTTCTCCCACTGTGCAATAAAAATGTGCAATAACCTTATTTACATTTACCTACATCTTATTTCTTATTCTTTTTCTATTCTATTTTGTCTATAGTACACCTGTACATACAAGTTATTATTATTATTATTACTTTATTTTTTATTGTGGTTTATATATCTCAATATATATGTATATGTGTGTGTGTGTGTGTGTGTGTATTTTATTCACATCTTATTTTTTATTATCTGTGTGTTGTTGTTTTCTCTGTGTACTGGAAGCTGTGACACTAAAACAAATTCCTTGTATGTGCAAACATACTTGGCAATAAAGCTCTTTCTGATTCGGATTCTGATTTGGCTTTGAGACATTGGTAAGCTTACTGTATACCGGTTTAATGATTGGAGTACGTTACAGGCTATCATTTTACTGGGATATTTTCACCTTCTTTATTCGCACAGCTTCTCATTAAGCTGCTCATCACATTTCTGGTTCCTCTGTCAATGACAATATGGTGGCTTGCAGA
Organism: Barbus barbus; assembly: GCF_936440315.1. NCBI lineage: Eukaryota > Metazoa > Chordata > Actinopteri > Cypriniformes > Cyprinidae > Barbus > Barbus barbus. Next base: position 30,767,616 of record NC_136729.1, read on the forward strand.
GAAATCACAGTGGTCAAGACCTCTTTTAAATGCTAGATGAGATGAGGCTTCCCTGAGTCTTTTCTCTAGGGCAAATCAATGACATATAGAGAAAAGTGAGGTAAAACTTTTTTACTTAAGTTCATCCTCTAATAAAGGATAAATGAGATAGAAGTAAAGATAATAAACCTAATTATATTTCTGGAAGTCTGCTATCTCCTGAAAATAGAAGAAAATATATTGGAACAGAAATATAGCTTCTAAAAAAGGTGACAAAACTAAGATGTGTCATGATGAAGGTTACATATTATTGGGGAATATGTGAATAATTTACATTGCAAATAAAATGTAAACATTTTTTTGTTTACTTAATCATTTAATTAATAGTTAAGTTAGGTAGTCCACCGCCTAGGGCACCATCTTTTGGGAGAGCCAATTTACCAAGTCAGTTTTGATGTTTTGAACACACTGTGCACTTGTGTAATTTGAGCACAAGCCTTAGTAAAATTATGCTTAACATTATGTTGCCACCACCTCCTTTTAAGAGAGTTGGTTGTATACCTACATGAGAAACATTTTACTAGCAATATTTCAGAAACCATGTCACTTTTTTACTCCTTTTTAAGAGGTGAAATAGAGATACCTGATTCATGAATCATTCACTATTTTGATTCTTTTTTTTTTTTCTTGCAAACTGGTTAGAAAACATTCTGAATCATTTTCACACCTCACTCACAAGCTGAAGTGTTTTTGGTGGTTTGTTGTCCAATTAGTAAAACAACGATGAATGGAAACTTTATAACACAGAAAAAAGTGTGCACTGGTTAAAGCAGATTTTACCAAACATTAATTGCAAGCAAACCTATGAATGCATCCTATCATTTTCCAGTGATAAAAAAGATAACTGCAACAGCTGCTTGAATCTGTACTGCAGGAAAACACATTTTCTAACAAAGAGAATCAAAATAGTAACAGTTCTTTTCTTGCAGCAGGGGAGCCATTTTTCAACCTTCACAGCCAGTCTGTAATTTAGCTAACTGAAGTTTCACAACCTTAAGTACACAAAACATACTTCATGTCTAGATGGATATGACTGATAGACTTTATGTTCAGTAATCACCGAAAGTGTTAGAGCATTTGAATTAACATTCAGTTACTGAATTAACATTTAATAACTGAATGTTATTTCAACTGCTCTGACGCATTTGGTGATTCATTCAGTGAAAGGATTTGCCTGATCCAATACAGTTACATTTTGTTTTAGTTTTTTTGCCATTCATAGTGCTGAAAAATCATTGGCAATGGAAAAGAAAACCAAAACTACAGTACCATGGCATGTTGTTTTGACATGAACATCAGAATACTATGTAAATACCAAGGTACAATTTTCTAAAAGTTTAAATGGCTTTTTGTGCCTATAATTGTAATAGTTTGTGAGGATAATCATGCAGTGTTTTACATTTTTGTAGATACATGAAACAGGTTTGTATTAGCATTAATCTCATAAGCCTTTTATAATCATCTGTCAGTCTTCAGATTCTCTCTGACTCATTTAAGTGGTGTTTGTCATTTGTCTAGCAATACTTTAATCATTGCTGTTCTCACCATAATAGATACCTTCAGGTCTGAAATATTGTTTGTATCCGTTTCGGCCTCACTCTCTCTTTTATGTCTGTGTAGTTCATCTCAATCTGAAGAGTGTTTGGAGGAATGGGACAGGTTTTATCCTGGTGAGCCCACTTAAAGAGACTCAAGCATCAGTTCTGATTTTCCCCAGGTGTAGTTTGCCTTGATTAAACACTGCTCTCCAGGAGAAGACAAAGCCTCTCTGAATGCTAAGAGTGTTTTTGAGGATTCAAAGATGGCAGACAGTAGCTAGAAACTGGTGTGTTCATTCACACATAATTTAAGACTTATGTCTGTAAAAAAGTTTCCGCTTGTTTGACTTGTAGAGTCAATGATGTATTTCATTTACATCGTAAATATTCAGATGCGAGATTTAATTAATTTTTGAAGTATGTGTTTGGAATTGAACTCTCCAGTTGGAGATGGATACTCTCACCGAACAGGCCTATAGATTTAAAAAGCCTCATTCATTTCTGAGAGAGTATTGAATTTTTTAATCCTAAGACCCAGATGCATACAAAATTTGTATATGCTTTTTTGATGAAAGTATATAAATAATATAAAATCTTATTGTGATACTGTCTGGTAGACATGCTGCTTTCTTTGAATAGATGGTCAAAATGATGGATAGTCATCATCGTTAACCTTTGAAGGGTGATTGTGGAGACCTAGATTGATCCTAAGTCTTTTGATTCTCTGCCAAGTGGTATACAGTGGTGGAAAGAGTACTGAAAAATATACTCAAGTAAAAGTACCATTACCTTCCAAAAAATGTAGTTTGAGTAGAGTAAAAGTACTTGTCCAAAAAACTACTTGAGTAAAAGAGTAGCCTATTTAAAAGTACTCATGAGTATTTAAATACTCATGAGTGAGTATTAAGTTAAAGTGAGTTAAAGTGAGTACTGAGCTGTGGATTCTACCCCCTCATAATAACCGCTCTACACTCTAATTTATACATTTGTGACCCTGGACCACAAAACCAGTCTTAAGTCGCTGGTGTATATTTGTAGCAATAGCCAAAAATATACATTGTATGGGTCAAAATGATTGATTTTTATTTTATGCCAAAAATCATTAGGACATTAAGTAAAGATCATGTTCCATGAAGATATTTTGTAAATGTCCTACTGTAAATATATCAAAACATAATTTTTGATTAGTAACATGCATTGCTAAGAACTTCATTTGGACAACTTTATAGACGATTTTCTCAATATTTAGATTTTTTTGCACCCTCAGATTCCAGATTTTCAAATAGTTGTATCTCGGCCTAATGTTGTCCTATCCTAACAAACCATACATAAATGGAAAGATTATTTACTCAGCTTTCAGATGATGTATAGATGTCAATTTTGAAAAATTGACACTTATGACTGGTTTTGTGGTCCATGGTCACATTTTAAAAAACGTTGTACATTCTGTAATTCACATTATCTTGTTTGTCATAAAGAATGAACAATATCTATCATCCAACAGTTTTAATTTTGACTGCCAACTCTTTAAAACGCATCAAAACAGCACGGATTCAGTTGAAACGCATCAAAACAGTATTTAGTTGAAGAAAAGATGAAAGTTATTCTCGGTACAATTATCACCATTTAAATCATAAAGTTTGAAAAATAGATTTAAAATCATGTGTAAGGCCACTGAGACAGCATGCTCTTGTTGCACATAAAATATAATAATGTTTAGAACAGTGCAAATACAAACACCATTAGAAACTCATAGTTCAGCATCACACACCATGGTATGGGTTCAAATGAGAGCCCATTTCTCTCCAGTTCTAGCATTTTGCAATAAAGAAATATGAATAACTAAACTTGATAATTTATGTTACAATTTTAACATAAATGCACATTGTTCTAGAAGGATGGCATCATGCCATACCTTTTACACATTTACTGGAATTATGTTGAAAAAACAATTTGTAAGGAAAAATGCATTAAATAGCCAAGTATTTCTGGGGAAACTTTTTCAAAAGAAAACAAACACACGTCTCTTTGCTGAGCCGCGGCGGTCTCGGTGAATCAGCAGCATCCACAACTGAATGGAACAAAAAGTGTTGAACTTGAAAATTGTTTATGCGCGAGTGCACTTGCTAAATGAAGGCGGATTGTATAAAATGGATAAAAATAAATAAATAATAAAAAAAGTTTATTAATGAGCTGCAGTTTTATTACATCACGCGCTGACACAGATGCAGTGTATTAACGCCACGAGTTAACAATAAGGTGCAGATTGGTCCTCAATTTGAGAACATTTTTTCAAATCGTTTTACAGTGTTTCCAAAACACTTTTTCACAGCGCGCATCACGTGCACAAACTCATCAAAAGTCAACAAGTTCAACAAGCAACAACGACTTATCCAAGTGACTGCAGCAGAACACACAATGAGTGGGAATTTACTGAACGTGGCACTTGTGGGAGTTAACACTGTACGCAATACCCGAAACCTCACACCAAATTCAGGCCGTGTAGATAGGCAAGCATATATATAAATCATTTAGTAAGCAGAAATCCGAAATTTACCTTAACACATTAGAGGAAGATGTGACTGAATTGATGCTTGAGGAATGCACTTCCAGCAGCCATGATAAACAGCAGTTGAGGGTTAAAGTTTTCTATGCACAATTTGATTTGACGAAAGTCACGAGACCGATTACTATCTCTCTATCCAATCACATTAATGGATAAAAAATAAAATTAAAATAAGCATGTAACGACCACACACGGAGGAAAATAGAGGAGTAAAAGTACCGATACATCACTTAAAATGTACTCAAGTAAAAGTACACAATTTTTTAACTACTCAAAAAAGTACAATTACTGATAAAAACTACTTAATTACTGTAATGTGAGTATTTGTAATTCATTACTTCACACCCCTGGTGGTATAGCAGTTATTGTGTTCTTAACCACGCTGTCTGCTCAGGTGTCAAGGTCCTTAAATGCAGGCTTTTGTAAAGTCAGTATAGGGAGACGTTGTGGACAGTAGCCACTGTATGATGTCTCATCATGGCACAGTTTATGCAAGGACAACAGATTTGTTTTGTAAGTATCTCTAATATTATTAAGCAGTATTGTCTCCCCAACAGCCCTCAGGATCAAACTACAAACCTTCTAACCGTCATCCCAGTTCTGTGACCTTCATTCCAACACCACTGCTTAAGAAGTGGAATGGAAAGATATGCCATGTCTCTGCCAATAAAAAGAAAGCAACTGACTTCTTGACATGTTTGATGTTCTCCCATGTTACTACTGCATTGGTTTAGCAGCATTCTCTGTCAATGCTGACACTGACAACCTTCCAGGCTCCTCAGACTCAACTTGGGAAACCACCTATTAATCAAATGAAAAGATTTTCAACAGAAGAAATTAGGGAAAAAAGGGGATGCTTTATCAGTCTTCAATCTGCCAGCCTGTAATCTTGTTAGTGCCATGATACAGTGGGACAGGCACCCTGCTCCTTGGATGATAAAATGGCATCCAGTCTCCCAATTTTCCTCTGCTTTCTTTTTCTTTAGAGCCTCAAGATTGAGAGTTTTATATTTGCGGTGCTTTTATTTGAGATTTTCATTATTCGTGCCCTGTCTCATCCATAATTCACCTGATTTTGCATACTTGTCTCTCTCTCATTTTTTTTTTCATGTTTTTAAATAATTTTTTAATATATTTTTTAAAGATTTTAAATAAAAAATAAATAAATAAATAAAATAATAATAAAAATTTTTGAACAAATACAAGGACATAATTTGCATAAGTGGCTGGTTTATTCTCATGCTTGATGAAATTGCACACACTGTGTACTTTTTTTCTAAACACTAAAATGTGTGTGGGGGGGTTTCCACAGATATGGAGAGGCAGGCAGGTGGGATGGGGTCCAGTCATAAGAAATACCTCCCCTCATCGCTCATCCCCTTTGAACATGAGGATGCTGCTGAAAGTCAGGAGGAGGGCTTGGGGGTGAGTGAGCTGTTTTATATCATAATCAACACATTTTCAAGTATTAAGGCGAAAGTAGTTACACTTGGCTTTGATATATTAGTTGATGTGTGCTATGCTTGATGTGCTGTGCTTTTAAAAGTACTGTTTAGTGTGTATTATGTATATCTACCCAGTAGGATTTGCCCTGTTCACAATATCCCTTTAAAAAAAAGCTGTCTAAATGAGGGTTTTGACTAATTCCATGCCAGTGGATTGTTGACATCCATGCATAATATTATCTCTTTTTCTCAGTGCCCCTGTGGGGATTCAGGCATGTAACTGGCTCAAGGGATGAGTCTCATTAAAAATAACATTACTCTATATACCAGCACGATACATTTAAATTTCTTGTTTTGTTCTGGCACTTGTATCTCTTTTAAAGTCCCATGAAATTAGAAGTTTTTGGCTTTTATTATAAATATGTTAGCCTTAAGCTAATGTATGCCATAAGTTTATGTTCTCCAAAACAGAAAATGTATGCATTGAAAATCTCTCTCTTGTGCATGCTCCAGAGAGCCTATCACATGAAATGAATGCTTACAGTGTTCCGGATAATGACAAAAGAGCCATTATGTTCTGTAATGTCAATGTGTCATGCAAATAAAAGGCATCAATTCCAACTTCAGTCTCACAAACATATTCAATATTTTGAGCCGATTTTAGAACATGTTGATTTCATTTGTCACACATCTTGAGTTTGCTGTGATTGGAACAACTGGGAGTGTATGATCCTCAGTTGTTTAGTGTAGTGTATGATGCCCAGTTTTTCCTCTGTAGCTATTTACAAAATCGGTAAGTGTATAATGCCTAGCGTTTTAAAATCTGTTGAGATTTTAAAAGTTGTGCACAGTATTCCAGCCTTAAAGGGGACCTATTATGCCCCTTTTTACAAGACTTAAAATAAGTTGAAATAACTCAATTTCAATTATTTTAACACATAAACTTCCAATGCTTCCAAATCCAATTAATAAAATAAAAGATAGATACCTGTACTAGATCGCTACATTATATTCCCCAGCAACAAGGTGATAAAATCGCTGTTTTTGAAGTAATTTTTTTGTAGAGAGAGACGTGCAGACTCAGCAAGCAGGGACACACAACTGTCCTCCCTCTCTCTCTCTCTCTCTCTCTCAATTGATAATTAAGTGAAATAAATGTTATAATTAATTCAAATAAATGTGGTCTTACTGCACTATTTCATCTCAGTGTCTGATTTGAAGCTGACAGAATGCTAGCGCAAACGAGCCGTAACTGACAAAACTATTTTGAGACTTCGCGGAGACTTCCGCTTCGCGTCCGGCGGTTCTTTGCCTCCACGTCGTGCATTAAAATCCATGTTCACATATGGCTTCTTTTTTGCATGATAGAGCTCTAGTTGGCATCTGCAGATGGCATGGCGGATTGTGTTAACCGACAGTGGTTTCTGGAAGTATTCCTGGGGCCATTTAGTAATGTCACTGTCAGAATCATGCCGATGAGTGATGCACTGTCATCTGAGGGCCCGAAGACCACGGGCATCCAGCAAAGGTGTTCGGCCTTGTCCCTTACACACAGAGATTTCTCCAGTTTCTCTGAATTTTTTGATGATGTTTTTTTGCACTGTAGATGACGAGATTTGCAAAGCCTTTGCAATCTGACATTGAGAAACATTGTTTTTAAAGTATTCCACAATCTTTTTACACAATCTTTCACAGATTGGAGAGCCTCTGCCCATCTTTACTTCTGAGAGACTCTACATCTCTAAGACATCCCTTTTAAGCTAATCATGTTACAGACCTGATATCAGTTAACTTAATTAGTTTTTAAATGTTCTCTCAGCTGAATCTTTTCAAAATGTCTTGCTTTTTCAGCCCTTTGTTGCCCCCGTGTCAACTTTTTTGAGACCTGTAGCAGGCATCAAATTTGAAATGAGCTCATTTAGTGGATAAAAGTGTAAAATTTCTCAGTTTAAACGTGTTATGTTCTCTATGTTTTATTGTGAATAAAATATTCAAATCATGTGATTTGAAAGTCTTTTAGTTTTCATTTTATTCAAATTTAAAAAAAAATGTCCCAACATTTCCAGAATTTGGGTTGTAGTTTCTAAATGTTCGGTCACATTCAGGATTTTCAAATGGACATGAAGGAATAGAAATTGGTGGTTTGAGGTGGCTGTGGAGGTCTAACCTGATTTAGGGGTTCTGTGTATCTTTGTCAGCACTAAAGGCTAGTTCACACTACAGGATTTTAAGCCCGATTTAAGCCCGATTTGCAAATTAATGAGCTCGCTGACTGGTCGGGCTGTAATCGGGGGAAAATATGCGGGTGATCGGCGCTCCGCGATCTTTATGTGTGAAATACACAACAACGCATCAAAGACGCTTGCTGACGCGTCGCCGACACCTCGCCGACGCCAAACAAATTTCTAGAATGCCATATATCTGGACCGGTCGGCCGACTTGACATCACGTGGTGTCAGGTGTGGTGACGAGCTACAGCCAATGAAAGAGCAAGGCATGGGTTGAGGTCACCGGAAGAAAAACAGCAGCAACTTATATTTTTGCACATAAGCATCTTTCACTCTCTTTCACAGGCTTTTGGCTGCTATATTTTTTATTAACCACCAATAGTTACTGTTGCCATGATTGGCAAACACTCACACTGCACTCTATCTCACGCAGTGAAAAACACATCGCAGAGCAAAGAGGAAACACACACCGACAGAGAAGACAGGTTACTGCTGATATGAAACAAGGTCTCAGGACTCTCAGCTTTTAAATCGAGTAATTTTTAAAGAAATTCAAACAATAAATACCTTTTTGTGGCTCTTCAATGTGTCGTGACAGATCACTGTATTGCCTCAGTTCAAACACGTGAAGCGATCGTCTTTTCATATTTACTTAATGCACGAAATGAACATGAATAAACATCAGAACATTAGTTTCATCACTTTGCCCGTGTCGCAGTGACCGTCTTTTTGCAGTAAAGGACCTGTCATAGTTTAATGAGTGGGAAGATGACATGAAGCTCGCAGTTAACCTGTATTGTAAACAGATGAGCGTGCATGTGCATATACAGCTCCCGATCGGGGCGAAGTTTATTTTGTCCACAGAATGATAAGAGCACACTTTTTAACATATTATTTTATTAACACTCAGCATTTAACTTTAGCGCTGCAAGAAAATATGCAAGTAATTCAAAGTAGAATGAATCGTAATACACACACACACACACACAATTGTGCAATTAATGAATACGCTGCAGCTGAGCTGACCATGAAATGGTAAGTTCACCATATTTATCTTGCGTATTTTGATTGATATTAGCTACCCTGGATGTGTTGTGATTCACATTGTGAATGTTACGTTTTGCTTATTCGGATGTTTATAGACATATTTGTGAATGTGATGCATGTGTACATCAAAGTGAAAATTAAGTGCGTGCATTTCCAACTCTGAACTCAGTCCCCAAGTAAATTCGGTTATTAAATAAACAAATAGCAAAACGAGTTGTGCGGTGTCCCCACCACTTTTCAAAGCAAAGTTACGCCGCTGGTTTAGTGCATACGCCTAGTTTGTACAATTCATTCTCCAGCAGCACATGTGCCTTCCTGCAGGATTTTAGCTTAGTCTCTTTGCTGTCAGCTTACTGTCTGCCCCTGTAACTTTCACATGTTAACTACATGAGCTAGCCATGTTCAGACACGCACTAGGGGTGGGCGTATCGATCCTAATATCGATAGTATCGATGCCAACGTTGGTATTGGTATCGGATCGATACTAGCCTGATAAGATCGATACTTTAGGTTAATTTTTTCTCCTATACACGTAATAACATTGCTTAATACATACAACACAGTGTAGACATGTCTGGGTGCATATGCCGCTCTTTTCACATCTCTTATGCAAACATTGCTGCTCCTCCCCTGCTACACTGTGTTTGGTTGTCATGCCATCATAGATGTCAGTATATCTATGGTTATGCCATCACATGACTCAGCGGCTCTGAGCGCGAGCGGATACAGTGAGAGATGGAACGGAACTCCGAGCTACAAAAGAAATGAAAAGGAGAGGAAGGAAATCCTTCACATAGTGCATATTATACCTGTATACCGAATTTGTCCTTTTTATACAGTATCACTGTAAGGACTAAGTTTAGCTTTTTAAAATTATTTCTTAATCTTTAAATTTTCATTATAATGGTTTTCTGTGGGAGTAAAATGCTTAACATGTTGTTTAGCATGTTTGCATATATATTCTGGTGTCAGCTGCTTGCAACATATTATATTTTATTAACAAGCTGTATACCGAATTTAGTTTTTATTTATTTATTTGGTCTTTATCACTCTTCCTCCATTCATTAATTGCACCATATTAAATGTTTTTATATTGCAATTAGAGAAAATTAAATTGAACATGTTGCATTCATGTTCTGGGTTCATCTGATTACCTGTACATACATAGTAGGCCTATATATTTTTATAAACCATACCGAATTTGGCCTTTTCATATCACAGTTTTGTTTTATTGCGATAATAACAAACAAATATTACAGTATGTATAAAACAAACAGAAAATACAGTACGTACATAACATACTAAAATCCTTTTAATAATAAACGAGTTGTGGTTTAATAGTTCTTTTTCATAGCAATGTCTTCATTCAATAAGCCACTTACATTAAACTTTTCTTTATAATGGCTTTCTATAGGAGGAAAATACATAATGTGAAAACTTTGAGCGTTGCTTTCATATTCTGGGCACATCTGCTTACTTGTATATCTAGTTTGCGACATTAATAAGGTGTATACTGAGTTTTGTCTTTTAATATTACGTTCTTAATTTATTAAGCCACATTAATTATTTTTATAAATCTTTTCTTTGGGAGGAAAATACTTAACATGAAACAGTTTATTGCTTTCATGTTCTGGGCTCCTCTGCCTGCAAAGTCCTTTTAAAAAAGAAAATAATATCCACGTAGCTTTAAGGTGAATATAATATTAGTCATATCAACATTAGTATTGTTAATTTTTTTTAATTGTTGTTGGTCATTTAAATTTATGATTTTTTACATGACAAGTATCGGAATCGGTATCGGCAATACTGGCCCTGTATTTACTCGGTATCGGATCGATACCAAACTTTGCAGTATCGCACACCCCTAACACGCACTTCTTTGTCAGGCAAGGCAGAGGATGGCAATAAAGCTTCAGCAAGTCAACACATTTACATTTAAAGGAATAGTTCACATAAAAATTAAATTTGCTGGATAATTACTCATCCTCAGGTCATCCAAGATGTAGATGAGTTTGTTTCTTCACCAGAACAGATTTAAAGAAATTTAGCACTTGCCCACCAGTGGATCCTCTGCGGTGAATGGGTGCCGTCAGAATGAGAGTGTACAGCAAATCCATCAAAAAGACATTTTTAACTTCAAACCGTTGCTTCTAGCTAAAATATTCTATCCATAATATTGCTGTCTGTAGTGAAAAATCTGTATTCTCTAAATCAGGAGTGGAATATGCACAGATCAAGCACTGTTTACAAGTGAAAATAGTTCTAAATAAATATGATGATGGATTTTATTGTGAGAGGACAATAGGGGATGGGCTTTTTTACTGGAGGAAGAGTTATGGCTTTTGACTTCACAAGACATTAATTGATGGGCTGGAGTCGTGTAGATTACTTTTGGATTGTGATGTTTTTATCAGCTGTTTGAACTCTATTCTGACGGCACCCATTCACTAACGAAGAACCCTTGGATGAGCAAGTGATATAATGTTAAACTTCTCCAAATCTGTTCCAATGAAGAAAAATTCATCTACATCTTGGATTGTCATTTTTGGGTAAATTAACCTTTTTAATCTCATGGTAGTTTCACAGCGCAATACTGAAACACAGCTCCACATCCCGAAATATAATTCAGTGATATTTAGGCTGATTTACAATGAGGAAAATGTGGGTGAAGCACCTTGTACGCAGCAGCAGTAGGTGAATATAAATCTGCCCATCTGGGTGCCACCATTAGCTGATCTGCTTGCTCCAGAAGAACACATGGCTGGGATAGCAACAGTCACAACAGAGAGTTGCAAAACTAATTTTGGGAGGAGCAAAGGAGAAGTCAGTGGGAAATATCTGGGACAGTAGAACCTGAATATTGAGCTGGGTTTTTGTAATTTGTTTAACCTCAAAAGGAAAACATTCAAAACGAGACAAATGTAGACAGAATGAGGTAGCAAGCAATGTGTTAGTGCACTGTATGTGGGGATTTGTCTGTTTGGACTGTGCAGTTCTTTATGGTTCTTTTGTCTTTCTGTAGTTTATAACGTTCTGTCCTCTCCTGAAGAATGCCGTCAGGGACATTTGTCACATTGATTTTTACTAGTCTTCTGCACCCATGATTGATTTTCTAACCATGATTAATACAACCCCTTGCTGTGTACTGCTTTGCTCGGGGGCCACAAATAAGTCTTGCCTTTGCTTTGCTATTCTAAACCCTCAAGTCATTTTTAAATCATATTTTGACCATAGTATATTTACTTCTCTTTTACATTGTGTCATTTGCAGTTTTTGAAAATGTTATTTCCTTCTCGGTACTCAAAAGTTTTGGCGCATTTATTAAAGTCAACCCGAGCACACCGCAGGACGAGCCTAAATTGGTTTCTGCAGACCTGCAGGTGGTAATCTCAGTGCCTGATGGGTCTTTGCAGTCCTCTTTCTCCACGTTCTAGTGATATAAGGGGGTAAGAGTTTGATCTAGACAGGCTTAGCAGAACTTTTGTTGACAAGCTTACAGAAATCCCTCTTTGAAAAGATCTCGCAGCAGACCTCGCTGAGCCCACTGGAATAACACGAAAAGAGATGGATCTAACAGTTATGTCTTGGGGTTTGCCTGAGCCCTGAAGAGGAATTTTAGGGTGTGAGAGATGTCTCAACAGATATATCCTTAATAGATTTTTCTTAAGGTCCAGCCTTTGGGCATTATTTCAGAATGACAACAGAAGGAGCCTCAGTGGACCGCTAGTCCCCATAGCTCAGTGAAAGATTATTTCTACTGTGAAAACTCATATCATTGTACTTTTGAGCCCCCTGAGGTTGATATGAAGGCACAACCGGGTCATTACAAGACCAACAATATTCCCATAGAAGTGTACTTGCTCATGCATCTTGGTCATTGAAAGCACTTGGAAGACTGCTTATGTTTGCTTAGACCATTTTATATCCTCCTAACTCAATTTAATGCATAGTGTGACGAGCGTCCCGAAGTGTCATCAGCGTCGCCCTGGAAACAAGCGAGGAACACCTGCACATCCTCATCACAGGCTGATGGCTGATGGGTCACAGCTGCGGCTCATCAGGCGGTGGCTACATAAGCCACGTAAGCCCCATACACAAGGAGACTACTCCATGAGACCAAGCACTAACTCGCCCTCTCATTTCTCCCACAGACAGCAGCGTGTGACCGACCAGCCCCACTGGAACACTTCACGGATTCACTGCACTGGGAAAGGAAGAAGAGAGCACTCACCGCACTGGAGCACCCACAAGGACCCTTTTCCCCCGTTGTTGCCCATCACTCCTCCTCAATAAAGCCACCCTTCGGGGCCTTTAACCTGCCTTCCCTGTCGTGTGATTCCTCACCCCGTTACACTGGTGGAGAATGTGAGACTGCACCAGAGTGACCGCACTGCCTGAATCTAGGAGGGGCCGGAACGGCTTTCCATTCACCTTCACCTCCACTTCTGGAGCCCCAGCCGGTAGGTCACGGTGTACAATGCAGCCTGCCAACCATGTCCGTGTGGGAAGCGTGGGAGCCTCTGTTGGCATGGGCTCATCCCGCGGCAGGGAAACCGGCAGCCTGCTCATAGGTCGCTGGGTGCCCTCCGGCGCGCGTCACTCCTGAACCACCCTTCGGGGAAACGGCGGCGCTCGCTCCCCAGCGTCCCGACATTGGGCTGCATCCGCCAGCTCTATGGCCTCCATGAGTTCCAGGGTGGTGGTTGGGTTCCTCATTCCAACTCCCTGTCGATGGGAGTGGGGAAGGGCTCGAAGCAGACGACCTATCACCACGCGTTCCACCACCTGACTGGCTGATGACGCCCCCTCCAACAGCCAATGTTGCGCAAGTCGCGTGAGTTCGGCGGCCTGGGCACGGGCTGGCAGACGGGGCTTATATTCCCACTCGTGGAAGTACTGAGCGGCACAGATAGGTGATAATCCCACACGGGCGAGGATCTCCCTCTTAACCTCCGCATACTGGCCGGCAGAGGTGGTGGGAAGAGTGGAGAACGTGCACTGAGCTTCACCCGTCAGCAGGGGAGCTAACGCCCGTGCCCAGTCATCGGGATGCCACCCTTCAGAGGTTGCCGTTAGCTCAAACATTTGAAGGAAAGCTTCCACATCGTGATGCAGGGTCATCTTGGGGAGCAATTTTGTGGCTTGCACTCGGGGGTCCGCAGCGGAACGCGTTGAGCGGCAGCTTGCAAAGCCGCGAGCCCTTGCTCCGTCTCTCCTTGACGGGTGGCAAGGTGCTCAACGATCTGCTGCTGGCGGATGCTAACCGGATGCTAATCCCCCGCTGGAGGATTTTGTCCATGGTGAGGGGAGGAGCGCCCGCCTGAACAACAAAGGAAAAAAAAAGATGAGGTCAGGGAAATTGCTTGTCGGTAATTCTTCATGAATCTGCCCGCATTCTCCACCAGTGTAACGGGGTGAGGAATCACACGACAGGGAAGGCAGGTTAAAGGCCCCAAAGGGTGGCTTTATTGAGGAGGAGTGATGGGCAACAACGGGGGAAAAGGGTCCTTGTGGGTGCTCCAGTGCGGTGAGTGCTCTCTTCTTCCTTTCCCAGTGCAGTGAATCCGTGAAGTGTTCCAGTGGGGCTGGTCAGTCACACGCTGCTGTCTGTGGGAGAAATGAGAGGGCGAGTTAGTGCTTGGTCTCATGGAGTAGTCTCCTTGTGTGTGGGGCTTACGTGGCTTATGTAGCCACCTCCTGATGAGCCGCAGCTGTGACCGATCAGCCTGTGATGAGGATGGGCAGGTGTTCCTCGCTTGTTTCCAGGGCGACGCTGATGACACTTCGGGACACTCGTCACACTAGTTATAAAGATATTGAATGAAACCAAGACATCAACATTGTATTCTGCTTAATTCACCTACAGCTTAGCAAGTGTGAGTTTCATATTCTGTGTAAAAACCTCTCATAATCACTTCTTTTGATAAATAGTGCATAGAAAAAGAAACTGTAAAATTGTATATTATTTACTGTAAAAATAATCATGCCAGAAGTTTCTTGGTGTAATCATTAAAGATGCAGTATAGATTACTGTATTAAATGTATTATTGAGAAAGTAAGAAAAAAAAATGTCATACCTGATTTACAACTAGAAACTTGAGCTGTGGGGTCAGATCTCGATGGAAAAAAATCAGTTTCACATTATTCACCTTTGCATAATTACGCAAAAAGACATTTCTTTTAAAATCATCACATTCATTCATGATAAAAATGGTGAGCTGAGGTCCAACTCACATAATCACCAAAAGTACACCTCTTCCATATTACAGCATATTATACATATTATATTAAACAACATAATATCCCAGATGTAACTGATAACAACAAAAAAGTAAACAATTAAAACATAATGAAAAAGATCCTTAGAGACTTCTGGGAAGGTGACTAAGTCTTAATGAAAACAATATACATTTCAAAATACAATAGTAGTGCTTTTTAACTTCTGCAAACCATATAATCTATACTGTAGTATTACAGTAAAGTTATATTGTTCCATTATAAATTAAATATATTTTGTTCATTGTACATGGTACGGTTCCTTACTGTTGATCCAATAACAAGTTTTTAACTATAGAAGTTTGACATCATTTTTCAAAATGTCTAACATTTTTGACAGTGTTGACATTTCCTGTGAAAATTCAGGCATCAAGTCATTCTTTAAAAATATACTAGTATTTTTAGATCAAACATCCTACAAGAGCTTGTAAGTTGTAAGTCTCTCAGGTAAGTGTTGAAAGAGCGCTATCCTGCTGTGAGATTTTGCAGAGCTGTACTCAGATCATTCAAAGAGTTCTAGTGCTATAGTGAGTCTGCTTTTTCTCTAGTATCTGAAGAGTGTTAGGTTGGGTTGTGTGATCTGGGTCAGTGTTTTGTTTGTGCATGTGTGTGTGTGTGTGTGTGGAGGCACAAATAGGTGAACACTGCATGTGCATTTGTTCTTTAGATGTGTTCTCTCTTATTTATTTTTTTGTGTTGGGAAGTTATCATCTTCATGTTAAAACAGTTCTGAGAACAGAGCATGCATAAATGTGTTAGCAGTAAAAATAAAACTTTAAGCAGAGTAAAAAAAGTTGTGCAGTTGACTAAAATTACACTTGAAAATTCAAGAAGAAAGATCACATCTGTTGTTTATGTCAAACGTATTGCTCCTCTATCATTTACATCACCAAATGGAGCTCTTGCGAAAGTAATCACTGGAGACAAACTGTCAGTCCTGTCTTCCTGTGTCTTGTGTTTCCCCTCCTCTCGTGCCCATATTTGGTCAATTTCCTGTTCTAGTTTAGTTCTCCTCATTAGTTTATTAGTCCCCAGCCTTGTGTCGTTAATTATATAGTTTCCCCAGTGTTTATAAGCCCTCTACTTCCCTGCCTCTGTGTCCGGTCTCTATTGTCATTCCGTGTCTCCAGCGTTCCCTAAAGTGTTTGTATTAATAAAGTCAGTTATTTGATGAAGTTCCTCGCCTCCTATGAAGTGTGACAGAAGACCGGAACAGTACCGACAAAAATGAAGACTTGAACTGAGGATGCTCTGTGGGATTTAAGGCAGGGCGGTCTGAGGTTGGAGCGATATGTGGAGGGTTTCCTCGAGCTTGCCAACCGGGTGAGCTGGCATGACGCCGCTCTAGGTGCGTGTTTCCAGCTTGGGTTGGATGGGGAGTTTATACGCTGCAATCTTCCCATAGGTGATTTTCCCCTGATCGAGCTAATTAACCTAATCCTCTTTCTTAACGGTTCCGACAAAGAAGTCAAGGAAATTCACCAGCCTCATCATCCCGCTCCAGCCGCCATTCACGGCCCACGCAAGCCCGCCGTTCGCGGGGAAAGTAACACCGCTGGCAAAGAGTATAGCAAGCCTGCCGGTCTCTGCTCTCCCAAGCCCAGTGCCAGCCCCCCGAAAGCACTATGTTGTGCCTGCGCCCCCAGAGCACCCTCCTGTGCCGGACCCTCGTATGCGCTTTGCAACACCTGCACCTCCAGAGCGCCCTCTAGTGTCAGCTCCTCGCAAGCGCCCTCCAGGGCCCGCTTCTCCAGGGCCAGTGCCCGCCTCTCCTGGGCCAGTTCCGCCAGTGCCCGCCTCTCCAGGGCCCGTTCCTCCAGAGTCCGTGCTTCCAGAGCGCCCCCAGGAGCCCGCTCCTCGCAAGCGCCCCCAAGTGCCCGCTTCTCCAGAACGCCAGCCCGATCAAGCCCCTACTTCCCCCAATACATTTTTCTTTGGGGGTGTAGTAGGGCTACTGCTGTAGAGGCCGAGGCGGGGGCTGGGGCCCAGGTCTCAGAGGCGGACCCGCCATGGCCGCCCAAGCTCCCTGCTCCGCCATGGCCTCCCGAGTCCCCTGACCCGCCATGGGTTCCGGAACGGGCACCTCCCTGGAGGCCGTTAGTCATGTCTCCTGGTCCCTGGAGGCCTCCAGAGCGCCCACCCCCCCTCCCCCGTTGGATGTTGCGAGGCACGGGACGCGGGACTTAAAGTCAGTTATTTGAGGTTCCTCGCCTCCTCTTTTCCCTGCTCCTACGAAGTGTGACACAAACGTTATTTAACAGCAGACTGATATCAGCTGTCAGGATGCAAACCACTGTAAGGTGAGAGTTTTTCTTCCTCATCCTATAGTCACTCTTTAGTGATCTGTGCTCTGGCGATAGTTCAATGCATTGGCATGCCGAGTGGGGTGAAAGCCTCCAGGCTGCAGGAGAGTTGAAATGAAAGATGGAATAACATTAAAAGGTGAGATCAGAACAGACTCCCTGTACACCACAAAGCAGCCATCCCTGTTTATTTATAGACCCGCTTTTCTAAACCCCTATGTTGCTTTACAATCAGGATATGTCACAGTTTTAGGCCGGTTTTTACAGGGTTGAACAAACATGTCGTAGATTTTTTTTTTATTTTGGTGTGAAACTATTTGATTCATTTTAGATTAAACTTTTTTTTAAACAAAGTTATGAAATCATTTTAAATGCAGTATGGAGATGTGATGGTTGAATTGTTTTCAGCTGTCATATGAAAATGATAAGTTCAAAGCATGTGGCATTGGGAGTGGAACAGAGAGAATATGCACTACCCGTAATTTTCGGGTTTAGAATTACTGTTGCATCTATGTGTAGCTGAAATCAAAATCAGGTCACATTGCATAATTTTATTATTATTATTTAATGATGCACATACATGTGGCAACTGCATAGTATAAACTACTATTCAAAGGTTTGGGGTCTCTTGCTCATCAAGACTGCATTTATTATATGCAATATTGTGAAATATTATCACAATTTTAAGTAAGTCATATATTTTAAAATGTAATTTATTCCTGCAACGGCAAAGCTGAATTTTCAGCATCCATTACTCCGGTCTTCAGTGTGACAGGATCCTTCAGAAATCATTGTAATATACTGATTTGGTGCTCAAGAAACATTTCTTGTAATTATCTTTTTTCTTATTTCTAAGTGCTGCTTAATATTTTGGTGGAAACTAATAGATTTTTTTTTTTCAGGATGCTTTGATGCATAAAAACAGCATTTATTTGAAACAGAAACATTTTGTAACTGTCTAACATTATTTCCCCTTCAGGAACTCGAGCTGTGTCCGAAAGCGCTCTGAGAACGCCTTCAGCGTGACTGCGCTCTGAATCACATGTGCAATCAATCCAATGGAAGGGCGAGGCGTCACGGGCGGGGTGATTTAACGACCAGGAAGCTTAAAAGCACGTGCGGCGGAGCCGGCGTCAGCTTTCTGTCATTCAGCAAGCGCTCCGTGTGTCTGTCAGTCTGATACTTGTTTTGTGAGTCTTATTTAGTGTTGTTCGTCATTCCTCTCAGTAAAAGCACTATGTCAAAGGCTACACATAAGTCAAAATATAAGGGCGATCACGGATCACGTTTCAAGCTGTGTGTTCCTCCCTGCCCTCGCTACATCACAAGCGGGGATACACACAGTTTGTGCATGGTCTGCCTGGGCGCGAAGCATGCGGAGTCAGCTCTTGATGGAGCCGACTGACCACATTGTGAGCGGCTTCCGCTATGCACACTTCGCTCCCGGAGGGCTCTCTTTGAGAAGGGAGCCTTTGCGAGTGCTCCTCACGGTGCTGGCCCCGCTGCTGCCGAGGCAGAGCGGCAGCTGCAATCGTGGGGCTCGCAGGCTGATCTGGATGCGGTGAACGTCGACGAGGATTCGCCTCCTCAATCGCCCCAATATGAGGAGCTGTTGGAGGTGGTCACTCGAGCGGTTGCTAAGTTAGACATCGACTGGCCCGCCGAGAAAAAATCTGAGCCGCAGAGAAGCAGGTTAGACGAATGCTTTCTGCGAGCAAGGCCACCACCTCCACACCGGAGCCTCCCGTTTTTCCCCGATCTCCACAGTGAGGTGTCGAGATTGTGGGCTAAGCCATTCTCGGCCCGCCTCTTCATCCCCGCGTCTGATTACTAAGGTAATGTGGGCGATTGAGTGAGCGTGGGTACAGAGCGATGCCACGGGTCGAACAGACGCTCGTGAGTTATCTGTCGCCCGGGGTAGCATCATCTCTGAAGGCTCCGGCTTTGCCCACCAAACCGCTATGTACTACATCTGCGTTGGGTATGCGGCAGCAGGTCAGGCTGGTGCGTGTCTGCACACAATGTCTGTGTTACAGGCATACCAAGCCGAACTGCTGAAGGAGTTGGGCGAGGAGTTCAAGGTATTTCTGAACTCAGGAGGACCGCTGATTTAGCCCTCCGTGCCACCAAGGAGACTGCCGGTGCCATTGGGCGCTCCATGGCAGCTATAGTGGCAGCAGAGAGGCATCTTTGGCTGACCCTCTCAGACATGAGAGATAAAGATCGGGTCTGCCTTATGGACGCCCCGCTTGCACCTTCTGGCCTGTTCGGCGACGCTGTCAATGCAGTCGTCAATGGGTATCAGGAGGCCCGTAAACAAGCGGCGGCGTTTCAGCAGTTCCTCCCTCGCCATTCTCGAACTCTGGAGGTCGCTGGGCGGGGACGGCCTCCTCCGCATACCAGCTCCTCATATAGGGACACACAAAAACCGAGCGTTGCCTCTCGTGCGCCCCCGCAGAGATCATCCAGGCTAGAAGGTCCTCGGTGAAGAGGTCCTGATGCATGTGGCCCAGGACTTCCGAGGGCAACCCCTACTGGGGTGGAACGGTGTACACCGCATTACAGGGTGCCCGTCTCGCCTCAGTGCCTTCAGGGGATCGGTCTGCCAACGCTGCCGGTGTTCCAGGGCGCAGCTGTTCCCAGCGAGCATCATTCTCAGTTCTTTCCGCCCGGAGACGTAATGGAGCTGAGAAGCTTGCCACCTCTTCGGCGGTCTCTACAGCAGTTAGATTGGTCGTCCCTTGCCGGTGCGCCGCTTCGGGGCACCGATCTAGCCACTCCTATTACACCAGAGGTCAGTCTCGAGAGACTGATTCCCTTAGTAGATTACTTGACAGCGTGGAAACTACTGCCAAATGTATCTCGTTGGGTCTTGCACACGGTAGAGAGAGGCTATCGTATTCAATTCGGCGCTCCGCCGCCGCCATTCAGCGGGGTCATTCCGACTCTGGAACAAGAAGTCAACACGCTGCTGAGGAAGGAGGCCATCGAGGTGGTCCCTCCTCACGAAAGAGAGTCCGGCTTTTACAGCCAGTACTTCATAGTTCCAAAGAAGGATGGAGAGCTGCATCCCATCTTAGATCTGCGTCAGCTGAACCGCTCAGTCATGTGACTGAAGTTCAAGATGCTCACAATCAATCACAATCAGTCGTGTCTCAGGTCCGAGGACAGGTTTGTCACTGGTTTGTTATATATCTAAAGGACGCGTACTTCCATGTCTCCATCCTTCCCACTCACAGGAAGTTCCTGAGGTTTGCTTTCGGGGGCGAAGCTTACCAATATCGGGTTCTTCCTTTGGCCTAGCACTCTCACCCCGTACTTTCACGAGGTGTGTGGATGCAGCACTGGTCCCGCTGCGGCATCCGCATACTGAACTATATCAACGATTGGTTGATCCTAGCTCAATCAGAGCAGACGGCGGATCGACATCGAGATGTCATTCTCGCCCACATGAAAGAACTGAGTTTAAGGCTAAACGCCAAGAAAAGTGTGCTTTCTCCATTACAGAGGACCACTTATCTGGGCTTGGTGTGGGATTCGACCACGATGCAGGCACGTCTGTCCCCTGCTCGTATGGAGTCGATCCTCACAGCAGTCAAGAGAGTGAAAGAAGGCCAGTCACTCATTGTCAAGCAGTTTCAGAGACTGCTGGGTCTGATGGCAGCTGTGTACAACGTGATACCTTTTGGCCTGCTGTACATGAGACCCCTACAGTGGTGGCTCAAGACCAAGGGGTTCTCCCCGAGGGGAAACCCACTCCGCACCTTCAGGGTCACAAGACGATGCATACGTGCCACAGCAGTCAAGAGAGTGAAAGAAGGCCAGTCACTCATTGTCAAGCAGTTTCAGAGACTGCTGGGTCTGATGGCAGCTGTGTACAACGTGATACCTTTTGGCCTGCTGTACATGAGACCCCTACAGTGGTGGCTCAAGACCAAGGGGTTCTCCCCGAGGGGAAACCCACTCCGCACCTTCAGGGTCACAAGACGATGCATACGTGCCTTAGACATGTGGAGGAAACCTTGGTTCTTGTCCCAGGGCCTGGTGCTGGGAGCTCCTTGTCGCCGTGTAACATTAGCAACGGATGCATCCCTCACCGGTTGGGGAGTGGTCATGAGTGGCCACCCTGCCCGTGGTCTGTGGAGGGGCCGCCATCTGACTTGGCTTATCGGTGGTCAGTCAGTGGGTAGACACCCCCTTGTTACACGTTTCCTCCACGGTGCGCTGAGGCTGAAGCCGCCGGTATGTTCACGTGTCCCCACGTGGGACTTGGCTGTGGTGCTAGAGGCTCTTTGCAAGGCTCCCTTCAAGCCCATCGAGGAGATTTCTGACAGACTCCTCACTATCAAGACTACCTTCCTTTTGGCTATTTCCTCTCTCAAGAGAGTTGGTGATCTTCAGGCCCTATCAGTGGCCCCTGCCTATCTTGACTTTGTGCCCGGCATGGCCAAAGTTTTTCTCTACCCTCGAGCGGGGTATGTACCTAAAGTTCCCTCCGTTACACCACAGCCCATCGTACTTCAGGCCTTCTGTCCTCCTCCCTTCAGGGAGCCAGACCAGCAGAAGCTTAATTGTATGTGCCCAGTGCGAGCACATATCAACTGCTTGTGTGCTCTGGTCCCCCTAAGAGGGGTCTTCCTGCTACGAAGCAGACCCTCAGTAGGTGAGAGAGGATGTAGTGCACTATGTGTCCAAAATTGTATTTATTGCCCCTCATAAAAATACCACCCCCCACCCATAACTGAACACCTGTTTGGACACCTGTTTTGTACACCCCCACCCGTCTAAGTGGCCATCTGTTTCATCCACCCCAGTGATCTTAAGGAATTTATGGCAATGTGTGTGGGGTCAATGTTATGTGGTTTAAACTTTAAATGGTGAAATTGTGTTAAATGGGATAAAGGGAAGTTTTTATGAAAGTGTTTTCACATACATATCAAGAAAAAAGATCAAACATGTACGTTAAATGTACAACGCCTGTTTTTTTCCCTACAAGTCAAGACGTGCTAGTGTTGTTAAAACAGTTTTAGGAAAAACATAGAAAATAAAACAAAAAAGCATCGGACGCGTTAGTTAAAACAATAAGATATATTTGTTAAAATCTATGTCGTACTTTTTTAAAAAGTTTGAATTTATAACAGATACAAAGTTAAAACAATAGTATAAGATACTTAATGTACTTGTAATGTAACAATCTTGTAACATTACAATTTAAAACTAGTTGTCACAAGTTATAAAATTGAAAAGACCAGCCTATTTATGCAGCGTCCCTCAGATAACCTCTCACTTCTGTGTCAAACTGAGAATGATGTTACGAGCACTGCGGTCAGGCCACACCTACATCACCACCCCCTAACGCTGCAAGGAGAGACCGACGCGAAGATTTAAAAGAATTAAACAAAGTAACGTTTTTAAGTTATTTTTAATAAATCTTTAGCGTTTCTTAATTAATGAAACCATTCAGTATTCATCTTAACACTCTTCACTTTACACAAGGTTACACAAGTTTTCTTCTAAACAAACGCCCGCAGGAAAAATGTTGTTTGTTTTGTCTTATTTTAAGTGCCATAAGTTCTTTATTAACCCTTTGATTTTTGTCAAGCTTAAGACTTCTGCCGCACTATATAACCCAGACATTTTTCGTTTTAAAAATTAGGTTACACAAGTTTTCTTTTAAACATTCACCTCTAACCCACAGGAAAATGTTGTTTTATTTCATTTTAGTTATTCACACTTATGACCTTTTATTTACCCTTTGATTTTGTCAATCTTAAAACTTGTAGTGTGATATGTCAGTTAAAATACACATGTTTCGAGAACAAACTGAAATGAAAGCAAATGTTTTGGATTTTCATACGTAATTAGACGCCTAAACTTTTTTTACAACATCTTACAAAATGTAAATATTTTGTCTCACGCAGAGTGACGAAATGAGAAAGGTTGCTGCGTGTCTGGCCTTATGATCAGTGAAACGTCCTTATCTGATCAAGAGGGCCGTTGTAAAATATCAAAAATTTCTGGGATTCGACTCATTTGCAATCTAATGAGTTTTTGAGGGGATCTGGCATCGTAAACTTTGTTAGAACTTTAGGTAAAAAGTTTGTTGATCAAAACAGAACATCTTTCTAAGATGTTCGGCGATCAAAGGACATCCGTGTTAACCATTTTATGACGTGCACCTGCGAGTGTGAACTCTGTCAAAGGTTTAGGCAGGAGTTCACTAACTGGTCAAAGGATGTGTGCCCTATTGAACCTTTTATGACACATCTGATGAAGTTAGGTAAAGTTGAGAATTGAGTATTTATAATGAATTTATAATCTATTCGAATGTGGTTTCAAACTGATGTTCAGGATGAGATGAGATGAGATGAGATGAAGAAGTCGATAACAACAAACTTAAATAAATAGAGGTCCCCAAAGATGATTGTTTTAATAAGATGGTCTGCGCTGTTGGAAAATCACACACACGCACACACACACAAATCTGAGTATGCTAAATTTTAAATACGAGCAAAATCGTATGTTGTTTTTACTTTTTGTTGTTATTTAAGAAATGTTTTCATTTTAATCTAGACTGTAGATAGTATGTGTACTATAAAAAAACAAATATACATTTCACTTAAAACTTCTCAGTAAAATAATTACATCTACAGTTTTAACCTGTTAACGTTTACCAGAGCGACGGCGCACTGAAGCGTTTTTTTCCCCACTAGTTTAATGTTTATGAATGAATTTAACGTGAAAGAATATCATTAATCTTGGCAAACTATATATCATTCTGAAGGTCTAAGCCTCAAGCATCGACGACAGATCGCTGTTTTCCGATGGAAAGCTTATAAGCAATGTATTTGCTACATTTGCGTAAGCAGTACACATCAAAACATGGAGAATAAAAAAGCAGCACGTACCATCATCATTGTAATAACGAGCCACAAACGCGTCCACTGCTGAAATCCCAGTTTAGTTAGAGAGGTAAGGGTCCACAGAACAACATCCCAGCGAGCACTTTTAGTCCAGCGAAACAATAACGTTTAACAACATTCTTTTCACGCATTCTATTTTCATTTGTCGCAGGATTCTGTTACACAAAAACCACTTGAGCGTGGACACAAATCCTAAATGAAAGCTAAAAAAGATGACTTTTTAAACTATTTTTACAGATACTTAACACCTTAACACATCTGTATAAGTAAGATATTTATGTCATCACAAACCATCAGACACGTCAGTTTGTGGATTTATCGAATATTTGCATGTTTCTTATATCAGTTATTTGATCAAATCTTAGTCAAATAAACCTATATAGACCAGTTGTTTTTATTTTAATAAAACATTATACTGTGAAAAAATGCTGCATTTAAACTCTGCGGTTAATAATTCCTTTTTTAAAGTGAGAAAGAAAGTCTAATCTGTTGTAAAGATTCTGAGAGACATTTGTGCCACTTTATAGAATTACCTTTGTTGCAAACAACCTTATGACAAGTAATTTTCAGTCTAATATAGGTCAAATTCATAAAGAAAAATCTCTGTAAGTGTCTTGCGTTAATCAGAGGATTGTTTGCCTGCTTCTAAACCTCGCTTTAGAGCATCATGTTTTTAGGTTTGAAAGATTTAAAAACGTGTGTAAAAATGAAAGTTATATCATTGTTTAATCATACTGCTTTTCATCATCTTGTAAAGATTAAAACATAAATACACAACATAAAAGTCTAAATATTTAACTGTAGGACTGTTTGTTTGAGTATTTGTGTTTTGTGTGTATGTTTGTGTTTGTTTTTATATGAGTGTTTGTGTTTTATTATACTATTTTTAACAGTAATATTGAACTTTACATATGTTTTACACATACTTAACATCTGTGAGTGTTTATGTTTTATTATACTATATGTGTGTGTGTGTGCGCGCGTGAGAGAGTTTGAATAAAAAATGTTTTAGTTAAAGATGTGATTAAGTACAAGCATCATAACTTAGAAAAACAACACTATATGGTTTTCCCCCAAAACCAGTTGTTCAACACATTTAAAAAAAGCCATAAGAATGTTTATTGTGTTTTGAAGAGAAAGTCAGATGCATACACTCAATTGTTTTATAAAGCTTTTAGTCTGTAATTACAAATATCTTAAAGAAAAAAAGACTGTTACTTAATTTCTTGATTTTCATTTATACATATTATGATGACAGCTCACAAAGAGCTGTCTTCACCTAAAAACATACACAATCCAACAAACAAATTGTGAACGGTCATCAGAAATGTTGATATGACTAAAATTTACAAAAGATTGTTATTCTTAGAATCTGTTGGCATGGAAAAATACTCATAAATGTTTTAGCACAGCTATTTACGCACATAGTATGATAACTGTACATTGTATCACTTGCCATAGAAAATTCATTACCAGTTTATTAGGGTCAAAAAGAAAATGACGATAATAGTTGAAACATCCTTGTACATCTCTTTCATGCTGAAAACACAGATGCTGGTGCTTTAATCTTTTAGTAAACCATATCAAATTATGTGATACCTACAAAAGAGTCAAATAGTCAAAATGTACAATTTTTGTGCTCTAGGTGAGAAATTTACACCAATAAAGGTTCCTATGAACATTAGAAAACAACATGTATTCCCTCTGGCTGTTAAACACCTCGGGTAAATAATTTGAAATGTAGGTCTGTCAAATGAGAAAAGTTCAGTCATACATTTCAAAAACTTTTCTGAAGTAAAAATTATGTGTTTGTTACAAAGACAACCAAAGAGTTATCTACTCATGTGAGAAAACCACTTGGGTGCATTATCATCAGGCTATTTTAAAGAGATTGAAGAATAAAACTAAAGTTTAAAGACAGTAGACATCATGACTTACTTTAGTGACACACAATGTGTTTAAAACTTTTTAAACATGTTTAAAACTGTAGATGTAATTATTTTACTGAGAAGTTTTAAGTGAAATGTATATTTGTTATTTTATAGTACACATACTATCTACAGTCTAGATTAAAATGAAAACATTTCTTAAATAACAACAAAAAGTAAAAACAACATATACGATTTTGCTTGTATTTAAAATTTAGCATGCTCAGATGTGTGTGTGTGTGATTTTTCCAACAGCGCAGACCATCTTATTAAAACAATCATCTTTGGGGACCTCTATTTATTTAAGTTTGTTGTTATCGACTTCTTCATCTCATCTCATCTCATCCTGAACATCAGTTTGAAACCACATTCGAATAGATTATAAATTCATTATAATATCGCCGAACATCTTAGAAAGATGTTCTGTTTTGATCAACAAACTTTTTACCTAACGTTCTAACAAAGTTTACGATGCCAGATCCCCTCAAAAACTCATTAGATTGCAAATGAGTCGAATCCCAGAAATTTTAGATATTTTACAACGGCCCTCTTGATCAGATAAGGACGTTTCACTGATCATAAGGCCAGACACGCAGCAACCTTTCTCATTTCGTCGCTCTGCGTGAGACAAAATATTTACATTTTTGTAAGATGTTGTAAAAATAGTTTAGGCGTCTAATTACGTATGAAAATCCAAAACATTTGCTTTCATTTCAGTTTGTTCTCGAACATGTGTATTTTAACTGACATATCACACTACAAGTTTTAAGATTGACAAAATCAAAGAGTAAATAAAAGGTCATAAGTGTGAATAACTAAACTAAAATAAAATAAAACAACATTTTCCTGTGGGTTAGAGGTGAATATTTAAAAGAAAACTTGTGGTCTTTTCATTTTATAACTTGTGACAACTAGTTTTAAATTGTAATGTTACAAGATTGTTACAAGTATATTATACTATTGTTTTAACAGTCTGATATTTTTATTTCACATCACGGTAAGATAAAACAACTCTATACTATTTAACTTTGTATCTGTTATAAATTCAAACTTTTTAAAAAAGTACGACAGATTTTAACAAATAAATCTTATTGTTTTAACTAACGCGTCCGATGCTTTTTTGTTAAAGATGAACGAACTCGCTCACCTCTTCTTCTTTTTAACGTTGTCAAGCTAACTAGTTTTAAATTCTAATGATAGAAAAAAACTCACGTATTGTTTAACTAACATGTCAATGCTTTTTTGTTTTATTTTCTATGTTTTTCCTAAAACTGTTTTAACAACACTAGCACGTCTTGACTTGTAGAGAAAAAACAGGCGTTTTACGTTCATGTTTGATCTTTTTTCTTGATATGTATGTGAAAACACTTTCATAAAAACTTCCCTTTATCCCATTTAACACAATTTCACCATTTAAAGTTTAAACCACATAACTTTGGCCCCACACACATTGCCATAAATTCCTTAAGATCACTGGGGTGGATGAAACCGATGGCCACTAAGACGGGTGGGGGTGTACAAAACAGGTGTTCAGTTATGGGTGGGGGGGTGGTATTTTTATGAGGGGAAATAAATAAAATTTTGGACACATAGTGCACTACATCCTCTCTTAGGTGGATAGTGGATGCGATTAACTCTGCCTATGAGTCCTCTCAGCTCCCCTCGCCGATGGGAGTCAGAGCTCACACAACCCGAGGTGTGGCGGCCTCCAAGGCTTTCTTAGCAGGTGTGTCGATGCAGGACATCTGCAACGCTGCTGGGTGGTCCATGCCCCTCACTTTCATGAGGTTCTATGGCCTCGACATGCGAGCCACTCCGGGCTCTTCTGTTCGCTCGTCCTAGTACACACTGGGCAGGGACTTGTCAGTCTGGCAGCGTGGGTATCTCGTTCCCAAAGCGTTTTCGGACGCAGCTTGAGTTCCTGAAGGGGAATCTCTCAGATTACGTATGTAACCATGGTTCCCAGAAGGGAACGAGAAGATGCGTCTCGAGGCCACACTTCCGGCATCCCTGCCAGCGCTTGCTTCATTCCTAGAAGCTGATGCTGGCTCCGCCGCACGTGCTTTTAAGCTTCCTGGTCGTGACGTCACCCCGCCCGTGACGCCTCGCCCTTCCATTGGACTGATTGCACATGTGATTCAGAGCACGGTCACGCTGAAGGAGTTCCCAAAGCATTTTTGGACGCAGCGTCTCGTTCCCTTCGGGGAACCATGGTAACATACGTAACCTGAGACGGTCTTTACTGTTGTTTTTGATCGATTTAATGTATCATTGCTAAATAAAAGTATTAAAAAATCTTATATTGTAAAACTTTTGAATGGTAGTGTATGTACTTTTTAAATGTGACTCTGATTTGTCTTGTTCACTCATTACAGAATTGCCATCTTGTGTTTTCTTTAGTTTTTCTACTCTTGTAGTTTGTCTGCTCTATGTAAAAAATAAAAAATAAAAAAATCGATTCGTCAGAAATTGTCATGGCAAGTAGGACAAAGTTTACCCACAGAACATTAGAAAGGAGCTTTCAAAAAATTTCCCAATTATATGTCCATCTTTTTCTTCAGTTTCTGTCCTTTGAGTCTCTATCCTCCTCCTCTCCTGTTATCCTCATATGGACTCTTTTGTAGCGGAGCTATTCGCTCGTGACTGATTGTCAGTAAAACATCCTCCTACTGTCATACTCCGATTCGTCTGCATCTGTGTCCCCTGATTAATGGCAGGGAAAACCTAAATTGAAAGTCGCCGTCTCTTGCGGATGAACATCTCTGTGTATAGTCCCCAGCAAACTAAATAATGATGATGATTGCCATCCCCCCATCCCCCTGTATTGTCTGTCACAGCTCACAATAAATAAGCCTTGTCTCTTCTCGCCCCGTTCTGCCTTGCTAATGTAAATAAGGAGAATTCATTAACCTTGCTGATAGTCCTAGGATCTGTTTCCAGGGTGTTGGTGAGAGCCATCTGGTTATCATTGCTGTCTTGTCAGAGAGCGGAGAGGAGATCCAGAGCTCATTTATTTATGAGATCTGCCCTCGGTCTTACGTTGAGGTCAGATCTACCAAACACTTAGACAGCAGTGGGTTGCACCGGGCTTGCAGAACAGCAGGGAGGCCGATTGCTTGGACGCCATTAGCAGGGATGAAGCCTTCCTTCTGGACTGCATGACAGGGGCACGTAGCTTAATTGGGATAGATGAGCTTTTAGGCTTGTCTTCATTATTTTCTTTAGCTGAAAGTGGCTTTAATTTGTCTTGAAGCCGATGCAGACTGAATACTGTACTACAATTCTCTGTTATGTCTATAGAACTAAACAGACAGTGTGGTCAGTACAGACCAATTACAGAACAAATGACATTTATGAGTCAGTTATTTTTAGTGAATAAAAACATGCAGCACCACTAGTGTAGGCTGATTCTCGAATGAATAACTGAGTTGATTATTTTTAGTAAATAAAGCACATATCAACTAACTGTGAGGCTTAAAGAGGTCATGAACTGAGTAATCATAACTCCTGTTGACATATAAGAAGTTACTGTACCCTCTTAAAATTAAAGAGTGTTGTTCTATGTCATCGCTGTGAAGAACCTTTTAAAGCACCTTTATTTTTAAGAGTGTACTATAAAAATATCCTGTAAGTTTCAAAACTCAAAACTTTCTTGTTAGTCTAAAAACAGCTTATATTGGAGCCAATCTACCAAAACGACAGATTGTGAAATGTCTAATTTCATAACCCCATTCACACATACAGTCTTTACTGGTAAATTAACGGTTATGTGTGAACTGGACCTTTTCAAAAATACCAGTAAATCACCGGTAATTTGCTCTGTGTGAAGATTACCGGTATGACAAAGTACCAGTTCAGAACATGCTGATGTAAGACGTCTACTCTTGGCCAGTCATAACATTCTGACACCGATGACGCATTTACTCTGTGTTGTGTAGTTTGGTTTGAAGTCGTCTGATACAATGTCTCTGGGCCAAAAGCAGCTGCATGAATGTGAACGTTTGATACAAAAATAAAAACAACAAAAATGCGGATTGCATATACCCCTCTATGTTTACTAACACAACACCGGTAGGTGCAGTCGTTTAGAGATCATTTCTGGTTTATGATGTCAACAGAATTTACTGTTGAATGGTGCTTTAAAAGGTAAAAAGACGGAACATCCTTGCCTGTGTGAGAAGCGCATTTTTGTATTTACCCATAAAGTCGTTCTGGTAATTTTACGGAAATTTACTGGTATTACTGTGTGAAAGGGGCTTATGATGTAATAGTTTGATTAAACTCCACCTCCTTACTTTTCAGTATGCCACTTAGGCATGAAATCATTAAAAATGCCTTTAGGGTATTAGAATAATTTCTTAAGGATCAAGTGACATTGAAGACTGGAGTAATGGATCAATATTACTGTTTTACTGTATTTTTAATCAAGTAAAGATTTCTTCAAAAACATAAACTTACCAATCCCAAACTTTTGAACTGTAGTTGTTACCACATTTTTGTTGTCTTAGTATTGTTCTTTAGTATAGAGATCATTTGCATTGGATGGCATTTACAGTAAGCCACCTATAATGCTATAATGTTTTAATTGTATTTATAATTGAAGTTATCTCATCATCTGGTGATGAAATTACCAGATTTTTCCCCCTAATATTTATTCCTTTCAACTCCTAATTTTTTTTTTT
This sequence comes from Barbus barbus, assembly GCF_936440315.1. NCBI lineage: Eukaryota > Metazoa > Chordata > Actinopteri > Cypriniformes > Cyprinidae > Barbus > Barbus barbus. The sequence goes on from NC_136729.1 coordinate 30,798,591, forward strand.
TTTTATGGAATCGTTAGGGAACCAGAATACTTTTCTTTTTGTATTATTCCCATCCCTAATATGCACACACACACACACACACACACACACACAAACAAAACTTGCGTTAAAGTGAGCTAATGTAGTTTGCCTTTTCAGCAGCACTGTAGTGCAAATATCCCTTTTTGTAGTCATCCATGAACTTACAATGTAGGTTGTGCAATTCATTAACCCCTACCCACTCAACATAACACAGACAGAAGTAAGAGCTTAAAGGTGACATACAGTCAGGTCCATAAATATTGGGACATCGACACAATTCTAACATTTTTGGCTCTATACACCACCACAATGGATTTCAAATGAAACGAACAAGATGTGCTTTAACTGCAGACTGTCAGCTTTAATTTGAGGGTATTTACATCCAAATCAGGTGAACGGTGTAGGAATTACAACAGTTTGCATATGCCTCCCACTTGTTAAGGGACCAAAAGTAATGGGACAGAATAATAATCATAAATCAAACTTTCACTTTTTAATACTTGGTTGCAAATCCTTTGCAGTCAATTACAGCCTGAAGTCTGGAACGCATGGACATCACCAGACGCTGGGTTTCATCCCTGGTGATGCTCTGCCAGGCCTCTACTGCAACCGTCTTCAATTCCTGCTTGTTCTTGGGGCATTTTCCCTTCAGTTTTGTCTTCAGCAAGTGAAATGTATGCTCAATCGGATTCAGGTCAGGTGATTGACTTGGCCATTGCATAACAGTCCACTTCTTTCCCTTCAAAAACTCTTTGGTTGCTTTTGCAGTATGCTTTGGGTCATTGTCCATCTGCACTGTGAAGCGCCGTCCAGTGAGTTCTGAAGCATTTGGCTGAATATGAGCAGATAATATTGCCCGAAACACTTCAGAATTCATCCTGCTGCTTTTGTCAGCAGTCACATCATCAATAAATACAAGAGAACCAGTTCCACTGGCAGCCATACATGCCCACGCCATGACACTACCACCACCATGCTTCACTGATGAGATGGTATACTTAGGATCATGAGCAGTTCCTTTCCTTCTCCATACTCTTCTCTTCCCATCACTCTGGTACAAGTTGATCTTGGTCTCATCTGTCCATAGGATGTTGTTCCAGAACTGTGAAGGCTTTTTTAGATGTCGTTTGGCAAACTCTAATCTGGCCTTCCTGTTTTTGAGGCTCACCAATGGTTTACATCTTGTGGTGAACCCTCTGTATTCCCTCTGGTGAAGTCTTCTCTTGATTGTTGACTTTGACACACATACACCTACCTCCTGGAGAGTGTTCTTGATCTGGCCAACTGTTGTGAAGGGTATTTTCTTCACCAGGGAAAGAATTCTTCAGTCATCCACCAATACATGATCTGTGGGGTATTTTGAGCTGAAACTTCACAGACACATTCTGGGGACACCAGAGACTTATATTACACATTGTAAAAAGGGGCATAATACGTCTCCTTTAAGTGCTTTTCCTGCTTTCAGCCCTTAATATCACAGTTTAATTCACAGACAGTGCTTTTTGAACTCTTCCAGTCACTTTAAATGTGATTTGTAGTGGCTCTCAGCTGGATGGAAACATTTTGTGTAATGTCTAGAGTAGTTTCATCCCGTCATCTGATGTGAGCATAGGTATTGGAACAGTTACAGGTCTTTCTAAGTGATCAGCTGTGTTCTATTGCATTAATACTGTTGCATTAATTCAGATATTAAAAGCAGGGAATGTGTCGTATCAGTTATATCCATTACTTCTGCATTCTGAATCTTGCATTCGATGATGACACACACAACCCAGGATGAAGATGAGGGAGCTGACTTTGAGAGAAAAGCAAGCAATTTGGATGATAAAAGAAAAGAGGAAGTCAGTTAGAGCTCTAGCAAAAACAAAGGGCATGGAGAAATTAAGAGTTTGAAAACCACCAGCAACCAACAACAACCTGATCGGCTGAGAAAACAACAGTAGTTTATAACAGAGAAATCATAAAAGCTGTGAACATGAACCCTAAAAGACATGTCTGTAAAATCACCAACAACTTCCAGAAAGCTGGGGTGATGCTCTGACAATTTACTGTCCTCAGGAGACTTTGACACAGAATTACAGATGCTACACAGCAAGATGCAAACCTCTGACCAGCACCAAAAATAGAAAGGCAAGATTAGAGTTTGCAAAAAAGCACAAAGGTGAGCCAGAAGAGTTTTGGAACTGTGTTTATGGACCGATGAGACAAAGATGAACCTTTATCTAAGTGATGGGAAAGCAAAAATGTGGCGAAAAAAGGGAACTGCAATGATCCCAAGCATACAGCCTCATCTGTAAAGCATGGTGGAGGTGGTGTCGTGGCATGGGCTGCCTCTGGAACAGGCCCTCTCAAATTTACTGATGACTTAATGTATGATGACAGTAGCAGAATGAATTTGGAAGGGTACAAACCCATCTTGCCTACCAATATTCAAGAAAATGCCACCAGATTCATTGGGAAGTGCTTCATATTGCATCAGGACAATGACCCAAAACACCCTGCCAGTTCAGTCAAGGAATTTATAAGGGCAAAGAAATGGAAAGTCTTAGATTGCCCAAGTCAATCTCCAGATTTAAATCCTATTGAACATGAATTTCACCAGTTGGAGAGGAAAGTAAAGGCAGAAACTCCCCAAAACAAGCAACAATTGGAATTGGCTGCATTAAAGGCTGGGAAAAGTATTTCAAAGGATGAGACCAAGAGTCTGGTGACGTCTATGGGTCACAGACTCACTGCTGTGATTGTGCGCAAGGGATCTGCAACTAAATAATAGCTTTTAATCTTTTATATCTGCCTTATTTTCAACTGTCCCAATACTTATCCTCACATCAATGAGTGGGATGAGCTCTAAAAGTGCTGTTCTTTTCATTTGGTAAAACATGTATGTGTTGAAACGGCTAATAATAAAATGTGACATGCTGTAGTTTTGTCTCATATTCATCTTTTAATCATATTTGCAAATGACTCCACAGCCAACAGAGCAATTTTGTCTTTACTGTTCCAATACTTATGGAGGGCACTGTATATATATATATATATATATATATATATATATACAGTCGTGGTCAGAATTATTGGCACCCTTGGTAAATATGATCAAAGAAAGCTCTGAAAATAAACCTTAGTGAAGTGGCTTTAAGAAAAGAGCTAGAGCAGTGAAAATGCCCATTTCCACCATCAGGGCAATAATTAAGAATTTCCAATCAACAGAAAATGTTATGAATCTGCCTGGAAGAGGGCATGTGTCTATATTGTCCTAATGCACAGTGAGGAGAAGAGTTTGAGTGGCCCAAAGACTCTTCAAGGACAACAGCTGGAGAATTGTAGAGAAAGGTTGAGTTTTGGGGTCAGAAAACCTTACAAAAAAAATAGTCAAACAGCCCCTACATCACCACATGTTGTTTGGGAGGGTTTCAAGAAAAATTCTCCTCACTCATCCAAAAACAATCTCCAGCATATTCAGTTGTCAGACACGACTGGAACTTCAATTGGGACTGGCTTCTATGGTCAGATGAAACTGTCTTTTTCTGGTCTTTTTAGCAGCAAACACTCAAGATTGGTTTGGTGCACACAGGGATTGTACCCCATGTGTACAATGAAATATACTTCTGTTACTAATACTAATGTTGTGGGCGTATATTTCTGCTGGAGGTCCTGGACATCTTGTTTAGACACATGGTATCATGGATTCAATCAAATTCCAACAGATAAAAAATCAACAAGTGACTGACTTAGAAATCATATAATGGGCCATATTTGGATCTTCCAACCGTACAATAACCCAAACACAAACCTCAAAAACAACACAAATTTTCACAGCCTACTTTGATCATATTTACCAAGGGTGCCAATAATTCTGACCACGACTATATATATATATATACATATATATATATATATATATATATATTCATTGTTTCCTAAATGGGAACATGTGCAATGAGTAAACATTTTGTGTATAAGGTTTCAATTAAAATAACTATATATTTATGTTTGTTTGAAATATCTAAATGTTTAACATCAGCAGCAATTGTGTAACAGTTACACTTAAATAAAGCTAAACACAACTGTTCCTCATTCTAATTTAATGTCATTTGGTTGGTTGGTTAATTATTAAGTACAAATAGATCAATATCTGTAATGAACAATCTGTATTTTGGGGTGGTATGATTATAGTAAGTATAGTGCAGCCGCTGAGTGTTGCATGAAAATGTCTGTGAGGCATCTCTTTATGTAGGGTCACTGAGCACTCCTTGTTCCTGCTATTTCAGGGGGAAGAGCTCAATGAATCCGCACAGGAGAGCCGTACCAATGCTGAGATGAGCAGACTCCTTGCCCAGAAGTTCCTCAGGTTGCCATGGAAACCAGAGGTAAAACATGCTTTTATAGTGTTAGATACATAAACTTTATTTTCCTACACAGAATCTAACCCACATTGACAGTGTGTGATTTAGCTGTGAATCTCTCACTCTCTCTTTGTGTGTGATTTCCTTGGGGAGGCACATCCTCCCATAGCTCAGTATCCCTCCAGGAATCGTGCTAAAATTACATGAACAGGTGGCCGAAAAGACGATAGAACAACAGGCGCTGTATTGATGATGAACCAGCCAGTTCTGCTTAGCCCTTATATATTGTTCCAGATATAAACGAATTAGACACCCACAAACACCTGAATATCAGGAATTAACACTCTTGCATTAACGCTAACAACTGCCTATTAGTAGTATTACAGAACTCTCACTGTAGGAACAGATCTTACCAAGCTGCTGAGATTTTTCTCACCAAGAGGCGACTATTTTTGCATTTGACTTCTAGCTTAAATGCTCAGTGGATTTTAGGTGACTTTTGTAATTTAAGTTAAGTTCTCACTGGTTTTGTCAGTGAGAGCTGAAGTCAATGGCATCGTCTGAGCCAGAAGCTCACAGAACCTACCAGAAGCCTTATGGCCAGTCAAACTGAGCCAGTGGATTTTAAATGGATTAAATTTGTATTTTTGAAAATGAATTAATAATTATTTTCAATTAGTATAAATGTTGTCATCTAAAAAGATGTGGCAGAAATCACAAAATGTCAAATCTGCTCCTTTCTATACACTGTTGTCAGCACACAGACTAGGAGACACGGAGGAATATGGTCAAACAGAGGTTTTTTAATGAAAGTCACTGAGGGGAACCGGGAGGAGAATGTGAGTGCAGCCAAGTGGTGAGTATCTCTAGTAGTGATCAAGGGAAGGGCTCAGGTGGTTGTGAGGATCCGAGGAACGGTGGCGAACAGGAGCGGTGGAGATCAACTGTATAGTATTTATAGTATAGATACAGGGACAGTTCATGGTGATTGCTGATGTCTAGTTCAACTGTATCTGTCTTACAGTTTTACTTAGAACGTTTGAAGGTGTTATTTCTTTCCACGCGAGCCAGGACTGCCACAAGTGACTTCTGGAAAAATTTAAAAATAAATAAATAAAATTATTAATAAAAATAAATAAATAAAAATAAACAACAAAAAAAACCTTCTACTGTTAAAAAGTTTGGGGTCAATTTTTTTGCACTTTAATGCATTAAATAGATTTTTTTTTTAAATGACAGTTGTCACAGTACTGTGTGTATGAATCCACAAGAAAATTAGATGCATTAGACTTTACTGAAACTACTTAAGAGAACACCACAAACCATCAATGTTGACACAAGAACTTGAACTGAGGAAACAGAGGGCAGACCAGGAACGAGTCGGTATGACCAAGGACAATGGTGTAACCAGAGCGAAGGAGGAACCTTGCAGAGCCAGAGGGGTGGAAGGTTGAGGCACAGCTAGAGACTTGTAAGTCTAAGGCAGAGCCAGAGTGACAAGGGAGCTCAGCAGAGCCTGAGGGATGACAAACCATAGTGGAGCCAAGGGAAACTAGGGCTTGGAGGCTTGAGGTGCAACTGAGGGATCCACAGACCAAGGTGGAGCTGACGACTGGGAAGCCCAAGGTGGATCCATACAGAGAATCCATCCATACTTATGCTAAGACAAAAGAACAAGCTGCTATCAAACTTACCGCTGTATTGAACAAAGTCTCAGAGTGGCTATGTCATTCTTGCCTTACTCTTAATGGGAGTAAAACTGTGGGAATGTATTTATCGATCAAGAAAGTTGATGAGCGTTGTCCAGATATTTTAGTTAAAGGAGAGGTAATAAATATTGTTGAGCATTTTAAATATTTGGGTATGATGGGGATGATGGATTCTAACTTCGATTAAAAATAAAAAATAAAAATCAAGCAAGCTTGATAATCTTCAGGAATATTAGGCATCAATTACCTGTGGATGCTTATGCATACAATGATCCTTCCTCATTTATCTGACTGTGCTACAAGTTGATCCCATACAAGTACAACTACGTTAAAACCATTATATACTATTTATAAAGCTGTGAAAATTTTAGGTAAAAAGCCAAGGAGTTACCATCATTGCAATATTATTAAAAATGATAAATTATTGACGTTTGACAATTGACATTTTTTTTTTTTTTTTTTGCTGATGTGTGTTTGATTTACAAACTATTTCATGATCTTGCCCTACCACCTCTTAAACAATGTGTGACTTTCTGTAAGGACAATATCAGGCAGACTAGGTAATCAGTTAGAGGTGACTGTTCAACTAAATTTAAGAAAACTGTTTTTGGACAATCAGCTTTTTCAGTTAGAGCAGCAGAAAGATGGAATTTAATACCTGTTTATATTAGAGAGTGTACAACATTTAGTATTTTTAGAACTACGCTTAAGGTATGGCTTAAGGAAAATCAAATATGTGATCATTGACTTGACTTTTTAATTTAATGGAGTAAGATGTGATATTGTATGTGTTATGTATTGTATTGTTTGTGACTGAATTTTGTAATTTTATAACAACATCCTTCCTAGGAACTGCAGATACAAATTAGCTTTATAGTTAACTCTGGCACAACATTTTTGTTGTGCATTGTCCCTGTATAAATAACTGAAATAAAACAAAATGAAATAAACCATTGGATAAGCTGATGAGCTGAAGGGAGACAGCGGAGGCGAGGCCGAGAAACAGAATGGCTTTGGCCGAGGAGGAGGGCGGTTGGGCAGGACCATTTGCAATGATTTAGACTAGAGAGCTGGGCAAAGCCAATGACGATGAAGGTGACCTGTTGCTGGACAACAAAGGTGACTTGGTGCTGGACGATGAAGGAGATTTGAAACTGGAATGAACCAATGACAAGGAAGACACCTTGGAACTGGACTGAACCAGCAGCGACAAAAATTACTTGGAACTGGACTGAACCAGGAGTGACTGAGACAACTTGGAACAGTATGGGATCAGCAGAGATAATAGACCAGGAATTCTTATATCATCCATCAAAAATAACTTAGTTGAGACCCAACTTCTTTCACACACCCCAGTGTCAGGAGTGTGGGTAGGGCTCCAATCCATACTGACAAACTCCTAATATGCCCTAGACCATGAACCCTGATGCTCACACACCTGGACAGACTTCATGCTGGGCTCGGGCACTGGGATGAACGTAGCCTCCGACGATCACTTTGGCATTTTATTTTCATGGCAGGCACTGACACTGCTCTGTATGTGCATGACTGAAGGCTGGCAGGGTTCTGGGGCTGGAGTGGGGTTGGCATTGTCCTCATCAATGAGGCAGGCAGTGAACGAGTCACACTTCTTCAAGGACCATTCATGGGCTGACATGCCTTTGACCAGGCTAGTATGGAAAAGACACAGAGCAAGTGGTCCGGGGAGTGGGTGAAAGGCACCAGATCTAGAAACTCTCTTGTGTGGTCCTCAAGGGAGCGATCCCCCTGCTCGTGTAGGAGATGAACAGGAGGTAAAACATGTAAAGACTTCACCATTGTTGCAAATAAATAATTCTCACCTGGATGCAATTTTTCATTATTTCTAAGTTCACCTGTGTTATTTTTCATAGGCCCTACATCAAATTTTTACTTATTAAAATTTTTGAAAATGCTCATCTTCATCTTCAGAACACAAATGAATATTTTTGATTAAATCTGAGAGCTTTCTGACCCTCCATATACAGCAACGCAACTGACTCATTCAAGGTCCAGAAAGGTAGTAAGGGCATTGTTAAAATAGTCCTTATGTCATCAGTGGTCCAACCTTAAGTTTATGAAGTTATGAGACTGGACTTTCAGCACAGACTGGACTGGCGTCTTACCTTAGACCCACCCTGAGTGAGCTGTCATCAGTTCGCCATTGTTTCAACGCCGGAGCAGATGTAGACAAGAATGACTCCTAAGCGATTGAGGTGTTTTGTTGGATGTAATATGAACATAGCAGTCGTCATTTACACCCAACATCTGAGCCGCTGAAGAATCATTCGAATCATTCGTGATCCAGCCTCACCTAGAGAAGAAGTGAGTATAAGGTTTTTTTATGAATCTTTGCAAATTGCCTTTCCTAATAAATTGCTAATTAGTAAGTTTAACGATGAATGCAGATAAAGTTTACCATCTCTCAGAGAGCGGCTTGGAAGAGAGTGGTGAGGTGAGCAGAGCTCATTTGCATTTAAAATGGTATGCAAGGAAACAGCTTGCTCTGAAAAGAGGTGTTTTTGGCAAGGTAAAAAGGGTGTTGTTTTACACTACTATTGAGACATTCTAACCAAAGTATGTTATAGACTTTTTATTAAGACCCTAAAGAATCATATCAACTTGTGGAAAATGTGCATCCGATTACCCCTTTAAATAAAGTCGTTATTTTTGTTTTCTTTGCACACAAAAAGTATTCTCGTAGCTTCTTAAAATTAAGGCTGAACCACTGATGTCACATGGACTATTTTAACAATGTCCTTACCCTTCCTGGCCCTTGAACGAGGTAGTTGTGTTTGTACTGCTTCTGTTCTGAAGACGAATGAAGGTCTTGCGGGTTTGGAACAACATGAGGGTGAGTAATTAATGAATTTTCATTTTTGGGTGAACTGCTCCTTTAAGCAACATTTTTATATGCTGTTAATGAAGGAGTTTCAATATTGTAGCCAGCTGCTGTGAAGCTCTCTTCTAAATACTGTGAAAACATCGAACCTGACTCCACTGTAGTATCACCGATCGATAAGCCAACAATCCTTATCTCCTCTCTCCCTACCTCGTTGCCGTAGTAGGCTAGGAGACACGACACTGTGTGATAATGAAAAGACAATGATCAAAGAGGGTCCCTGACCACACGCTGCCCCGAGGCTCCCTTCCTCTGGGCCCTGTGACAGATGAGCTCCTCGTTCGGCGCTGAAGTGTCAGGTACAGGCGAACCCTCCAGGAAGCAACGGGAGCACGGAAGCTCTTAAGAGGCATGTGATTTAGGGAGCACCAAATGCCAGAAATAGCAAACGGCTCACATAGGAGTCCTTGTGTTGTCCTATTCTCCAGTCTCATTGGAAATGTGTCGATTGTTTGTCAGATACTTATCCAGGATGATTCACAACAAAGGAAAAAAAATACCCCAGTGGAGAGATAACCTCTGTTTTTATCCGATGATTTATGTGCTTCCCTCTCTGTGTTATTGAATGTCATTATATGGCCAGTATGAATAACCAGGCTGGGAAGCGCAACAAGATGACTCTGACAAAAGATCTCAGGCCATTCTTTCACACTCCATACGCTGCAGCATAAGGTGGCTCTTATCATGCACCGCAGAATGTATTTTAGAGTTACTTAAAATTCAGAGATAAAGGGAAGATGAATGCTATTAATGTTGACTGATAACACAAGATTCACAGGTATTTATAGCACACCTTATTCTAACAAGTACAGACAAGTCTATTACTGATACACAATGGGACTATTTAGATATTTTTATCATACCAGAGGAGTATGGTAGCAAATCCCATTTTTTCATTATTTATAGTGCATTTATATTACACTGCACATTTTTATATAGAGGCTGTCACATTCTCCTTGTTTCCCCCAAAACAAACAAGGGTGACAGTTATTCATCTATTCGGAGCATGTGAAAATTTAAATAGTACACTTGTGCCCAGAGCTAAATCCACCGTACCACCTGTGACCGCATTATACTCTCTCTTCTCCCTCGACTGAACTCTTGCCATGTGCGAATGTGCCATGGCAATGGCAGCCCAGTGTGCCTGTGACAGCTGTAACTGTCCCCTAGATTCTGTGGTGTCCTGTCCACCCACTCTGAGTGGGTGGGATGCCAGTCCCACCATTCACACCAGCTGCAATTATAGAGGCTAAATTTAAACGTAGCTGTGCAGCGAGAGACCTAAACAACTGACAGAAGGGGCAAGAGCAATCTAATGTGAGCTCACCTGCATGATGAGTAATGCCTGTCTCTGTCACCGCCACCACCAGGAGCATTACAGAAAGATAAAGGGTGGTGGAGAATTTGCTACATAAAGATTTGCACAGGCTTACACATTTCCTGCTAAATCCCACTTCTGCTACACCAACTCATAAATTCTTCATTAAATCGTGAGCATGGAGTAGCTGGAAATGCATTGCCCAATTTTCCTATTTGTGACAATTTGTGTTTTCTGAAAGCATTGCTGCGTATCCAATAGACATTTAATCACTCTGAAAACTCTGTGAGCGTTGTGCTGCATCCAGCTTATCGGTTTAAAACATGATAATTATATTTTCCAGGGCTTGAAAACGAAAAAAAATGTCAATCGCTTCATTCCGAGCAGAATCGATATTTTAACGTTTCCTTTCCTGCGTTCCTCTGTATTATTACCGTTCCGAAACCGGTTTGAGTAGAAAAAATAACGGTTAATACCGTTATTTTTAAAATTGTCTTTGTCTATAATAATAATAATAATAAAGTACTGTGTTTTCTTTACACAAAAAGAAAAATAAATAAAAAAAAAATACAGAAAGAGATGGTATCTTAACCCGCTGCGCTAATAGGCTATACAGCATTATCTTTTCTAGATTTTTACATTTCTAAATGTAGGCTACTAAACAAAATAAAAAAATCTATTAATGCTTTAAAGACATTAAAGAATTTTTTAAAGATGTTTGCTGCAAATTGTAAAAAAAAACAAAAAAATGCTACTTGTATAAAATGTTTTGAGGGAAAAAAAAACAAAGGCTAAGCCTGCATTTTATTAGCCTATTATTCAGAAATGATGTAGGCTAAAATGCCGGTAAATCAAAAATGTTTACAAACATTATAAACACTATGTGCGCTACGACTAATTTGACTGTCGTTTAAACGGAAGTTTTGTATCCGACTAGTCGACTAGTCTAAAAGCTAGAAACCCCCCAAAAATGGCAAAAAAAAGTGCGTGTGTCTATATAACAGCCTACACTTGAAATATTTAAATCTTTGAATCACACTGTCAAATCCCTCAATTAATTCTGCTAAAAATAGGTCATGATTATGCTTGCCTCGCGTTATCATCATTTAATATTAGGCGGTCGTTAAACAGAAAAAAATAAAGAGCATACACTCAACAGAGCCCTGCACGGCCCTCAAATTTAGGCCCTAGCCCTGCCCTGGCCGAGACGGTCAGGCTAGGCCCGGCCCACGTCCGACAGCTTATCAGAATTTCCGACCCGAGCCCTTTTTTTCCCCCTTCTCCTAAAACAGTTTATACTACTGTTTCGGCTATTAAAATAGTTCCGTTTTGTGTGTAATGGCAAAATTAATATATTTCGTTTTGTTTTTTTATTAAGTTAATTTAGAAAAACGTTGGGAGCATTTTTGTTCATTAAATAGCCTATACGTTTTTTTTTTTTAAAGTAACGTCCAAGCGGCCAGCGGTATGAGCTGATCATAGCCTATGTTTGATAAATTTAGCCTTCTCATATTATCGACTTGCCTAAAATAAAATCTATAGATATACTAAAACAGTTCAAGTATATAACAATGTTTAAACGTTAAACCTGCTATAATAATAATGTGCGCTAGCCTATATGTAAGTTTGTGCGACCGTCATTTTTTGTTTGTTTGTTTGTTTGTTTGTTTGATAAAGGTAAGAATAATACATCATTCCGACCTGTAAAGTGTCTACTTGTATTTGTGCGCACTCACAATACCAACAAAAGGTAGTTCTTTTATAAAACAAAGAAAACAAACATGATGTGCTTTCTGCCGTCTCGTCTTGAACAGGAACGCTTCATAAAAATGAACCGAAGCTGAGCGAATACATGCCTCACAGACATGATAAATATATCTATAGAAAGCTTTAAATTATCACTTAACGAAATAAAAAATTGAAAACAAAAACTCTTTTATTATAATCTTAATCATAATCAATAAAGATGCATTTCTCTCTAAAGGCGCGTCTATAGGAGACGGTGAGTCAGGATCAGCAACTTCATCCTTGCACACGGACTCAGAAAACATTAGTTTATTAGTAAATAGTTCAAATATCTCCTTACTATTTCCCGCAGACACATTCATGGTTATGTTTGCTGGGGTTTTGCAGCAAGCTTTAGCCTATTGCGTGCATTTGAATGCAGAAATTCCGCTGCGCTGAAGTCACCTGCTGCTGCTGCGGGACACTAAACACCATCGAGCTCCTCTCAGTCGTGTGGTCTCCTGTTGTTTCCACCAGCGCGGTGATTTTTTTTTTCATCACTAATCGATAGATGTCTACAATATAAAAATAATTTTGCAGGGCTCTAACACTCAACATAAACCGGTGCATAGCTTATTTATTCAGATCGGCTGGAGCAATGCAGAAATGGAAAATCAATCAATAGACTGACAGAATTCTTCATTTTCATATAAAGTTAGCCAACATATAAAAACAAAAGTAAAAAAAAAATAGGAACGTTTATCAAGGAATAGCATTAAAATGGCTTTAAAAAATTTACTTCATGTTGGCTATATTGTCTAAAAACAAAAGAATGCTAGTTTTACTTACTCCATGCACATTTGTTAACGTGGTCTGGCGAAAGACTGGACTAGGAGATTCTGCACTTGAAAAAAACAAAAAAAAAAACAAACTCGCTCAGCAGTTTTGAGTGACCGCAGCGACGTATGAAAGATTGACATTGCTGGCTTTGGCTAGCCTCCAAGCTAACGCATAGGTCTTTCTTGTGGTCATTCTAAGCTTGCCGCAACTGACGTGAAGACAAGGTATGAGAGGTCTGAGGTAAAAATGTAGTTCCCTGTCGATACTACACTTGTACTGCGTCGCTAGACGCTATGGGGAAAAACTCCTTTTTCTCCGAGGACTGAAGACTTTTTCAATCACGCAGTGTGACTGCACGGCCATTGGTTCGTGCAGTAATAAAAAACGAACCAATGGCTCGTCAGTGGTACTGCACGAGCCTATGGCGGCAAAGCCCGCCAGAGCCCGCCAGAAGGGGCGGGGTCATCTGGCTATATAAGCGGGCGCTTCGCCATAGGAAAACAGATCAATTCTCCTTCAGCGACGACGATCATCCCTTCGCTGACACTCGAGACTGGAAGACGCTCGCCGTAGAAACGCCTAGCTGCGGATAGAAGCTGCCTTTTACTCTGCACCCTCTCGCTGCTCTGCCTGCTCTTCGAGCCGCTCCAGCGACCTGTGCAGATGCCAGCCTCGTCCCCTGCGGCCATCCGGTGAGTCTAAAATCAAATTTCTCTGAAAGAGCAAATTTCAAGCGACGTTGTTGCAAATGTCGCACTGCGAGTGTGGCTCGTGCAGGGAATTCTGCACGATGCAGAAGGGCAGTGAGCGCTTCGCCTCTGTGGGCAACGCCCACACAGACTGCGCGTTCATTGAGACGGAATGCTCAGTCGAGTATGAGTCTCGCTCTTCTCCACTCGCTGGCCTTCTAGCAAGGCAGCTCCGCTCTTCCGTTTCCTCTCTCTCAGCAAGCTCGGAGAATGAAACGATAGGGCCACGGGGCTAAATAACCGGTTTTGAGTGATCCCACGCCGGCTCAAGAGCCCGCGTGCTCACTCTTACCGCAGCGCTCTGATCCGCCAGTGTTATTACACGTGAGAATCACCGCCCCTCGTTACATGAGCGGCTATATCCTCTTGGGCGGACCGGAGTAGAAAGCTATCTTTGACAGCTTTGTGTGTGCGTGTGAGTCGCTAAAGCTGCTCCCTCACAAACAGACTGCTTTCGTCGAAAGCCGCCCCTGATTCGCTCACTATAAGGCGCCACTGCCTTCCCCGCTTTCATGTTCCTCTTCTCCCAGACACCTCGGAGGAAGGAACACTTAACTCGCGGAGCGGAGCGATCAGGCTTGAGTGATTGCACGTCAGTTTATCTCGTGTGCTCACTTTAATCTGCCGGAGTGTGTTAAACACGCTAGGATCAGCGCTCCTCATCGCACTGAGTGGCACAATCCATTTATACAGATCACTACTACACTCTCGCAAATTCGCCCAGAGGACTGGTTCTTTTTGATGGATCTGAAAGACGCTTATTTTCACATCCAGATAGCCCCCCATCACAGACGATTCTTGAAATTCGCCTTCGAGGGTGTGGCTTATCAATACACGGTCCTGCCCTTCGGGCTGGCTCTAGCTCCCCGCACTTTTACGAAGTGCATAGACACGGCTCTCTCCCCTCTGAGACAGATGGGAATCCATGTCCTGAATTACCTCGACGACTGGCTCATTCTGGCACAGTCAGAGGCAGAGCTGGTAGCACACAGGTCCCTCCTCCTCATTGGAGAACTTGGGACTCAGGATCAATTTAGCCAAGAGCTCCCTGTCCCCCAGCCAACGAACTTCGTTCCTGGGGACAGTTTTCAACTCCGCCCGCATGAAGGCGAAAGTCGCGCCAGATCGCGTTCTGGCCATACGGCAGCTCACGGCTTCCTTCAAGATTGGAGCCTCCTACCCACTCAAATCGTTTCAAAGAATGCTGGGCCTCATGGCCTCCGCATCGCCAGTTCTTCGGTTGGGCCTTATCAAGATGAGACCCCTTCAGTACTGGCTGAAACCTCTAATTCCGCCTCATGCGTGGCGTCATGGACGCATTCGTGTCAGGGTGAACCGGGCCTGCGTATCAGCCCTGGTCCCTTGGAGGAACCTATGATGGTTCGAACAAGGCGTGACAATGGGTTTGGTTTACAGAAGGAGGGTTGTTACAACAGATGCTTCCTACACAGGTTGGGGAGCTCTGTGCAACGGCAAACCGACCTTCGGCTCCTGGACGAACGCAGAAGGACAAATGCACATCAACTGCCTCGAAATGGAAGCAGTATGTCGAGCTCTTCAGTTCTTCCTGCCAGTCCTGAAAGGTCACCACGTGCTAGTCCGCTCGGACAGCATGACGGTGGTGTCGTACATAAATCGCCAGGGTGGGCTCACCTCGAAACGCCTTTTCGAGATGGCAGAGCGCCTCTTACTATGGACACATCTCAACTTGCGTTCACTGAGAGCAACTCATGTGCCCGGCATTCTGAACCAAGGAGCAGACATGCTCTCTCGGAACAATGTCCCCTCAGAGGAGTGGATGCTCCACCCACAGACGGTTCAAGAAATCTGGTGAATCTTTGGCAGGGCAGAGATCGACCTCTTCGCCTCCAAAGACAACTCTCACTGCCAGATTTATTTTTCGAAGAGCGAGGACGCGTTGGCCCACGAATGGCCCAACCTCCTTCTTTACGTTTTTCCCCCGATCGCTCTGATTCCTCAGGTAATCAGGCGGATCAGGGAATGCAAGCACAAGGTGCTTCTATTGGCCCCACTCTGGAAGAACCAGCTTTGGATCCCGGAGTTATCGCAGCTGCTAATAGCGGCTCCGTGGCCTATTCCCCTGAGGCGAGACCTCCTCTCCCAGGCGAACAGAACGATGGCACCCCCAGCCCAAGCTGTGGGACCTGCATCTATGGGCACTCGATGGGACTCTGTAGATCTCCCCGAGAATGTCCTGAGCACCATTGAACAGGCTAGAGCCCCGTCCATGAGACGCCTCTACGCCTCTAAATGGTCGGTTTTCTCCGCCTGGTGTCAAGCCCGCGGTAAAGACCCGACAACATGTGACATATCAGTGATATTGTCATATCTACAGGAGCTGTTGGATAAGGGCTGCGCCCCTTCCACGCTCAAAGTCTACGTGGCAGCTATAGCAGCTTCTCACGCTCCTATAGCCGGACAGTCGGTGGGCCGGAACAACCTGGTTGTCCGTTTTCTGAGGGGATCTCGGAGGCTCAATCCGCCCCGACCCCTCACAGTCCCTGCATGGGACCTGCCCACGGTCCTGAGAGCCCTTAAGGGCCCTCCTTTTGAGCCACTGCAATCTGCAAGCTTAAAAACACTGTCGCTTAAAACCGCTCTGCTACTAGCACTAGCATCGGTAAAGCGAGTAGGTGACTTGCAGGCTCTCTCTGTAAACCCTGCCTGTCTTGAGTTTGGGCCTAACGACTCTAAGGTCGTCCTAAAACCAAAACACGGCTATGTCCCTAAGGCGCTCTACACTCCGTTTAGAGCCCAGGTTATTACGCTCTCTGCGCTCCCCTCTTCTGAGGAGGACCAAGAGCTCAACCTTCTCTGCCCAGTCAGGACATTGAGAATGTACATCGAGCGTTCCACGTCATTTAGACAGACGGAACAACTCTTTGTCTGCTTTGGCGGCCGCACCAAGTGGTCTCCGGTCACAAAGCACAGAATATCTCGATGGTTAGCTGACGCTATCGCACTAGCATACTCCTCCCTGGGCCTCCAGAGCCCCATTGGAGTGAGAGCTCATTCCACGAGAGGCGTGGCCTCTTCTTGGGCGTGGTCTAGTGGTGTGCCTATGGCAGACATTTGTGCGGCGGCCGGCTGGGCCTCGCCGTCCACATTTGCCAGGTTCTATAGATTGGATGTCCCGGCCTTACAGGCTAGGTTTCTCTCTGCTTAGATGGCACACACCTGTCTTAAAGCGGTCCCCTCAGGCATTGCCTGATTCTCCAAGAACGCTCTTGGCCCCATTCCTGGTGCTGAGGCTGTACTTATGACCGTTGAAACGATTTCTAGGCTGGACTGACCTCTGAAGAGTTCGGTCCTCATGCCTCCTGCAGGATGCTTCCTGCTCATAATTGGTCCCTCTGAGCCTTACTGCTCAAGGCCAGTTTTATGGTTGTCGTTTCTCTTCATGGCATGGCGGGATTGTATTTGTTCCCCATAGCGTCTAGCGACGCAGTACGAGTGTAGTATCGACAGGGAACGTACTCGGTTACTAACGTAACCTCGGTTCCCTTAGATACGGGAACGAGTACTGCGTACTATGCCAAGCCATGCAGCTGCACGACTCAGGTCGTCGCTTCAGTCGAATTGGCCTGTTTTCCTATGGCGAAGCGCCCGCTTATATAGCCAGATGACCCCGCCCCTTCTGGCGGGCTCTGGCGGGCTTTGCCGCCATAGGCTCGTGCAGTACCACTGACGAGCCATTGGTTCGTTTTTTATTACTGCACGAACCAATGGCCGTGCAGTCACACTGCGTGATTGAAAAAGTCTTCAGTCCTCGGAGAAAAAGGAGTTTTTCCCCATAGCGTCTAGCGACGCAGTACTCGTTCCCGTATCTAAGGGAACCGAGGTTACGTTAGTAACCGAGTACGTTTCTGCCCAGATATGCTTTTCAAAATATTTAAATATTTTGATATGTATTCTTTTTCAAAAGTTTTATTTTAACTTATTTAAAATGTTTTAAAATGTAACGTTAAAATGATGGTAATTTGAATGATAAAATGTTTTTGGGGTTTTTTTTTTCTCTCTCGTGTAATCGACATTATTGTTTTCAGTGTCGACTAGTAGGAGCTGTACCGTTTAGTCGACTAGTCGACTAGACCCGCACATCCCTAATAAACACAGTAATTCGTTTCTCTCCACAACAAATCCTCTAAACTTAAGGATAGCCTATAGGCTATAAAAACGTCATTCCAAAAACAAATTAAAGGTGAAACTGATGCCTACCTCTCTCACTCGGCACGAATCTAAATGTTTCCATATTCTCGACGTATAGCCTACTAAAATATAATTTATTGGCTTTTACTTTCATCGAAGCACCGCTGGTGTGTAAGATCTGTTGAATCCATCTTACACTGACGTCGGATAAACGCTAACGCCGGTGTTCTGACGATTTGTGCTACCCTGTCAGATTTTCCATTAAAACAGATGGTAGCAGAATTCATTGCCATTGCGACTAGGGCTCACAGCTGAGCACGGGCGGGCATTTCACTCGCTGGATGCGTCAGCATCACATTTGTATAGTCTGTACTACTTGAATTCGTGATTGGTTGACAGCAAATTTAAAATATTAAATGGAACGATAAAATAACGTTATTAACCGGTTAATGGCCATTTCAAATTTTTCGATTCTGTTCGGAACTATAAAATTTGATTTAGTTTCTGTTTCCGGTTCTGTTCCAGTCAAAATTTCGTTCGTTTCCGGTTTTCGTTTTCGTTCCTTGAACCGGTTCAGAGCCCTGATATTTTCCCTCCTTCTTAGGAGAAAAATACATTATTGATAGAAGGTCACTACATAGTTTACATTGCAATGATGTTATAGGAATAGTTCACAAAAAATTCAAATTTGCTTAAAATTTACTCAAGCCATCAAAGATGAGTTTGTTTCTTCATCAGAACAGATTTGGAGAAAATTAGCATTACATCACTTGCTCAACCGTGGATCCTCTGAGGTGAATGGGTGCCGTCAGAATGAGAGCCCCAAAAGCTAATTAAAACAAACTCGTGCACATCTTTAAAATCAAAGAGGTCTCTAATAACTGGAGAAAGGTATCCGTAAGCATTCTCAGACCCGTTCTCTCAGTGTTGTGCCCCCATATGGCATTTGCCAGTAAGTGACCAACTGGACCATTATAACCAGCCAAATCTCAACCTTTTGGTTAAAACCTGAAGTGTTACTGAGCTGTAAAAATGCTTGTACTGACATTAAATTGAAATATTTATGTTCATTTACAGTTTGCTCTTTACCAATTTATTGCCTTTGGGGTAGTGGCATATTCACAGATCCAATTTCAGATATGTTTGTTGTTGGGCTGTCCTGTGCATAATCTGGGTCTGTGTGAAGGCCTGGGGCCCTGTTCTCACCTCTGAATCAAGTGTTAATTCAGCCACCTGTGCTATATTAATATAAATCCCATTTATGGGCTTATGGTTTTATGGTAGCATTAAACTTTGAATTGCATGATAGAAAACGACCTAGGTTACGTATGTAACCCAGGTTCCCTGAAGGGAACGAGAGCTGCGTCAAAACGCATATGGGAACGCCATCAGCCTAACCGACGCTCTGAAGTAAAGTAAAAAAGTCGTGACGTATTGTCAAGTATGGTGACCCATACTCGAAATTGGTGCTCTGCGTTTAACCCATCCAAGTGCACACACACAGCAGTGAGTAGTGAACAAATGCACACACACACACCGTGAACACACACCCGGAGCAGTGGGCAGCCATGCTGCGGCGCCCGGGGAGCAATTGGGGGTTCGGTGCCTTGCTCAAGGGCACCTCAGTCGTGGTATTGAGGGTGGAGAGAGCGCCCCCCACCTACAATCCCTGCCGGCCGGGGACTCGAACCCGCAACCTTTCGATTACGAGTCCGACTCTCTAACCATTAGGCCACGACTTCCCCCCCCCAAATTTTTTTTTTTTTTTTTTTTTTTAAAGGGGAAGGGGGAAAGGGACGTTCTCTGCATTTAACCCATCCAGGTACACCTGGAGCAGCGGGCAGCCATCAATGCGGCGCCCGGGGAGCAGTTGAGGGGTTCGGTGCCTTGCTCAAGGGTCTCACCTCAGTCGCGGTATTGAGGGTGGAGAGAGTGTTGGTTATTCACTCCAACCACCTACAATCCCTGCCGGACCTGAGACTCGAACCCAGGACCTTCGGGTTACAAGTCCAACTCTCTATCCATTAGGCCACGACTGCCCCCTGAATATCGTCTACAACAAGTCCAATAGAAGGGCGAGGCGTCACGGGCGGGGTGACGTCACGGCCAGGAGGTATATAAGCACGTGAGGCAGAGCCCGCGTCAGCTTCATGTCATGAAGCAATCGCTGGCAGGGATGCCGGAAGTATGGCTTCGAGACGCAGCTCTCGTTCCCTTCAGGGAACCTGGGTTACATACGTAACCTAGGTCGTTCCCTTCCAGGAACGTCGAGCTGCGTCAAAACGCATATGGGAACGCTATACCAACGCCGCCAGACTGACAAGTCCCTGCCTGATGTCAGGCCAGAGGACAGAAGAGCCTGTAGTGGCTCGGATGTCGAGGTCGTAACCTGGCGAAGTCAGGGGCGTGGACTACCCAGCAGCGTCGCAGATGCCCTGATCGGTACACCTGTCCAGAAAGTTCTAGGAGGCCGCCATACCTCTGGTTGAGTGCGCTCTGACTCCCAACGGATGGGCAAGCCCAGAGGCCTCGTAAGCAAAATTGACAGCATCCACCATCACTTACTAAGAGTGGACTACCAAGCCCTACCCTCTTAGGCGGACCAAGGCCCTCGAGCAGTTGGTCCGACTTCCTCCACAGAGCAGCTCTGTGGATGTACGTGCCCAGTGCTCACACTGGACATATACGGTTGTGCTTCTCCTGGCCGAAGGGAGGAGGACAGAGGCCTGGAGTACGACCGGCTGTGGTACGACCGTTAGAACCTTCGGTACGTACCCCATTTTTCAGGGGTAGAGAAAGACTTTCGCCGAACCGGGCACACAGTCAACATCGAAGGGGCCGCAGACAGGGCCTGAAGGTGACCACCCTCCTCAGAGAATGATGGCTAACCAGAAGACGGTCTTGGAGGTGAGGAGTCTATCTGTTATCTCCTCGACATGCTCAAAGGTGCTCACACCGAGCCTCGGAACCGCAGCCAGTTCCCACGTGGGGACGTGATCGTACAGGAGGCCTCAGCCTCCGCGCACCGGAGGAAACATGTAACTAGGGGGTATCTGCCCACTGACTGGCCACCGATTAGGGCGTGGTATGACAAATAGCTGCCACGTAGACCTTAGTAGTGGAGTGGGTTAACCCTGCGGAGAAACGGGCCTGCAGGAACTCCAGAACTGCACTAACTGGGCAGTTGACTGGGTCAAGGTGGCGGTCTCCGCACTTCAACGTACAGTTTCCTCGTGGAGGGAGCTCTGGATTGAAGGAGGGTCTCGGCAACCTCAGTCGATAGACCGGAAGCTATGAGTTGCGCCTGCTCAGAGGCCAAACCCACAGCTTCCATAGCTCCGGGCGAGGGTGCACAATGGTGCCCCCGGCCTGTGAGAGGAGATCTCTCCTGATCGGTACCGGCCACGGGGTGCCGTCAAGGAGAGAAATCAGGTCCGAGAACCAAACTCGGCCCGGCCAGAACGGTGCTACTAACAGTAGACTGACCGCGTCCCGGCGCACTCTCGCCAGAACTCCCGGGAGCAGAGCGATCGGGGAGGGAAGGCGTATAGACGGAGCCTCGGCCGCGTCTGTACCATAGTATCCAGTCCCGGAGGAGCTGGAGGAACTAGAGAAAACCAGAGGGGACATTACGCTGACTCTTGAGCTGCGATTCAGGTCCACCCGTGCCTGGCCAAAAACCTTCCAAATCTGCTTCACCACACCTGGGTGAAGCATTCATTCCCCGGGCCTCAGCCCCTGTCTCGACAGAACGTCTGCTCCTACATAGAGATGCCCAGGCATGTGCACAGCTCTCAGAGATCGGAGCTGGCCCTGGGACCACACAAGGGTCTGGTGTACCAGCTTCTACAAGGGGCGCGACCGCAGACCTCCTTGGTGGTTGATGTAAGAGACCACTGCCGTGCTGTCGGTGCGGACCAGCACGTGGTGATCTCTCAGGTCCGGGAGGAAGTGCTTGAGCGCACGGAACACAGCTAGGATCTCTAGCTGGTTGATATGCCACGTCAAGTGGCGACCACTCCACAGACCGCGGGCAGGGTGGCCACTCATGACCGCACCCCAACCGGTGAGGGAGACGTCCGTCGCTAAGGAAACACGGCGACAAGGAGCTCCCGGCACCAGGCCATAGGACAAGAACCAAGGTTTCCTCCACAAGTCTAAGGCACGGTTTCTCCATACAATGGCGTGATCCTTGACAATGCGAAGCGAGTCTCCCCTCAGGGAGACCCCCTTGGTCTTGAGCCACCACTGTAAGGGCCTCATGTACAGCAGGCCAGAAGGAATCACACTGGACGCAGCTGCCATGAGCCTGAGCAGTCTCTGAAACTGCT
Organism: Barbus barbus; assembly: GCF_936440315.1. Taxonomy (NCBI): domain Eukaryota; kingdom Metazoa; phylum Chordata; class Actinopteri; order Cypriniformes; family Cyprinidae; genus Barbus; species Barbus barbus. The sequence continues at coordinate 30,820,720 of NC_136729.1, forward strand.
TGTCAGTGAATGGCTGGCCTTTCCGCACTCTCTCGACTGCCGTGAGGATTGACTCGATCCGAGCAGGGGATAACCGCACCTGCGTCGTGGTCGAATCCCACACCACGCCTAGATAAGTGGTTCTCTGAAATGGAGAAAGCACACTCTTCTTGGCGTTTAGTCTTAACCCCAGATCTTTCATGTGGGCGAGAATGACATCTCGATGTCGAACCGCCAACCGCTCTGATTGAGCGAGAATCAACCAATCGTCGATAAAATTGAGTATGCGGATGCCCTGCAGTCGCAACGGGACCAGTGCCGCATCCACACACTTGGTGAAAGTGCGGGGTGAGAGTGCTAGGCCGAAGGGAAGAACCCGATACTGACACGCTTTGCCCCCAAAAGCGAACCTCAGGAACTCCCTGTGAGAGGGAAAGATGGGTACATGGGACAAACGTCCTAGAGGTCTGTCGTGACAAATCAGTCCTTGGACCCGATTTGGAACACGATCTGCCTAACTGTGAGCATCTTGAACTTCAGCTTTCTGGCTGAGAGGTTCCGAAACTCAAAACCAGTATGGGCCTCAGCCCCCCATCCTTCCTTGGAACAATGAAGTACTGGTTATAGCAGCCGGAATGAGTCTCATGAGGAGGAACCACTCGATGGCTTCCTACCTCAGCAAAATATCGACTTCCTGTTCCAGAACCAGAGCCTGCTCGGGGCGGACCGTAGTCACGCAAACCCCGTTGAATAGCGGCGGTGGCCCATCGAACTGGATGGAATAACCACGCTCTACTGTCTGCAGGACCCAAAGAGACACCTCTGGCAGTTGCTGCCAGGCTGCTAGATGATCTACTAAGGGAATCAGTCACTCGAGACTGACCTCTGGTGTTAGAGAAGCGGCCAAACTGCTGTCTCGACGCGGCGTACCGGGACGAGACGCGTAATCTAGCGGCTGAGGCGAGTTTCTCAGGCCCGCAGTCACTACCGACGGGGAATTCTGAGAAAAGCACTCGCTGGGACCTGCTGTGCCCTGGAACTGCAGGGTTGACAGACAAATCCCCGGAGGACACCGAGGGGAGACGGTCACCGTGTGCCGTGGTGTAAGCCGCTCCACCCCAGTAGGGGTCGTCCTCTGCAGTCCTGGGGCTCGCCCGTCAGGACCTCTGAACGAACCAGACCCTGCCAGGCAGGGCCCAAAGAGACGCATTTGGCAGCTCACTGCACAATGATCTACTAAGGGAATCAGGCTCTCGAAACTGACCTCTGGTGTCAGAGAAATGGCCAGACCGCTGTCTCGCTGCGGAGCTTCGGAGGGAGACGCGGTCTCTGGCAACTGAGGCGTGTTTCTCAGGCCCGCAGTCACTACCGGCGGGGAATTCTGAGAAAAACACTCGCTGGGACCTGCTGTGCCCTGGAACTGCAGGGTTGACAGACAAATCCCCGGAGGGCACCGAGGGGAGACGGTCACCGTGGGCCGCGGTGCAAGCCGCTCCACCCCAGTAGGGGTCGCTCTCCGCGGTCCTGGGGCTCGCCCGTCAAGACGTGTTGCGCAAGGAGTTGGTATGCGGAGGAGGCTGTGCCCGCCCAGCAGCCACCTGAATTTCGAGAGCACGCATACCCTCTGCCTTCAAAGATTTCACCCGCGATCTCAACACCTCGGTGGAGATCGGGGAAACTGAAGGCTCTTGTGGCTCCTCACACTGGGGCGAGAGAGGCGGCGAAACCTCGTCATTGCTCGTCTCTTCAACCTCCTCGGAGGAAGAGAGACGAAGCGTTGAGCCCTCATCTCGCGGGGGAAGAGACCGCTTCCGAACGGCGAGACGGGGCACCAGATCTGGCGGATACGGGAGAAGATAGTTTTTTTTTTCCTCTTCTCTTCTATATGCCCGCCAGCCAGATCAGCCTTTTTTCTCCGAGCCCAACGAGCGCAGCCGCCGCTCTGCCTCGGCAGAGTGGGGCTGGCTTTATTTGTGCTTGTGCAACACTGGAGTTTACAACGCTCATCACTGTCTTTCTCATCCACCTCCTCGGTAGGAAGACAAGCGGGGCGTCGAGCCCTCTCTCTGGGGGAAGAGAACCGCTTCCGAGCACAGAGAGCGGGCGCTGGATCTGATGATCCATATGCGAGCGCAGCCACCGCTCTATCTTTCTTTTTTTTTTGCAAAAAGCGGGACCGACAGCGTGTGGAGAGCTCGCTTTCCTTTTATATATATTGGGGCGACAGAGGCAGCGAAACCTCATCAATGCTCGTCACGTCAACCTCCTCGGAGGAAGACAGACGAAGCGTTGAACCCTCGTCTCGGGGGGAAGAGACCGCTTCCGAACCGCGAGACGGGGCGCCAGATCTGACGGATACGGGAGGAGATAGAGACATTCCCGTCTCACTCTCGTCCGCCAAATCAGCCTGTGAGTCCCACGAGTGCAGCCGCCGCTCTGCCTAGGCAAAAGTTGGGCCAGCACCACGCGGGGAGCTCACAAAGGCTCCCTCCTCGAAGAGAGCCCTCCGAGTGCGGAGTGCCTCTCACAATGCGGGCAGTCAGCTCCCTCGAGAGCCGCTACCGCGCGCTCCGCACTCGGGTAGATCACGCACAGATCATGTGTGTCCCCACTCGTAATGTAACACAGGCAGAGGACTAGCACACAATCTGAAACGCGATCTAGGATCGCCCCCTGTTTTGGTCTTAGCTTTAGGGATGTCTACTTTCTTTTCTCAGGACATACAACACTAAATAAGACTCACAAAACAGATATGGACTGACAACACACAGAGCGCTTGCTGAATGACAAAAAGCTGACGCGGGCTCTGCCTCACGTGCTTATATACCTCCTGGCCGTGACGTCACCCTGCCCGTGACGCCTCGCCCTTCTATTGGACTTGTTGTAGACGATATTCAGAGCGTCGGTTACGCTGATGGCGTTCCCATATGCGTTTTGACGCAGCTCAACGTTCCTGGAAGGGAACCCCTTTTCAATTGCATCAATGAAAATTGTGACCACAGTTTCTTTTTTCCCCCGTGGTCATTGTTATTTTGTCCATGTACTACATACCATAGTTAAACAATTACAAAAAATATAGTATACATTTACAGCAAATGGGCAATGTGCAGATATTCTTCCTTGACCAAATAAGTATTTGTAGTATACAATACCAGGGCTGCATTTCCCAAAAGCATCATAAGTCGAAATTGATTGTAGAACCATTGCCTATGATCAGCTCATGATGCTTTTGAAAAATGCAGGTTTATTCGAACCTAGATAAGGAAATGAGCTAGAGCAGAAGAGAAATGCAAAAAAGAATTGCATTGGTTTAAATAATGGATGAACACTTTGTAATGGATAGACAATAAATTAAATATTATTATTAATGCACTGTAAAAAAATAAATAAAAAAATGCAACATTTACAGTAAAATATCGGCAGCTGTGGTTATCAGAACTTTACCGTAAAAAATATGGTAGCAGCATTTTAGATTTTACAGATTTAAGTTAAATTTACAGAAAAAAAAAACATTTCATTAACTGCTATATTGTTATTATACCTATTGAAGTACTAATATCTGTTTTTTTTACCATTGTAATACACTGATAACCACAAAAATCAGGTGGTGATGAGAAAGTAAATCAAAGCTCATCATAAGCAGCTCTTCCACAAGCTGATTCTACAGAAGGTACACATGTGTCATTCATACAAATACTAAACATTTCTGGTAGCCAAGGTTGATATTTGAAATCACAAAAACAAACACGCCCCTACCCCAAAAGGGTCTTGCCCCTATTTTGATAGCTCCACCCCACAAATATGTAGCCTACGCAACCCAGGCAACGATTAGTTCTGTGAAACAAAGCAAAAACAATGTTACACCGGACGTGAGCAGCGCACCAAAATATTATAGAACTCATTATAATCAGTGATGCTGTCAACACTGGATGCTGTGCTGTTCAAGTTTGTTTTGGTACTCGGCCCCGTTCTCTAAAGCATTTTTGAAAAATTACATACCCCACCTTCAAATGAAATGTATCATTAATGTTACGTTACAGCTACAACTACAGTATACCTACTGTAACATTAGATGTAACCCTAACCCTACAAAATTTATTTAAAAAAAAGGTAAAACTTTAGATTAGGGAACACATTTTCAAAGTGGTAATAATGAGAAATAGTCCTTAAAATAAAGTGTTACTGAAAAAACTAAGAAACATAGTTATTTTTATTTACGAAAATGTGAAGTGTCATGCAGGGAATTCTGGGAATGTCAATTTTTAGTTTTTTCACTGTAAATTATACAATGACTTTTTCTTTTTCACTTCCAAAACCCCCTATTTTACATTAAGGTTAGACCTATTACAGTTATTTACCATATATGGATACTTACTGTTAACCAATAAACAGGTTTTTACTGTAGCACGTTAACTGATAAAATCACAATCATTTCTTTGCATTGTAGTTTACATTGTAGTTCATAATATAGTTTATTTTATTTTTAATTTTAAAATCTCTGGACTATATCCTTCACATTAATTCTGGTTACACGTGCAGAAAAGGATGATTCTCTCTCTTTTTGTTCTCTGTCAGTATAAAGGTCAGGCCAATCTGCATGTGTTTGAAGACTGGTGTGGCTCATCTATCTCCCAGCTCAGGAAGAATCTTCATTTTCCTCTCTACCCACATGTAAGACCAGACACTGGAAGAAAGAGTTTGATAGAACAATTAAGATTAACCTGCTTGTTTGACTTATGAAATATATTCTGGATACTCTGGGCAGTATCTAATTTTCAATATTTTCATTAACAAATCCCAGATGTTAGCCTAATATTTGCGAGGGGCAGGATGTGTTGCAGACAGAACTAATATCTGTTATTTTCAGCTTTGCAATATCACTAAAACAGTATTTTGGAGCTGCCTGTTTATTCTTCTTAGAAGCCATTTTGAGGTGTGATTCTGTGAATTAGTGTTAGTGCCTTGGGTTTAAGAGTGAATAGGCCTACAAATCCTTTTATATTTAATTTTTCCCAACAGACCAGGACCACGGTGAAGAAAATTGCAGTGGCTCCAAAATGGAAGAATTATGGCCTTAGAGTCTTTGGATTTATTCATCCTTACAAAGATGGTTAGTGTATTTCATCAATGTTTTTGTTACATTACAGGGATTTCATCAGGGTTTACTGTTGCACAAAAATTTTGTACAAAGTTATTTATAAAACTTTGAAACATCATGGATTTGCTCTCATCATATAATTACAATCAAACACATGCTCATTTAATTTCTAGTGCCTAATAAAATTGACAATATTTTATGCTATTGCTGTGCATTCATGTCCAGGCTCAGTAGCTAAACCAGTCATATAGTGTGAAAAAATAGGAAACAAAATTGACTATTGACTTGAGATAGCAAGAACATCCTTTTAAAATAGATGGATTGAATATAAAACTGTCATTCTAAAACATCAAAGCACCATGTGATTGATTTTCTAATTTTTGCATCAGTGTCATGCTACGTGATTCAGCTTGTTATAAGTTTAGGATCATAAACAGATGGCTTGATATTCAGCTGTAGCATTTTATGATACAACTTGGACTGCATTGGTCCCTCTGGGATCTCAAGCCATTCAGGTCTTTAGACAGTATAGCAGATCCAAATCCTTACATTGCCTCGAGCCTGTTTCACAGCTGATTGTTTTTTATATTGGACTGCAGTGTTTCGTTTTCTCCAAATATACCGTGTACATTTATTTAAAGTGTTTAGTCATCTGTCCATATTTTACAGCATATTTTCTTCTAACCTACTATAAACACCATTTCTGTTCCATGCTTCATGAACACAGGCATTACTGAATGCTATAGAGAGTTTTTTCTCGATACTTATCAGTTAATTTTTAATGTAATAAAAATATGTTGTGTATTAATAAAAGTTATTAATATGATCACATTAGAAGTGATTTGTGCACAATTCCAGGTTTTCAAACTTTTGTGCTGTACCTTCACACACATACAATACATGCACATTGGTTTCTTTATGTTCAAAGTGTTCCTCAAAGCAAGTTTGAGTGAGGTGTAAGAGACCTGAACGTTGCCCAAGCTGACGTCTAAATGCACACAGAAACCGTTATTTCAGTAAATCCCCTACAGTCAGCAAATTCTGCACTCTCTGCCTAACCTGATAAGAAAAGCTGCTGCGAGGACTACTATATGAGACTTGATGCATGCAGGCATGCTCGTGTTTGCGGGGGAAAAGTTATGAGATTGTTTTCATTAGCAAATAACTAGGGTCGCTGAGTCAGGCTTTTGACTGGCGCACAAGCTCACAAGACAATAAGAGAAGGAAAAAACGATTGTCAGTTTGAGGTATATACTAGAGAAATACTGACAAGCAGAATAAAGCCACTGGGTAGCACTACTGGGTTATAGACTGCTGTGAGATACCTGTGACTGACGAATGTTGTTTTATTAACAAAGTTCGGGAGGAGCACGTCAGATACTTAGCCTAATTAACACAAGAGGAACGCACTCAAGTTAATCAACGCACAGGTATAAATACAGCTGACTTACCTCTATCCATTGACGGTTAATCAGCATCCCTCCACCACCCCTTCTCCACTGAGTTCTTACCACACTTATACGGGGGAGTACTCTGGGTTCGGGCCATTCCTGAGCTCAGAGCCCTTCCCCAGGACAGCACGCCAACTATGCATTATTACTCGCCAAATACACATTACTATAGTCCAGCTAATTATATGTGTGAACTTGTGAAAACAACATCTTATCAAAGCAAGCTTAGAATTCATAACCTGCAGGTTAGGTCATATGGTTATACAGTACTCTCTGTAAATAATCAATTATTTATTTCAGGGGATTTCCAGTTTTCCATAGCATCGGATGATAACTCTGAACTGTGGCTGAGCTCAGATGAGAGTCCACTCAATGCCCGGCTCCTGGTGTACGTGGGAAAGGTGTGTACTATGATATATGACCCTTAAATAAACCTGGCTGCACTTCTGATCTATCTGTCTATACAGTGGAGATCAAAATTACAGAACAACCTACAATTTTCTAAATTTCTAGGTCACTACTTAGTCCTATAAGGAGCAGAAGGTTAGTTTTTTTAAGGATGTTTCATACATTAATTGTATTCTGAAGAACAGTATAAAATCTTAAATGAGATATTTGAAAAATAACTGATCAAAATTAGAGAACACTTACAGATACCTACAAGTTATTGGTGTTAATCTGGCACCTCGTGCTAATTTCCTTAATTTTCTGACAAAGCCCATTTAACTGGCAGCATTCCTCCCATTTTCACTGAGACTGCAAGATGGCAGGCCACTCTAAAGTGAATGAAACCCTGTGACAGGAGGTTGTCTAGATGAAGGCCAAAGGTTGGTTGAGAAGTTGGTCGTTTCAAATCTGTGATTTCTCGAATATTGTAGCTTTACAATGACACTAATTCATTCAAGTCCCCCAAAAAGGCTGGTCGTCCACATAAGACAAATGCATGAGAGTAGAGTATAATGCGGAGACTCTCAATGGGGTATCGGTTCAACACTGCAGCTGGAATTGCTTGCCAGTTCAGTGCTGAACAGGGTATGGATATGTCTGCAAGTTAAAGAGAAGTCGGACTAAGTGAACGCTGCAGTGACAAAATCTCTCATCAGCAGAGAGAATCAAAAGGCTAAGCTCACCTTTTGCTGAGGAGCATGATGTGTGGACAAAGGATAACTGGTCCAATGTTCACTTGAGTAACGAGAGCATGTTTGATTTATTAGGGTCTGATGGGAAACATTTTGTTTGGCGTCAAACTGGGGAAAGACTGAAGTCAAGTGCGTAAAGAAGTCAGTGAAAGGTGTAGGAGGAAGTGTCATGTTGGGGGATGTTTTCTGCAGCAGGAGTTGGTCCTCTTATACAGAGACATGGCAGAGTGAATGCAATTGTTTATCAGAACCTCCTTCAGCAACATGCAGTTCCTTCCCTGCAAGCATCTCCTAATCAGTCTGCAATTTTCATGCAGGAAAATGTCCTCTTCACACTGCAAAACAGGTAAATGGACGGCCCAGAGGCCTGATCTAAACTCGATTGAAAATATCTGGAAAATCTTTGGTGACAAAATTATGGCTAAGAAACCCACTAGTCACCAAACTATGTTAGTAGAACAGTGGTATACCTACAGCTGATATTCCTTCATTCCTTCGTGAGTGATGAAGATTTACAATATTTCAGAAAAAAATCAAGTATTTATAGATTGTTCTTTAATTTTGATCTCCACTATATAATCTATCTGTCTGTCTGTCTGTCTGTCTGTCTGTCTGTCTACTTCATTTAAAGTTTGCCATGATATTACTTTCAATTTCAATTCATTTTATTCTGCTTCCTCACATTCAAATTCAAATTGCAAGGCTGCTTCCTATTTTCTACCTCAATTTAACTTCAAATTCAGGAATTTGATTGGAATTCAAAATGCATTCTCAGTTCAATTCTGAATAGCACAACCCTGAATATTGTGTGTCCTGTGTGTGTGGCTAGAGATGAGTTACAGTCTCTGTTGTCTGTTGTCATGTAGCATGGCTCAGAGTGGACAGCTCCAGGAGAGTTCAGCAAGTTCAGATCTCAAACTTCCAAACCTGTGCGGTGAGTGTCATACAGCATATCTTTCCTGGATTTACCACCATGATTAAATGCATATTAGGAGAATATAACACAGTGGATTGTCTTCAACATGGAAAGGTACAGTTATACAGTAAATATGTTAAGTATGCTGTGCTCTGGATGAGGAGCAATGAGTGAAACAAGATGTGCCAATCACACAGTTGTGGTAAGTAACACATTTTCTTGTCATTTCTTTTTTAAATGAACACTTCACAGGTTATTTTTTTTCTTCGTTTTTCACTTCTTTTGATGTTCAGCAGCAGGTCTAAACATGCAAATCCATCCCACATCTATTGTGATTTGTAATGTGAGTTTAAATGCCATCAAACTTTGTGAATGAGTAAAAACATACTAGATATATTCAGACATTCATTGTCATTGCTTTAAGCTCGTAATCAATATAAGGTTGTTACAAGACATCGAAGACAGCACATGCTCAACTTCACTGTTAAATGAACAAACGTCAGGGGGAGTTACTGTAACAAGCACGCTGCCCAATAGGTGTACTGACAGTGTGATTGTGAATCGCAAGGGACATATTAAATAGTAGTTTTTCAGAGTGAAGTGTCATCTCGTCTGTTTTAATCGCCCTTGTCGGTCTTCTCCAACCACTGTTGATTGGTGCTTCAGTGGAGCTTCAGTGTAAGTGGTGTGTGGCATTGAATTATTCATCAGCAGTGTCAGTCTAAAAGCGAGTATGTACATGTTCCAGAATATTTTAGTGCCAATAAAAAATGAGCAAGCTTATTGGCACTCCAGAGGGAAACACAGAGAAGTGCCTCCTCTTTTCACTGAGCTTTGACAATGGCCTGGCACCGGTTCAAACTGCCACAAGAGTGTCTTTGATATCCTCTGCTTTTCTAGTTGAGGATGTCAGGATATAAATTTTTGACTTCTATGCAGCCCAAGTTAGACGACTTTCTGTCTACCTACCTCAGTTCTCTGTTTGCTTTCATTTTGCCCTTCAATTGGAGCTTGTTAGTTTGGTGACACAGACAGAGCAGAGTAGGTCGTTGCATCGTAAAGACTAATGGGCTGGATTTTAGAGCGTAAGCAGGGCAGATGTCTGACAGGATCGTCTGGAATTCCCACAGTTGCTGGGCAAAATAATGCACTAATGAACTACGGTGAAAAGTTTACAGAGCAAACAAGAGGCGAGACATGCCTATCAGTCGCGGATGACAGAAACTAGGAAGATGTTCTTTACAAAGCATGTTACTCACAGTAGAGATAGCAAGCCGGTGGAAATGTCAGATGGAGAGATGATGTTAAAATGTCATCAGCTCCGTGCCTGCAGTTTCACTGAGATGCTATTATTTGTTGGGACTGAGACACAAAGATTTTTTGAAGGCATAAAAAAATATTGTGCAGAATTTACATCGGATTGAATTTGTGTTTTGTTTTGTTGTTTCTATTTATGTTGATGAATGTGGATTATGTAGTAATTATCATAATCCATGGTACATAGTAGTAAAATTTATAATAATTGCCTAAACAATTTCCATATAAAGGCTTTCCACACAAACTCTCCTTAATCTATTTTGTGCTTGCATTTTCTTTCTTTCTCTGTATAGATGTGCTCTCACACAAGATGACATTCAGCAAAAATTTTGAGAGCACCACTCTGAGAACCAAAATGAAAAACGTCTTATATAGAGGACTAGCCTACTCATTATTGACTGCATTTTTATGCAGAACCTATCCCAGATAATTGTTGTTATTCTGAAATAAGACTGTATTGTCATGCTATTATTATAACAATACATTTATTATTATCGTCATTAGCAAATGAGACTCTGTGTCTTATTCTTGTGCATATACAGTGTGTACTGTAAAGTCTTTTATTACTTACAAAATAGAATAGAGTATATCTGATTTGCCCTCCATGGCTGAAAGAAAGAAAGGGCAGAGTAACTCCAGGAGTCTCAGATATTGCATGTGACATTTATGGGAATATGCCAGTTCTGCAGGGCCAGCAGAGGTCAACCTCTCTTGACATTCTAGAAGTATCTGTCACAAGTGTGCTAGGGGATGTTAAAAGCAGTTTCAGTTCACTAAATTTATAAAACGACATCCATCAAATTGAATTCTAATACTAGTACATTTACATTAGCACTTTTTGGATATGTATCTAAATTGTAAGTTTAACAGTGCTATAATTAACGTACATAAATAAGGTAAATAATGTATAATTTACTGTAAGTTTAATACAAAAGTAAAGTGTAATCCCAAAGCTCCATCCTAAATTTTATACTGTCAAATTCAGTGGATTATATTATTATGTTGCAGAGCTTCTTTCTGTATTCAGTTAAGGCAACTCTTATTCTGATGAAGTCATTGATTGTTCTGTCTGTTTGTTATCCACTAATCTGTGCATAAATTACTCACTTATTGCACAAATGAACAAACAAGAAACAAACTTTACTCAAGAGGGAATTTGCATTTTAAAACGGTTAGCAATCTCCCTTCTAAGGTTTGTTTTTAATTCAAATTTTTGTGCCAACTCTTACTTTCATTGTTACATTGGGTTTATGCAAATGTCTGAAGCATCCGTAAATGAAGTTAGTATAGTGGGTGCAGTCATCAAAAAAAAGGAAAGTTTGATAATTAAATGAAGGTTACAGAGAGAAATGCATTGTGGCACATGAGTGAATTGGTCTGAATTTAATGCTTTTTAAAATGTTATTTAAACTAAGCTGCTGTTGATGTGTAACTTTACACATGGTTAATTTGCAGGAACCATTTGTAGAGGTTAAATGTATCATTTTTGAATGACGGACATCAGTAATCCCTTTCTAATAAACACTATAATCAGAAATGAGTACCACAAGACAGAAGGTGAGGTCTTCAGACAAACTTTCCGCTTTGCTGACATTACAGTGGAACACTCCATTTGCTTAGAAAAAATGCTGTTCTGATATACTTTAAAATGTTAGAGTAATGCCATTTTTTCTGCACACTATCATCATACTCTATAAGTCAATTCTTTTTTCACTTATAAATAGATGAAAAAACAGATTTTTGTAGAATTACAGTAAATAGCAGTTGTTGAATTATGCCATTTATCTTCATGTAAAAGCAATATTTCAAATGCATCTACTACATGGGAACAAAGAAAACAAATGCAGAATCTGCTTTTCCTCATGTAGATTTTGCTTATGTAGACGTCTGCCCTTGTGAGTTGTTTGACATCTCAAACAAGCTTACTGTGTTGCTACAGCAGTCTGTTGAGAGTGTGTTCATGTGGGCATTGCCTGAATACACTCTTTCTTTATCTCTCTCATCACTCAGTCCTATTCAGTTATTGAGCAGAACACTTTCAGATGGAGCCAGGCAATTAGTCAGCCAATTAAAACTCCATTCTGTACCCCCTCAAGCCTGTCTCAGTCTAGCCCAGATCTACTGGCCACTCCTTTCTTTTGTGTCTTAAAACCTTTATTGACTTGAGCTCTCAGTACACATGAAAAACAAACTGCCATTAGAAGGAGGGATTTTGTCCTGTATCACACAGCTCATCAGAGACTTAAAGAGACATTGTGGTGAGGGCAAGGGGATGTTATTGTAGATTACAACCTTCATTTAATAAGAATGTTGAATAATAACAATAATAGAATTGTCGATTTTGATTTCATTGACTAAGATTTGAAGTACAATTGAATACATTTAAACACATCTTTTTCACAAAGGCAGTTGTCTTTGTAGCACAGCCTTCGCCTTCTCATGCTGTCACAGTGAGCAATATGAATTGTACTTGGCTGATTTAATCAAAGCAACTCCAGAAGAACATCTAAAGAATAATCATGTGTCATAATACAAGCTGCTATTCACGTCTGTCCGTGACGTGTCTTTTCTAAGATGAAATCATCTTGCTAAAATAAATTCTGTTTATACATAAAGATAGTTTACACAAGTGTTTTCATCCAATTATCAACACTAAAACAATCTCCTGGAAGCTGACATTAGAAATATCTTTATTTGTACGAAGTGGCATAACTTTACCAAATTATTCAGATGGAGAGAGAGAGAAACAGACTATTTGGGAAAAAACCTGCAGTAGCATTTCTGAGTTTAGAAAGGTGTTTCTTTGAATTTTTCTTTAACATTGGGGTGACATTTGCTAAAATATTTTTTACCAAGCACATTGTTTTTAACAAGCAAATGGCATAGCCTCTCTGTCCTTATTGCTTAATTTGATACTGTCACCATTGCTTTGTATTATTATGTTGACTTGTTTTATGTTAATCAACTATTCAACTATTGGAGGTCACCCATAGAAGGCTCATCGTTTGCACTTTATTTTAGTGTGAAATGAATGTAATGTTTTCAGACACTTTGCATGTTCATTGATTAAATGAAAATGTATTATAGGTTTTAGATTATATTAAATACAGATAAATGCAATTGCTTTTTTGACCTACTTAAGTAAGACATAAATGCATCTTTATATGTATTTTTGTAAAATTCAGTTGTCTTGAAATATGTATTATATACTTGTATCATTTTGAAATACAGTTAAAGTGTACTGCCAAATGTATTGACAAGCAATGAAGGTTAACTAAAGTATACTGTAATGTGATTTCAGTAACAGTTTAGATTAGGGAATACTACTCACTTTTAACCAGTTGCTTATTAGCATGCATATTACTATCATATTGGCTGTTTATTAGTCCTTATATAGCACATATTAATGCCTTATTCTATATAACCATGTTTCAGATCCCTTAATCCTACCCCATCCTGCTTGTACTGACACTTGAGTCTAACTCTCTAACCATTAGGCCACGACTGCCCCTTTAACTTAACTAGTAATCGCTGTTTTTCTAGTAGTTGAACAAGATCATAGTGCTTCTTTGAGTAGATGAGAAGGCACCTTAGGGATTGTGTCACTAACAATGTACACATCTTCCAGTGCCCTATGGTGCAATGTGCATTTTTCATCTTCACATCTGCCACTCTTTTTTCTTTCCTCATCTGGTCTGTCCTTCTAAAGCTCTCTGAGAGTGTCCCCTGCCCTCTCTTTCTTTAACTTTAATTCTCCTCCTTTCCCCCCTCTCTCCCTTTCTCTGCAGTCTCATGTCCTCGCGGCGATACTACTTTGAGGTTTTGCACAAGCAAGATGACAGAGGTTCAGACCATGTGGAGGTGGGGGTGAGTACAGAGCCAGAGTTTGGAAAATTCTGGTAATTTACTGTACGTTGAAGTGTCACCATCACTTCAGTGAAAGTGTCATTAAAACATACTTTTAGTCATAGTGTGTAGAAATTGTATGTAAAACCTTTTTCCTGATATTGTTTTAGTCAGGACATTTTGCTACCTTTTAGTATCCTTTCCATTAGACTGGCAGAGCTTTTTTTAATCATTGTACATTTATTTTTAAGTAAACAGACTGAAGTATGGGATGCGTCATGAATGAACTCTATGTTTAAGTGGTCTGCTACACTTATGCTTCCATAGCCTTATACTATTTTCTCTACCTCTCTTTCAGTTATTGCATTATATAAAGCTGAATAAGTGGAAAGATGAGAAATGTGGCAAATTAGTCAGGGAAATATTTTCCATGGCCTGCTTCACTTAAATCCACAAAACAGGTCAGAATAATCACAGCAGTACAAAACATGTCAAATTTAGTAAAAATATAATGGCTATATCCACAGCAAACAAACATCTACTGGCCCACTACTTTTGTAACTCATTTCTCATTAAAACATTTATAGATACTGCTTCTCTATCCATTACAATATCCTTGAGTTGTATAACAGCATTAAGCTCTTTGATATACTGATTATGTCCGGAGTGCACCCAAAGGATGCAGAGTTTAACCAGCACATTTCAGTAATTTTATTATCTAGGAGAAGATAGAAAATAGAAGACAAACAAAGAGAGGCAGTGAGACAGAGAATGAGAGAGAGCTGATAATGGAATAGAAAACGAATAGATTAAAAATAGATTAGATCATTTTGTGTTCTTTCTCCTTTAGAGCAAAATTCAATAGTAAAACCTAAGCATGAATAGAATCTCCTAAATGGAAACATAGTTTGTGAAATACAATTTATACAATTATTATAATAATAATAATTAAAAATAAATTAATACATTGTTAATACATTTCCATCTAAGCCCCTTAAATACTGTTGCACCCTCTGTCTCTCTCTCTCCCTGCATATAAATATATATTTATATGAAATCAAACATGTTATTTAACATCATTTAACTTGTTTATTTTTCCTCTTCATTATTCCACTCCATTTTCATTGTAGATATGCTTATTCTAAGCTAAATTTAGCTTTATATTAAATATAAATAACAAAAGAGCAGGAAAATAGATCTAACCATGGGGAACTTCAGGGTGCCGTGTTCGGTTCTCTCCTCTTTTGGATTCAGACAACATCTCTGGGGCCGACTGTTTCATTGAGGCACATGGATTTTCCAGTAAAATCAGACCTTTCTTACCTAAGCATGCTGCACCACTCCTCATCTAGGCTTTAGTCATCCCTAGACTAGACTACTGCAGCGCTCTTTAATCCAGCCTTGCTGTATGTGCAATCAAACAACTGCAAATGATCCAGAAAGTGGCAGCGGTGGTCTTCAGCGAACCTGGCAGAGCATATTAATCTTACCAACTCCATCAGAACAGCTGAGTCCTGAGTCTACCATCAAAAAAAGGTCTGACACAGCTCTTAATGCACTTACTTAACTGTACTATTCTCTTTCTGTTGTTTCAAAGGGTCACAGGTTCTCCTCTTTATTTCTCTACTGGCTCGTAAGTTTCAGGTCAATTCTGGAGCTTTGTATAACAGCACTTTTCATTCTGTATCCCAATGATGCGGTGCATTTTTTGTAGTATTCCTCATTTGTAAATCACTTTGGATAAAAGCATCTGCTGAATTAATAAATCTTACATTGCATAATCTATCATAGCAATTATGACTAAAGAACAAAAGTGTAGTCCTAAATGTTTCAGGTTAATAAAGCTTTCTCATCTCTGCTTCTTATGATGCTTTTCAGAATAGTGGCCTCATTTGTAAACTTAAATCATGGCCTCTAGATCGCTTCATTTCTTTGTGATGGAATCTTTTGATGAATTATTAATCTGAATGTAAATCTTCAACTGAAGTCAGTCAAAGAAAAGAACAAACTAGATAACTGAATAACAGTACAGAATAGTGAATTAAATTCAGTTAGTTTGACCCTTTTATTTCACACATTTGACTGGACAATCAGCACAGGGTACTGATAGTGAAGCTGTTAATTGGAAATAAAGGATTTAGCGTAATTTTCTATAGATGTTTCACTTCTACTCAGAGAGTATGTCAGCTGAATTGTTACACGTCTTTCCTTGCCCGTCTTACACACTGAACATTTTTAAAAGAGTATTAAAGCTGTTATCTACATGCTACTCTAATGTGAAAGCGATCCTTCCTGCACAACTTTCTTTGTACCATTTATAAAGATTTTTTTGTTTTTTTTTTTATATCCGCACTGCACAAAACTTTCAGTGCCTGGAGGCTGAGAAGGCCCAAGATGACGCAGCTGTGCTTCACTCCTTATTTAATGTTCACTGCAGAGTGCCGGAGAAGAGGCGGTTCAAAGACATGAGAGGAGCCCAATGAATAAATGCATTGAACTTGGAGGTATTCTCAGCTAGAGAGTCAACAGGGACCATACACCAAAAAGCAAAAACAGCTAATTATCTGTGGCAAACACAGGAATTCATTTATTAACCAAACTGCAGCGGGCTAGTCTGTGGATTTCACTGGAGATGCTTTAGAAGTTCAATGTTATCAGGCTCACAGCTTCTCCAGGATTCTCCCCTATTCCCAATTGCACCGATAACACATATTAAATCAGAAAAGGTAGACTAACCTCTGTGATGTGCACATGTGCTTAAACTTTTCATGGTTGCACCCTACGTCAGTTATTCTGAGCCTGATTAGCATTTAAACAGAATCCCCAGGATTTGTAGGGACAAAGAGATCTAATAAAGTCTGTCTGATGTAGTCTGACCAGAAACTATCCAATATGACATTTGCAGTATGAGCTATTATGTACAGTGCTGCCAGTCAAAAGTGAATGGGCTCAGTTTTATTCATCATCAAGACAAAAGAGAAATAAATCTGTAGATGATGCAATATGTGCAATATCATGCAAGCTGCACATTGTTTTCTAGGAATTGCATTGTGTTTGCTATTGACAGCGTATAGTTATTTGTGCAAAAACAGATAAAGCTTTGTAGTAGTCTTTGCTACTTAAAAGGATCATGTACCTTGGGTAGCGTAGCAGGTTGTTTTATCTCCTATTTTCTCATCACTACAAAGAATCTAATGATTATTTTTAGTCATACATGCAATGACAAAGAACAGTGTTTGCAGCACAGCTAGTCCTTGATCTGTGTATAATACTGCTTAGGTGTGTGTGACCGTGCATGATTGTTTGCATGGTCATATTTGTGTGTGCATGTGTGTGTATTATGTCACCGGGGGCAAACAGGCATCTGTGGCTCCTCAGATCTGACATTGTGCTGTAACTGCACTCCATCGATTCCCAAAAGGCAGATCTGACCTTGATAAGCACAAGCTGTGCAGAACAACAGGGTGAATACTAAACACTGAAGAAAACTGTGTAGCAAATTAGCTCAAAGTGAGATGAACATAATTTATCATAACGGGTTGTTATCAATTATATACTCATCTTCAGGAATTAACTGTAGCATTAATAGTACAATAAAAGGATTTGTTCGTCCGCAGTACGGACAGTTTCAATCATCTATTGACTCTAAGGAAAATGATTTCTCTGGTCACAAAAAATTATTTCCTTATTAATACATCGCTCATTTGCATGTAACAAAACCGGAACGTTAAAGTGACCTTGTTTCTGTGAGCTGCAGACACAGACAACCAAGTGTGAATACATATGGATGTTTATTAAACTGCACTACAGGGGGAACATGTAACATTGAACTAAACACAAACATACACACATTAAACATAGATGCCAACGCACGGAAGGCATGGGGAGAGAGAGAGAGAGAGAGTGAGTGAGAGCGCGCAAGAGAGAGAGAGAGAGAGAGAGAGCGCTCGCGCGCAAGAGAGAGAGCATAATGGCAGGATTTGCACATCAGCTAAACACAACCTGCCTAGAAGCGCATCTAAATAGTTAACAAGCAGTTACTTGCACTGGTTTGTTGATGCTGAGTAAAGTGTCCTGCTGCATGTATAATGCGTAGATTCTTGATGAATTCCTTTGGAAGTGAAAGCTTCGTCATTCCAGCCACGGGTTGATTGGTCCGAAGTTAAATCGCCAAAGTTACTGAACTCAGAACTGCCAGAAGCTCGGACTCCACGGTGATGAGTGTCTCCAGGGCACCGAAGGTAAAGAGAAGAACTCACCTGTTGGGTGTGGGGAAGTTTTATCTGACCCTGTTACACCCATTCTTGGTCAGTCTGACCAATAACAAGGCACATAGTTTCAGCGGGAAAGTGTTTCTTTGTCTCACTTGACACCTCATTTGCATGTTTTATGACTGTTCTGCTCGATCAGTGTAATTCTTCCCACAGTACCGTAAGAATAGTATGATGTATTTCACGAGGTCACAGTGTACATCATTGTTTGAGAAATAAAGAGCAGATCATTTTGATATCAAGAAAGAGACATCTAGCAGATATTAAACCAGAGATACATTCCATACACCTGAATATGAGTATTTAGAGCTTACCAATACAAATAACGAGTGGTCACTAGGCTAATATAATATGGAAATATACAAACAACACGTGCCTATACCAGATACCTTTGTAACTGATTAATTATGGTCTAAATAAAGGAAATGTCTCTGTGCGTGTGTGTTGTGTGTTGTACTCGTGGAGGTAGTCCACTGGTCAGCCAGGCCGCTGGTGTCTGGTATCAAGGGTCATTTAGTTCTCTGGAATGTGTTTGAAGTCCCATGGAGAGAACATATTTGTCTGTCTAACGTCTTTTAGACAGTGGGGGCAACCAATGGCAATTTAGCACCCATATAAAGGTTGAATGTGGGGCCAGGGCTGTGAATTATATGCAAATGTCCAAAGGCTAAAAGGGGTCTCTTAAGACATAAAGTCCCAATGACCATCAAGGATCATAAGCAGATGCTACAACTGATTCATAAGCAGATGCTACAACTGTATCAGATGTTTATGTTTTGTGTGTCTAAATCTAACCCTCATCAATGTGTTGAAAGTAACGGTATGTGTGTTAGATGTTTGATTCTGGCACGTAACAGGATTGAGTCTTTGTCAAGATTCCTTGATGGTCAAATAAATCAGTGAATTCATAATTGAGTCAAATAATCTTTTAAATGCTCATCTTTTGAGTGTGTGCTCGTGACTAATTAGTATGCAACGACAGTGAGTTTGATAGACACTACTGCTCTGTTATGTACCATTTTCTGGGTCTGAAACTGTCAAACTATAAGCAATGTCGACATCAAACTGCTCCAAATTCGAATTAATTTCTCTCTTATTTTCTTTTTCTTTGTTCTCTTTTTTCTTGTGTCTCTTCCCCTTCCATTACTCTCTCAATCGTTGTTCAGCTGTACAGACTGAACTGCTGAAAGCCTTTGTGTACTGTGGCATTGGTGTGTGAATGAGAGAGTGGAAGTGTGTGTGTCTGAAGATCAATTCGATAAGAGTTATTGTTATGCAACTGCTAAATGACCTCTTGTGTGAGAGTGGCCGAGAAGTGATGTTGTAATTGTAGAGCCTCTTTATAAGAATTGCTACGTGTCTATATTTCTAGAGCCAATGCCATCCCAATGTATTGTGAGGGCAAAAGTAAAAAAAGACAGGGGAGGATGGAGGGTGATTCACTAAGAATGAATTGTGGCTGCTGATAGTGTCATTTATGTGCATACGCTTTTACATTGTTTAAGCTCTTGATTTACTAAAGGAATTATGCAAATACACAGATAAGGCTGCAAATATGGCAAAAAATCTGTGCTGAACTCAAATTGTACAGCACTATTTCAGACCTTGCTTTCTGAATGCAGTAAACTACCACAATCGCACGCTTTATTGCTTTTTACGATACAAACCTGTAGTAAACTTTAGAAGCAAGCATTAAAATCAGCCCGTTATTTCTTAACAATGTTGTTTATCTTATTCGCGGCCAACGATAAAACAAACCAAATAATTAGTTATCAAATTCATGAGCGTAGGTAAACGCGATCTTTGGCAAGTAATTAAGATTTGCAAATCACATAGCAACATACAAGAGATTTCTTAATAGAATCAAAGTTTATTTCACTACTCTAACACAATACTAAGCTAAATGACACAAACAGAAGATGTAACAACACACACACATTCGTTGCAATGAATTGTTTTGATCTGAAGAGAGTTTTAGGTTCTAATGCTCGTTTTCAACCTGAGGGAAATCACACACACATGGAACTCTTCTGTCTTTACTCTTAAAAGATAAATACAACCAGTTCCAGCAGATTTAGGAGATATTGTCTTACTTTCCTGGCTTTCAGTTGAGTTCAATTCTTTCCCGGTCCAGGAAAGATCGGATTGGCGGCTTGGTAGGTCGTTGTCACGAGAATACTCTTCAGTGGTTGGTTGGCTTCGTTCTGACTTGATGACGCTCCCAGGAAGTTGGTTTCAGTTTCTGAGGCTTTAGATGTTAAAGTTCTTTGGAAGTTTGAGTCTTGATCTAAGTTCACTGCTCGATCATGATGTTAAAATGACTGAGAGCACCGCGCGAGCTGAGCTTAAGCTTGAGCTTAAACTTTTCTTTTCAACAACCCAACTCTGAGACACAGTTGGGTATCTGTTTTTAACGGGCCGATTTGGGATCCACCCACGGACGACTGACCCAATCGGATTCTTCCTGTGGGGCAGAGCCCCGCCCTGCACAGCTTCTTTCCGTGCATACATTATCTGCTGCCTTATTTCATAAAATAACACACACATCCTAGCAGATTCCTATAAGTGTCCTAATTTGTACATTATGATGGGAAAATACCATTTTCATCCATACTAGATTATTGCTGATGAAATGAGCTTTCATCTGAAATCAAACACCACGTAATTTTGCATAACCAAAGTACATATATCAATTGTATCCATTACGCGGTTAAGCCCTAGATGAAACAATCCTTACTTCTAAATAATCACATCGAGCATGTGAACTGAACACTAGTGATCAGATAAAGTTATACATCCAAAGATTACAACAATGCCATAAGTTACAATAACACAGCAAGCTTATACATGTCATGAAAACCTTCATATATGTTAACAATATATTGTATATATTGTTTTCGAGTATATTGCTTCAATAGCAGAAACTAGTATAATTTGTCCCTTTTAAAATACTTGAGCAAATCATTGCGTCTCTTTTTCTGTCAGAGAGCAAAAAAGGCGCATTCCTCTTTTGGAGAGAAACGCGAGGTCACGAGTGTCACTTTCATGGAGATCTGGGAATTGTCTTAGTTCAGACGTCGGCTGTAAAACCATCTTCCCCTGCAGATAACATCATTGAATTACTGCGTTAATGGAAAGAAAAATCAGGGAGGGTTTGTTTCAGAGTTTTCCCAGATGACAAGGTCTTTGCCCTGTTCGACTTTATTTATGATAAATCCGGTCGAGCACTGAAGGTTCTCTTCTTTAAAGACATCCAGATGTTCTTCTCAAATATATTCTGGGTTTTAGAGGTCTCCTGAGACCAGAAGATTTAGGACAGGAGATCAGCAGGAGGGAAGCTTTGATTCCCGCTCGATAATGTTTTGTCTGAAATTATGTGTGTGTGTGTGTGTGTGTGTGTGTGTGTGTGTTCTGGTTTCGACCAGGACCTACAAACCGTTCCAAAGCAGCTCTACAGGAAATTAAGTTTCCACAATATATTTATATATTGCAGAACCTTAATATATTTTACTTATGGCAAATTTTGGTAATTCTGTATGTTGTCTGAGCATTGACATCCTCTAAGGTCCTCTGAGGGGTTGGCATTATCTTTTCTCAGGTGTTCGGTCATCTCAGATCTTTTAAGGGTTTAATCCAGACTGAAGCTTCTGTAATTCCTAGTTACATCCTGTGGCAGAAACAGAGAAACAAGTAGAGACATAATTAGCATAGCTGCTGTTCCATCGAAGCAAAAATGGTTTGTTCAACCCAAGCTAAAGTATAATAATAATATACATTTGATCAGATATAACTGCAGTACAAGATTATAAAATGCATTATGTGAATGCTTGGCTAAAGAGATCTTTAATCGCCCAGTCTTTAATCTAGATTTAAACAGAGAGAGTGTGTCTGAACCCCGAACGTTATCAGGAAGGCTATTCCAGAGTTTGGGAGACAAATGTGAAAAAGCTCTACCTCCTTTAGTGGACTTTGCTATCGTAGGTACTACCAAAAGTCCAGAGTTTTGCGACCTTAGGGAGCGGGTTGGATTGTACCGTGGTAGAAGACGAGTTAGGTACGCAGGAGCTAAACTATTTAGGGCCATTTTGTAAATGATATGGAACTTAATAGGTAGCCAGTGCAGAGACTGTAAAATTGGGGTAATATGATCATATTTTCTTGACCTGGTAAGAACTCTAGCCTCTGCATTTTGGACTATCTGTAGCTTGTTTATTGAAGATGCAGGACAACCACCTAGCAGTGCATTACAATAGTCCAGTCTAGAGATAATGAATGCATGAACTAGCTTTTCTGCATCAGAAACAGGTAGCATGTTTCGAAGCTTGGCAATGTTTCTAAGATAGAAGTTGGAATGCTGTTTTTGTAACTTGGGAAATATGATTTTCAAAGGACAAGTTGCTGTCTAATATAACACCCAGATTTTTTACTTTAGAGGACGTAACAGTTGCAAATTGTAATCCAAGAGATTCTGTTTACTGTTTTTTGGTCCAATAAGTAATATCTCTGTATTATCTGAATTTAATAGGAGGAAATTATTGGTCATCCAATCTTTTACATTTTTTACACAATCTATTAGCTTAGATAGTTGAGAAGTTTCATCTGGTCTTGATGAGATATATAGTTGAGTATCATCAGCATAACAATGAAAACTAATCCCGTATTTTCTAATAATATTACCAAGGGGCAACATGTAGATTGAAAATAGCAGAGGACCTAGGACAGATCCTTGTGGTACTCCATACTTTACTGCTGATAATTGAGATGACTCCCCATTTAAATGAACAAAGTGGTAGCGATCGGACAGGTAGGCTCTAAACCATCTTAAAGCCTGCCCTTGAATACCAGTATAGTTTTGTAATCGATCTATGAGTGCCATGGTCTATAGTGTCGAACGCAGCACTAAGATCAAGTAATACCAGCAATGAGATGCAGCCTTGGTCTGAAGCAAGAAGCAAGTCATTTGTAATTTTAACAAGTGCAGTTTCTGTGCTATGGTGAGGCCTGAAACCTGACTGAAATTCTTCATAGAGATAATTTTTTTGCAAGTAGGAACACAATTGAGCAGACATAACTTATCCAATATTTTAGACATAAACGGAAGATTTGAAATGGCTTTGTAATTTGCCAGTTCATTAGAATCTAGTTGTGGTTTCTTAATAAGAGGCTTAATAACCGCCAGCTTGAATGGTTTTGGGACGTGACCTAAAGATAACGATGAGTTAATAATATTGAGAAGCGGTTCTTCTGCTACAGGTAACAACTCCTTCAGTAGTTTAGTGGGTACAGGATCTAATAAACACGTTGTTGGTTTAGATACACTGATAAGTTTATTTAGCTCTTCCTGTCCTATAGTTGTAAAACACTGCAATGTTTCTTTGGGTGCGATGAATGAAGCTGAAATACTAGACGCAGTAGAATCTACATTTGATATTGTATTTCTGATGTTATCTATTTTATCAGTAAAGAAATTCATAAAGTCATTACTATTAAACTGTGAGGGAATATTTAGATCGGGTGGCGTCTGTTTATTTGTTAATCTAGCCACTGTGCTAAATAAGAACCTTGGATTGTTTTGGTTATTATCTATGAGTTTGCGGATATGCTCTGCTCTAGTGGCTTTTAGAGCCTGTCTATAGCTGGACATACTGTTTTTCCACACAATTCTAAAAACTTCTAATTTAGTTTTTCTCCATTTGCGCTCAAGATTACGAGTTTCTTTCTTGAGAGAATGGGTATAACTGTTGTACCATGGCGCAGTACGTTTTTCTCTAACCGTTTTCAATTTGAGGGGGGCAACAGCTTCTAATGGATTAGATAAGGTAGTGCCCATGTTGCTAGTCATTTCGTCTAGTTCATGTGTATTTATGGGTACACAAAGCAGTTGAGATAAATCAGGCAGGTATTTTGTGAATCTGTCTTTGGTGGCTGGAACAATAGTTCTGCCCGGACGATAACGCGGAGCCATATAACTAATATCAGTAATACGCAGCATGCACGATACAAGGAAATGATCAGTAACATCATCACTTTGAGGTACGATATCTATATCTGTAAGATCAATTACCAAGCAATGCTTAATTTTGTTCAGTCTGTGGTGTAAAAAGGTCGCATTAGCAATTAAAGAAAGCACTTAAGCAAAACATGGTCAGGTCAAAGTGTCTGAATAATTTTTGGTCCCAAATTTTTATCAATTTTACTGGTAGTCCACTGTATGAAGAATTTTGGAGTATAAAATGTCACATTTTAATTTATTATGCTATCCTCACTTACATAAATGAACTGTAGTGTCCTGCACCAATTAGTATAAAAATATAAAACATTATATCTGGTGTTATATCTGAATAATTTTTGGTTTGACTGTATGTATATGCAGATCACAAAACAATTTTTGTCAAAGAATTTTAAATTGAGATTTATACATCATCTGACAATCTGACAATATTTGGCTGAGATACAACTATTTGAAAATCTGGAATCTGAGGGTGCAAAAAAATAAAATAAAAATGGAGAAAATCACCTTTAAAGTTGTCCAAATGAAGTCCTTAGCAATGCATTTTACTAATCAGAAATGAAGTTTTACGGTAGAAAATTTACAAAATATCCTCATGGATGTATATTTGCCCAATGTAATGTATTGTCAGTTATTGCTACAAATGTGGTCCAGGATCACATACATGTATGTATATATAATATTCATTGATATTTTTATTAAGCTGAGCTGAAGGTGATTAGTGAAAAATTTAATTCAGGTAAATATTTGCATTAACAATAGGTGTTTATTTTATTTATTTCATTAATGTTATTTGGTTAATTTGAACTGCATGTGGTTACAGAATAATTCATTTTATGATATATTTGTTGGTGGTTAACAATCAATATTTCAATATTTGAAAAAAACCCCCAAAAAAACGGTTCCCTTCCAGGAACTTCGAGCTGCGTCGAAACGCATATGGGAACGCCTTCAGCGTGACCAGGCTCTGAATATGATGTGTAATCAGTCAAACAAGGGCGAGGCGTCACGGGCGGGGTGACGTCACAACCAGGAAGCATATAAGCACGTGCGGCGGAGCCGGCTTCAGCTTTTTGTCATTCAGCGAAGCGCTCTGTGTGTGTCAGTCTTATTTACTGTTGTTTGTCCTAGTTTTAAGTGGAAAGCATTCAGTATCATGCCAAAGCCAAGGGCAAGCTCAGGGGTGAAGCTTTCAGACCACGTTTTGAGTCGTGTGTGCATCCTTGCCCTCGCTATATCACGAGCGAGGACACACACGATTTTTGCGTGGTCTGCCTGCAAAATCGGTCTCCGCACCCGGAGGGCTCTCTTCGAGAAGGGAGCCTTCGCGAGCTCCCCACGCGGTGCCGGTCCCGCTGCTGCCGAGGCAGAGCGGCGGCTGCACTCGTGGGGCTCGCAGGCTGATCTGGCTGGCGAGTGTGAGACGGGCACGTCCTTATCTCCTCCCGTATCCGCCAGATCTGGCGCCCCGTCTCTCGGTGTGGAAGCTGTCTCTTCCCCCGAGACGAGGGCTCAATGCTTCGTCTCTCTTCCTCTGAGGAGGTTGATGTGACGAGCGTTCACGAGGTTTCGCCGCCTCTGTCACCCCAATATGATATAACTATGAGCTTTGTAAGCTGCAGTGTTTGCACAAGCATAAAATGAATAAAGCCGGTCCCGTTTCTGCCTTTAAATCAGAGAGAAAAAAAAAAGGCAGAGCGGCGGCTGCACTCGCGGGGCTTGCAGAGAGAAAAAAAAGAGAAAAAGGCTGATCTGGCTGGCGAGAGTCAGACGGGCATGTCCCTATCTCCTCCCGCGCCTGATCTGGCACCCCGTCTCTCGGTTCGGAAGCGGTCTCTTCCCCCGAGACGAGGGCTTGACGCCGCGTCCTCCGAGGAGGTTGATGTGACGAGCGTTGACGAGGTTTCGCCGCCTCTCTCGCCCCAGAGAGCTACTTCAACACAGGAGCCTTCCGTTTTCCCCGATCTCCTCACCGAGGTGTCGAGATTGCGGGTGAAATCTTTTCGTCCCGGCCATTCGTTCCCGCGGGAACTGAAAGAGCGCGGGTATGCGGCAATGCCGCGGGTTGAACAGACGCAAAACATCTTTGGTGGGCAGAGGGTATGCGCGCTCTCTAAACTCAGGTGGCTGCTGGGCGGGCGCAGCCTCCTCTGCATACCAGCTCCTCGCGCAAAAGGTCCTGACGGGCGAGCCCCAGGACCGCGGAGGGCGACCCCTACTGGGGTGGAGTGGCTTGCACCGCGGCACTCGGTGACCACTTCACCTCGGTGCCCTCCAGGGACTTGTCTGCTGACCCTGCCGCTGTTCCAGGGCACAGCCGGTCCCAGCAAGTATATTTCTCAGGTTTGTCCGCCCGGCAGCGCGGAGCCGAGAAACTCGCCTCAGCCGCCAGATTACGCGTCTCATTCCGGAGCGCCGCATCGAGACAGTGGTCTGGCCGCTTCTCTGAACCCAGAGGTCAGTCTCGAGAGACTGATTCCCTTAGAAGATCATTGGGCAGCGAGCTGCCGAATGTGTCTCTTCACTTCTTGGTGCGGGGACCGCCAGCTCGACCCAGTCAACTGCCCCGTTGGTGCAGTACTGGAGTTCCTGCAGGCCCGTTTCTCCGCAGGGGTAACCCATTACACTGTTAAGGTCTACGTGGCAGCTATTTCGTCATACCACGCCCTTACCGGTGGCCAGTCAGTGGGTAGACACCCCCTGGTTACACGTTTCCTCCGCGGTGCGCTGAGGCTGAGGCCTCCGGTACGATCTTGTCCCTACGTGGGATCTGGCTGTGGTTCTGGAGGCTCTGTGCAATGCACCTTTCGAGCCCATTCAGGAGATAACTGAGAGACTCCTCACTATCAAGACCGTTTTCTTATTGGCTATCACCTCTCTGAGGAGGGTGAGTGACCTTCAGGCCCTGACTACGGCCTCTATTCACTTTGCGCCCGGTTCGGCGAAAGTATTCCTCTACCCCCGCGTGGGGTATGTTCCGAAGGTCCCATCGGTCGTTCCACAGCCGGTCGTACTGCAGGCCTTCTGTCCTCCTCCCTTCGGGGAGCCAGACCAGGAGAAGCACAACCGTATGTGTCCAGTGCGAGCACTAGACGCATACATCCACAGGTCCTCCCTGTGGAGAAAGCGGACCAGCTGCCCGTGTGCTATGGTCCGCCTAAGAGGGGTCTTCCTGCTACGAAGCCCTCCTCTTAGTAGGTGGATTGTGGGTGCCATGGCTTTGGCATACGAGGCCTCTGAGCTCCCCCCGCCGGTGGGAGTCAGAGCGCACTCAACCCGAGGTGTGGCGGCCTCCAAGGCCTTCTGGGCAGGTGTTCCATGCAGGACATCTGCAACGCAGCTGGGTGGTCCACGCCCCTGACTTTCGTTAGGTTCTATGACCTCGACATCCGAGCCACTCCCGGCTCCTCTGTCCTTTCGTCCTGACACCAGGCAGGGACTTGTCAGTCTGGCGGCGTTGGTATCTCGTTCCCATATGCGTTTCGACGCAGCTCGAAGTTCCTGGAAGGGAACGTCTCAGGTTACGTATGTAACCATGGTTCCCTGAAGGGAACGAGACGCTGCGTCGCGTTGCCACACTTCCGGCATCCCAGCCAGCGCTTGCTTCATGACTTGAAGCTGAAGCCGGCTCCGCCGCACGTGCTTATATGCTTCCTGGTCGTGACGTCACCCCGCCCGTGACGCCTCGCCCTTGTTTGACTGATTACACATCATATTCAGAGCCTGGTCACGCTGAAGGCGTTCCCATATGCGTTTCGACGCAGCGTCTCGTTCCCTTCAGGGAACCATGGTTACATACCTAACCTGAGACGGTTTATATACACAGGAATAAACAAGCAACTAAACAAGACACAGCTGAACTGAATTGATAACTATGGAAACAAAAAAACAACATATTTAGAAACCTAGCAAGCAAAGAAACAAGAAATAAATAAAGGGAACTAGAAAACATGAGCAATATAATGAACAGAACAGGAAGAGTACTCTTGAACATAAACCTGACAGTTCTTTAGTGAATCATTAATTTTATAATTAATTTTATTCACTAATTTTATTTTAATTTTACATTCTCTTATCTTGCAGTGGAGACCTTTCCTTCCTGGGCTGAAGTATGAAGTCATTGACTCTGCCTATATCTCGTTGTACACAGGTAACAGCTCCTTCCTTTTTTTTTTTCTTTTTTTTTCACGCTAAAAATACATGTGCGCATTTCAGGGAAGATAAAACAGAAAATGGAAGTGAACTCTCAAGAGTACCATTTACAAACTCTGCCTGTTCCAATCATATCTGAATATTGCAGTTAACATTCACAGCCTCTGAACATTACAGCTTCTGCTGTTTGCGTGAAAAGTGTCATTGTACTTATATTTGAATGTAGGCAGTGGCAACTAGGTAATCACTAGAAAACACTTGCCCCTGAGCCTCCTGACAGTCAGCATATACTTTGTGTTCCTTCGCATATCGTCTTATCAAGCATTACACTTGTTCATATGTTCCCCTTCAAATTACTGCCATTCATCAATGGAGCTGACTTTAATTTACACATGCTTTTAAGAGGAAGTAGAGACACAAAGTGAGAGAGGGACAGTGAAAAAAGAGAGAAAGACAATCCCCATGCCCCTCCTTTGCTTCGTTTACATAATTATTTGAGACGAAAGCAATTTTTCGATTAAATCCTCACTATACTTAACAAGCTGAGGGAGAGGGGGATGTGCATTAGCTTCCATCGCCATCCCATGCAGCTCACCGGAGAATACGAAGCCAACTCCAGAGTGTCCTAATCATTAATCACGCAGACCACTCCCTCAAGGAAGACTGCACTGCATGTAAGGCGCACACACACACACTCTCCCTCTCGACATGTCATCAGGGAGATGCAGATGGAGAGAGATCTCCTGGGTGGTTTGGCTTTGGCTGTCTTTCTGCTCTGTTAACAACAAATACAGTGTATGGCGAGCTGTCAGTTATCTCTGTCACTGGCACCTGTCTCCCTTCCATTTGTTTTGTTTATGTGTTTATTTGTATTTTGTAGTCATTGTATTGTGTAATCATAATTTCTTTTGTGTAATAATAATTTCTATTATTTCATATTTTTATTTTTGTTTTTTATTATGATTATTTTGTTAATTATGGTTATATTATTGATCATTGTTGTATTTAAAGGGTCTGTATTTGCACTTCTTTTTTTTTCTTTTTCTTTTTTTTTTACTATTTTAGTGTTCATTATTGGCAAAAATATTTTACATGTATATCCAAGCGTATTTGCATTCTGTACAGCTATACATATAAAACAGTGCAACATTTTAAAAGAAAAATATATATATTTAAAAGATTTTAATTGACAAAGAAACATAAAAAGTGTGATGTTAATTTATAAAAAGCTAAGGAAAAATTAATTAAGCAAATAATGATACAGTAAAATGAAATATTGTTTCTGACTGCTAAAGTTGAAACTGTACATTCTCAGAAAAATAAATTGCAAAAATTATGCCCTTAAGGTGCAGTAAGGTGAAATTTTGCTGCTGAATTCCATACGTTTCAACAGGAATCTGTGCTATTGAGAGTTCCTCTTCAGGAACTCGAACTGTGTCGAAGCGCTATGGGAACGTCTTCAGCGTGACCGCGCTCTGAATCACGTGTGTAATCTGTCCAATGGATGGGCGAGATGTCACGGGCGGGTGACGTAATCGGACAGGAAGCATAAGCTTTTATGCTTCCTGTCCGATTACGTCACCCGCCCGTGACATCTTGCCCATCCGTGCGGAGGAACCAGCGTCAGCTTTTTGTCATTCAGCAACCGCTACTCTATGTGTGTTTCTGTCGATCTGCGTTGTGAGTCTTTAGTAGACCGTCATTCTCGCTGGATAGTCTTCGGCTTAAAATGTCCTGCTGCCTATGGCCCAGGACTTCTGAGGGCCGGTCCCTCTGGGGAAGAGCGGCATACACCGCATTATTATCGTCTGTATTTCCTCAACAGACAACGAAACCATTTTTTGGTTGTTTAAAAAAGGTGCGCTCATTCAAAACAGTTACGTTCAATCCTTCGCTGGCTGTGCTGATTTAAATCTAGCGGGTCTGTTTCTTGTGCCGCAAGTTGAATGACGCAGGCAGTGACGATTTTCTCCGGCCAATCAGTGATCAGCAGAGTTTACACGTCATGTTTTGGTAACGGTACGGCTCGCTTGGAACCTCGGCCGAGGTGGTACTAAAAAAGTACCAGGTACCAGGTACTGTAACCAGTGGAAAACCCCCCAAAAATGAGCCGTACTGAACCGTACCGTGCTGTACCATGCAGTTGAAAAGCACCATAAGTGTTGTAGTATAACCAGCAAGAGAGCAGTGATGTGTACAGTGTTACAGAAGAGGGACTCAGTTCAGGCCGCTCCGTACCTACATTTCACTGCTGGTTATACCCTGTATAATTGTGTATGTGACAAATAAGAATCTTGAATCTTGAGTGTGATGTGCAGGTGCGGGTGATTAGAACTCAGGTGAGGGAGTGCGCTGTGACTGGCTGGTGACAGAGCCTGGCCAATCTGTGACATTACCCCCTTCTCCACCTGACGTCGTGGTGGTCTACCTCTTCCTCTGGGCGCAGGACGATCGGGATGACTGGCATGGAACTCCTCGAGCAAGGCTAGATCTAGTACATCGTCTCTGGGGACCCAAGATCTCTCCTCTGGGCCGTAGCCCTCCCAGTCCACGAGGTACTCTAGATGACCACCACGGTGCCGGGAGTCCAAGATCTCCTTGACATGATAGATGGCGCCCTCCTCCAGGATCAGTGGGAGAGGGGGCTCCTCCGTCGGGCCAGGCTCTGTGGAGGGAGAGACAGGAGAGTGTTAAGGTTTGAGCAGGGATACGTGAAACGTGGGATGAATTTTGTACTGGGGTGGAAGCTGGAGTTGGTAAGTAACCGGGTTGATTTGCTTGATGATGGTGAAGGGGCCAACAAATCTGGGACTTAATTTCTTGCAGGGTAGGCGCATCCTGATGTCCCTGGTGGACAGCCAGACCTTCTGTCCCGGTTGGTACTGGGGCGCCTCGGATCCTCGAAGGTCGGCTGTCATCTTGCGCCTACGCACTGCTCGCTGAAGATGGTGGTGAGCAGCGTCCCAGAACCTCTCGCTCTCTCGGAACCAGTAGTCTACTGATGGTACATCCGACGGTTCCCCAGATCAGGGGAACAGGGACGGTTTGTAGCCGAGTACACACTGGAACGGAGTCATACCAGTGGCAGGTTGGTGCAGGGAGTTTTGGGCGTACTCGGCCCAGCCAATGAACTGGTTCCAAGAGTCCTGGTGGCCGTGGCAGAAGGTTCAAAGGAATCATCCTACTTCCTGGATCTTTCTTTCGGTCTGCCCATTCGTCTGGGGATGGCATCCTGAGGACAGACTAATGGTCACACCTAGGAGCTTGAAGAAGTCTTTCCATACCCATGATATGAATTGTGGTCCACGATCAGAGACGATAACCTCTGGGATGCCATAATACCGGAAGATGTGGTTGAACATCAGTTCAGTGGTTTCCATGGCTGTGGGTAAGCCCTTGAGAGGAAGAAGACGGCATGACTTAGAAAATCTATCAACGATCACAAGGATACAACTGTTACCATCGGAGACAGGCAGATCAGTGACGAAGTCAACTCCTAGGTGTGACCAGGGCCGATTAGGAACGGGCAGAGGAAGCAGCTTACCAGCTGGCAGGTGGCATGGACTTTTGGACATGGCACACTCTACACAGCCTTGGACGAACCTTCTTACATCTCTAGCCATATTGGGCCATCAGAAGCGATCTTTTAGCAGCGAGAGGGTGTTGTTGGCCCCTGGGTGGCCAGTGCCCAGAGATGCATGAACGGACTGGATGAGAGATGTGCGTTGAGCCTTGGGAACATACTGCAATCCGGGCGGGCAGCCCGGCGGAGTGGCCGTGGAAGCATTGGAGGAGGTGAACGGGCTGGAGTTCCATTGAATGGGACTTACAATGATTTTCTCGGGAAGGATGGATTCTGGTTATTCATTGACTTCTTCCTTGGAATCATGGAGTCGAGACAGAGCGTCGGCTTTCACATTCTTGGGACCAGGTCTATAGGAAATCGTAAAGCCGAAACGTGTGAAAAAGAGAGCCCATCGGGCTTGGCGAGGGTTAAGTCTTTTGGCTTCTTTCAGATATTGCAGATTCTAATGATCGGTAAGGACTGTGAATGGATGTTGCGCACCCTCCAACCAATGCCTCCACTCTGCGAGGAGTTCTCGGTTACCAATATCGTAGTTTCTCTCCGCCGGGCTGAGTTTGTGAGAAAAGAAGGCACATGGATGGAGTTTAGATGGTGTCCCCTGTTGCTGAGAAAGGATGGCACCAACTCCTGAGGTGGATGCGTAAACTTCTACAATAATGGTTTTCTGGGGTCTGGGTGTACGAGGACTGGAGCGTTCGTAAACGCATTCTTGAGACACTCAAAGGCTTCAGTGGCTGCAGGAATCCAGACGAGAGATTTGGGCTTGTTGCGAAGCAGGTTGGTCAGAGGGCTAGTGATGGTACTATAGTTGTCTCTCAGGCATTTCAGGACCTCCGCAACGTGGCAGCGAGTAGATGAGAATGTCATCTATGTAGACCAGCACAAACTTATGAAGAAACTCCCGGAGCGCCTCATGCATAAACTCTTGGAATACGGAGGGGGCGTTGACAAGACCATAGGGCATGACAAGACATTGATAGTGACTAGTAGGAGTCACAAAAGCCGTCTTCCACTCGTCCCCCTCATGTATTCTGATGAGGTTTTAGGCGCTGCGGAGGTCCAACTTGGTGAACACGGTGGCTCCGCGAAGATGTTCTAGCGCTGCTGGGACGAGAGGAAGGGGATAACGGAACATAACCGTTATATTATTCAGGGCTCGGTAATCAATACAAGGTCGTAATCCCCGTCCTTTTTGGCAACAAAGAAAAAACTCGAAGCAGCAGGGGATGTGGAAGGGCGGATGTAACCTTGTTTGAGTGCCTCCTCAATGTACTCCTCCATGGCCTTCTGTTCTGGGATGGAAAGTGGGTAAATTTTCCCACGGGGGACTGGCTCACCTGCTATGAGGTCTATTGCGCAGTCCCATGGGCGATGTGGAGGCAACTGGGAGGCTTTCTGGGGACAGAACACGTCGCTGAAGTGGGAGTAACAGGCTGGGATGTCTATGGACAGGGCTTTCAGTGGAGGTGGAGTTTACAGTGATCGTCTTGACTGGAGGACATACAGGTTTGGGTGCGTTGGGAAAACAGCCGGGAAAGCATTGGTTACCCCACTTCAGGACCTCACCAGTATGCCAGGAGATGTTGGGCTCATGTTGAACAAACCAGGGCCTTCCAAGAATGATTTCAGCTGTTGAACTCTCCAGAACCAGTAGATGAATTTCCTCCTCATGTAGCAAACCTACTTTCAGGCGGACAGGACCTGCACTGCAGTTCACACTCTTACGGCAGAGGGAGGTGCCAGTCACCGACTGCATTTGATAATTGGTCTTGGTGGTTGCGGTTGGGAGGTTGAGCCGACGACAGAGGTTTCCTAAGATAAAGTTCCTGGCTGACCCGGAGTCAAGGAGGGCATAGACTAGAAGAGAGAATTTGGTAGCAGTAAGCAGAACTTCAATCGCCAAAGGTTTTAAATTCTGTATCACCGGTTGGATGGCACTCACCAAGAGACGTGGAGGTCGTACGGGGCATGCTGCCCGGAAATGCCCCTTCTCACCACAGTAAATGCACAATCTGAGGTTTATTCTTCTCTGTCGTTCCTGATTTGGCAGGCGAGCATGATCGATTTGCATGGGTTCTCTGACTGGTCTTGGAGGGTATTGACTGGGTGGGTGGCGGAGGAGTGAATTGCAACTGGGAAGTGAAGCTTGTTCCTCAAGGCAGGATTTCATACCTGAAGCACATCGCATGGAGAGTTGGATAAGGCTCTCTAGCCCACAGGAATCGTTGTAGGCAGCCAGCTGCAAATGAAGTCTGGGTTCCAACCCTTGACGATAGGCCGTCAATAGAGATTGCTCGTTCCATCCACTGGCTGCTGCTAGGGTTCGAAACTGGAGAGCATACTCGTTAATAGACAGAGAACCTTCACGTAAATTATATAATTTTTCACTTAGAGATGTGTCATATGCTGGTCTGCCAAAAACTTCACAAAAGTGATTCACAAAATCTTGAAGGGATTGGCTGGGCTTTCCTGAGCCCAGATGATTTCCGCCCATTGTAGAGCTTTTCCTTTAAAAGGGAAACGATAAAGGCTATTTTTACCTTTTCAGTGGGATATAAGAGCGGTTGCATTTCAATGGCAAGAGAACATTGCAATAGGAAGCCGTTGCACTCCTCCACCACGCCAGAGAAGGTCGCTGGTTTGGCCATGGGACTGGAGATCACGGTGGTAGAAGAACTGGTGGAACTGGTGACGGAAATGATGGGAGGTGCAGGCGGTGGTACTGTGTGTAATGAGTGTCTTGATGATGTGAAGGTGCGGGTGATTAGAACTCAGGTGAGGGAGTGCGCTGTGACTGGCTGGTGACAGAGCCTGGCCAATCTGTGACATACGGTGTGTTACAGCGAAGTTATTGATATTATTTCTAATTACAATGATTTAATATTTAAAAAAAAATCTAAATAATTATGCAAAACTATTAAAAATAATTATGTAAAACTAAAAAAAAATATTTTTTTCAAACTAAGTGTTGTAGGATAACCAGCGGAAGAGCAGTGATGTGTGAACTAAATTTGGTGACAGTACAGTGTTTTACAGTGAAGTTATTGATTTTTTTTTAATTATTATTACAGTGAAGTTATGTAATATTGTTCAAAAAATCATAAAAAATCCTCAAAGCATTTATTTATTTTTTACTTTTTTCAAATCCAGTACATCCAAAGTTAGTACTTTACTTGATAAAACTCAGAACTGGAGGAAGGAGATCTTGTTTTTTTTTTTTGTGTGTG
Organism: Barbus barbus; assembly: GCF_936440315.1. Classification (NCBI taxonomy): domain Eukaryota; kingdom Metazoa; phylum Chordata; class Actinopteri; order Cypriniformes; family Cyprinidae; genus Barbus; species Barbus barbus. Next base: position 30,855,712 of record NC_136729.1, read on the forward strand.
TCCAATTTGTCCTTGTTTTTTATTTTACGTATGTCCAATTACAATTGTCTGGAACTGAAAATTTGCTTGGACTATTGAATAACCAATAAAGCCATATGGTCCATTACTAAAGCGTCAACAGAGACATCAGTCAAAGCCTGTAGTCTTTCAGCCTTCTAATGGCACATTTCTGCTCAATCTCTTTGTCTGTTTTCTTCATCTTGGATGTTACTGTAACATCCAACTCCCTTATATTCTCTCTTTTCATCCCTCTATCAGTGTTGTGTACTTGCTTTCTGCATTGCTGCCATCAGTGACAGACTTTGATGCTGTATAACTTACACTTGCCAAATGTAACGCATTTGCAGTGGATCGATAGGACTAATTAAAGTTTGTTTTCATCAGCGGCTAGCTGAGCAGACCGTGTTTTGAGCTCTCATAATGTCAGGAGATAAACCATAATGAATAGAGTCTCCCTCACATACACATACCTGCATGCTTCAGTGCCCATAGACTGATAATCAAGGGATTGTCTTGAAGCGTAGGCAGTGTGTGTGAGCCTGGTTGCATATACAAAAATACAAAAATGTACTAAAATATGCAGTCGATAACTCACCTCACTCTAGTGCTGCTTTGGCTCGATGAAAAGTTGCTTTAAGCTTTGCAGTTGTGGTGACAATCAGCGAGCTTCTTGTTCCCTTCCAGGAACTTCGAGCTACGTCCGAAGACGCTATGGGAACGCCATCAGCGTAACCGGCGCTCTGAATATTTTATACAACAGTCTAATGGATGGGCGAGGCGTCACGGGCGGGGTGACGTCACGACCAGGAAGTTATATAAGCACGTGCGGCGGAGCCGGCATCAGCTTTCTGTCATTCAGCAAGCGCTCTGTGTGTTGTCAGTCTGATTTCTGTCTTGTGAGTCTTATTTAGTGTTGTCTGTCCAAAAAAATAAGGAGATGCCTAAATCTAAGGCTGAGACAGTGGGCGATTTCAGATCGCGTCTCAGGTTGTGTGTTAGTCCCTGCCCTCGCTACATTACGAGTGGGGACACACACACAATCGTTGCGTGGTCTGCCTGGGTGCTGGTCCCGTTTTTGCCGAGGCAGAGCGGCGGCTGCACTCTTGGGGCTCGCAGGCTGATCTGGCTGGCGAGAGCGAGACGGGCATGTCCCTATCTCCTCCCGCATCCGCCAGATCTGGCGCCCCGTCTCTCGGTGCGGAAGCGGTCTCTTCCCCCGGAGACGAGGGCTCGACGCTTCGTCTCTCTTCCTCCGAGGAGGTTGATGTGACGAGCGTTTAGGAGGTTTCGCCGCCTCTGTCGCCCCAGTAAAGAAAGCGAGCTCTCCACGCGGTGTCGGTCCCGTTTTTGCCGAGGCAGAGCGGTGGCTGCGCTCGTGGGGCTCGCATATGGATCATCAGATCCAGCGCCCGCTCTCTGTGCTCGGAAGCGGTTCTCTTCCCCAGAGAGAGGGCTCGACGCCCCGCTTGTCTTCCTCCGAGGAGGTGGATGTGAAAGATGTCCATGAGCTTTGTAAGCTCCAGTGTTTGCACAAGCACAAATAAAGCCGGTCCCGCTCTGCTGAGGCAGAGCGGCGGCTGCGCTCGCGGGGCTCGCAAAAAAAAAAAAAAAAAAAAAGGCTGATCTGGCTGGCGAGAGTCAGACGGGCACGTCCCTATCTCCTCCCGTATCCGCCAGATCTGACGCCCCGTCTCTCGGTTTGGAAGCGGTACTCTTCCCCCCTGAGACGAGGGCTCAACGCTTCGTCTCTCTTCCTCCGAGGAGGTTGACGTGACGAGCGTTGGCGAGGTTTCGCCGCCTCGTTCGCTCTCGAGCTCTCCGCGCGGTTTCGGTCCCGCTTCTGCCGAGGCAGAGCGGCGGCTGCACTCGTGGGGCTCGCAGATCTCAACGCTTCGTCTCTTCCTCCGAGGAGGTTGATGTGACGAGCGTTAACGAGGCTTCGCTGGGGGCAGAGCATGCGAAATCGGCTCTCGAGGGAGCCGGCTGCCCGCATTACGAGCGGCTGCCGCGAGAAGAAAAACCTGCCGAGGCAGAGCGGCGGCTGCGCTCGTGGGGCTCGCAGGCTGATCTGGCTGGTGAGAGCGAGACGGACATCTCCTCCCATATCCGCCAGATCTGGCGCCCTGTCTCTCGGTTTGGAAGCGGTCTCTTCCCCCGAGACGAGGGCTTGACGCTGCGTCTTTCTTCCTCCTAGGAGGTTGATGTGACAAGCGTTCACGAGGTTTCGCCGCCTCCTTCGCCCCAGTGGGAGGTGGCTGCTGGGCGGGCAGCCTCCTCCGCATACCAGCTCCTCACGTAGGGCTGTGCAGAAAGAGAGCGTCGCCTCTCGTGCTCCCCCGAGGCGGAGCCGAGGACAGCGGCGCTCCGCGCCGGGGACTTCGAGGCCGAAGGCAGACCTGAGGGATGTCTTGTCGGCCAAGAGGTCCTCGACGAAGAAGTCCTGATGGGCGAGCCCCAGGACTTCGGAGGGCGGCCCCTACTGGGGTGGAGCGGCTTACACCGCGGCACACGGTGACCGTCTCCCCTCGGTGCCCTCCGGGGATTTGTCTGTCAACCCTGCAGTTCCAGGGCACAGCAGGTCCCAGCGAGTGGTACTCTCAGGTTCTTCCGCCTGTGATTTCAGCGGGCCTGAGGAACTCGCCTCAGCCGCCAGATCATGCGTCTCCTGCCGGTGCGCCGCAGCGAGGCAGCGGTCTGGCCGCTTCTCTGACACCAGAGGTCAGTCTCGAGAGACTGATTCCCTTAGTAGATCGTTTTGGCAGCTTGGCAGCGGCTGCCGAATGTGTCTCTTTGGGTCCTGCGGACGGTAGAGGCTGGCTATTCCATCCAGTTCGATGGGCCACCTCCGCTGTTCAACGGGGTTTGCGTGACTATGGTCCGCCCCGAGCAGGCTCTGGTCTTGGAACAGGAAGTCGGTACTTTGCTGAGAAAGGAAGCCATCGAGTTGGTTCCACCTCACGAAGTCCACACCGGCTTCTACAGCCGGTACTTCATTGTTCCAAAGAAGGATGGTGGGCTGAGGCCCATACTGGATTCGCGTCTCCTGAACCGCTCAGTCAGTTCGCTGAAGTTCAAGGTGTTGACGGTCAATCAGATCGCGTCTCAAATCAGGTCCGAGGACTGGTTTGTCACGATAGACCTCAAGGACGCCTATTTCCATGTGTCCATCCTTTCTGCTCACAGGAAGTTCCTGAGGTTCGCTTTCGGGGGCAAAGCGTACCAGTATCGGGTTCTTCCCTTCGGCCTAGCACCCTCACCCCGCTCGCTCGATCGGAGCGCTTGGCGATTCGGCATTGAGATGTCGCTCTCGCCCACATGAAAGACTTGGGGTTAAGACTAAACGCCAGGAAAAGTGTGCTTTCTCCGGCTCAGAGAACCACTTATCTAGGCGTGGTGTGGGTTTCGACGAGTCGATCCCCACGACAGTCAGAGAGTGCGAGAGGGCCAGCCATTCACTGTCAAGCAGTTTCAGAGACTGCTCGGGCTCATGGCAGCTGCGTCCAGCGTGATACCTTCTGGCCTGCTGTACATGAGGCCCCTACAGTGGTGAGGGGTGAAGCAGATGTGGAAGGTTTTTGGCCAGGCACAGGTGGACCTCTTCGCCACTCGAGAGTCAGCGCAATGTCCCCTCTGGTTCATCCAGCTCCTCCGGGACTGGACGCTATGGTACAGACGTGGCCGAGGCTCCGTCTGTACGCCTTCCCCCCGATCGCCCTGCTCCCGGGAGTTTTGGCGAGAGTGCGCCGGGACGCGGTAAGCCTACTGTTAGTAGCGCCGTTCTGGCCGGGCCGAGTATGGGTCTCGGGCCTGATTTCGTTCCTCGACGGCGCCCCGTGGCCGGTGCCGATCAGGAGCGATCTCCTCTCACAGGAGATGTGGAAGCTGTGGGTATGGCCCCTGAGGGGGCGCAACTCATAGCGTCCGGTCTGTCAACCGAGGTACGCCTTGAAGTGGAAACTCTTCACTTCTTGGTGCGGGGACCGCCAGCTCGACCCAGTCAACTGCCCGATTCGCGCAGTTCTGGAGTTCCTGCAGGCCCATTTCTCCGCAGGGTTAACCCACTCCACTATTAAGGTCTACGTGGCAGCTATCTCTTCGTACCACGCCCTTATTGGTGGCAAGTCAGTGGGCAGACACCCCCTGGTTACACGTTTCCTCCGCGGTGCGCTGAGGCTGAAGCCGTCTGTACGACCCCGTGTCCCCACGTGGGACCTGGCTGTGGTACTGGAAGCTCGGTGCAGAGCACCTTTGAGCCTCCCGAGGAGATAACAGATAGACTCCTCACCATCGAGACCGTCTTCTTGTTGGCCATCACTCCTCTGAGGAGGGTGAGTGACCTTCAGGCCCTTTCTGTGGCCCCTTTGTGCATTGACTTAGCGCCCGGTTCGGCGAAAGTCTTTTTCTACCCCCGTGTGGGGTACGTACTGAAGGTTCCGACGGTCGTATCACAGCCGGTCGTACTCCAGGCCTTCTGTCCTCCTCCCTTCTGGGAGCACGACCAGGAAAGGCACAACTATACGTGTCCAGTGCGAGCACTGGACGCATACATCCACAGAGCTGCCCTGTGGAGAAAGACGGACCAACTGCTCGAGTGCTTTGGTCCGCCTAAGAGGGGTCTTCCGGCTTCGAAGCCCACTCTTAGTAGGTGGATTGTGGATGCCATCAATCTGGCGTACGAGGCCTCTGAGCGTCCCCCGCCGCTGGGAGTCAGAGCGCACTCTACCCGAGGTGTGGCGGCCTCCAAGGCCTTCTGGGCAGGTGTCTCAGTCCAAGACATCTGCAACGCTGCGGGATGGTCCACGCCCCTGACGTTTGCCAGGTTCTATAACCTCGACATCAGAGCCACTCCAGGCTCTTCCGCCCTTTCAGCCTGACACCAGGCAGGGACTTGTCAGTCTGGCGGCGTTGGTATTGCGTTCCCATAGCGTCTTCGGACGTAGCTCGAAGTTCCTGGAAGGGAACGTACCAGGTTACGTATGTAACCCAGGTTCCCTGAAGGGAACGAGAGCTACGTCCCGAGCCACACTTCCGGCGTCCCTGCCAGCGCTTGCTTCATGACTTGAAGCTGATGCCGGCTCCGCCGCACGTGCTTATATAACTTCCTGGTCGTGACGTCACCCCGCCCGTGACGCCTCGCCCATCCATTAGACTGTTGTATAAAATATTCAGAGCGCCGGTTACGCTGATGGCGTTCCCATAGCGTCTTCAGACGTAGCTCTCGTTCCCTTCAGGGAACCTGGGTTACATACGTAACTTGGTACGTTTTCTGACAGCTGTCCATGAGCATCAACAGTCAATTTTACAGCATTTGATACACTATTTCCAGTGATAATAATGTTGTGAAATATTATTACAGTTTAAAATAATGCATTTCTGTGTGAATATATTTTAAAATGTAGTTTATTCCTGTTATGGCAAAGCTGAATTTTGAGCATTTATTAAGAAACATTTCTTATAATTATCAATATTGAAAATAGTTGTGCTGCTTAATATTTTTGTGAAAACAAGTATACTTTTTTTTTCGTACTTTTTATTAATTAGCTAAAAGTTCAAACTAGGAGCATTTGTTTGAAATAATTTTTGCTGTCAGGTATGATCTATTTATGATCAACAGATGTAAATGTATTAATTGTCACATTAAAAAATCATGGTTAACACACCTTCAGAAAGTGTGGAGCATAATCTAGGATTCACTGTTTTAATCTGGTGTTCAAAAAGGTAAACCTGGAAGCATAGGTTTCAGCCTTATGATGCAAAATAAATCAAAAGAATTTCAGATTCTTTTTTAGGTTACTAATCAAATAATTAAATTTTGTGACGTTAATCATGTGACTCTTTGTACATGTGGTCAGATGTTCTTGCATCTATGCTTTTTGGATCTCAAATCATGCTGGAGAATATAAACATCAGGTTTTACACAGCTTATGCATCTTGAGTGCAGCTGTCATTGAAGTTAATACAATTCTAAAATTCATGTACATGTATTTTATATAATAAAATATTATAAATAATTATAAAAAAAAATCATACATAAAAATTGGATAAATAGTTATGCAGATAAAACTTGCAATAAAAAAAAAAAAACTACTTGCGATATAGTAGCATCTACAGTGATCTTAGACTTTCAGACCCTAACAAATACTGTACAGTATACACTCCTTGTCAGCTATAGAAAAGCCAATATTCTACCATTTCTATAATAGCAAAGTGTTAGTCGAGTGTTAGTCTGTTAGCTGATTTAAATTCACAAGCTGTCTCTCACTGTCCTTATTCTCTGTCTTTCTCTGTCTCTGACAGATGAATCCAGTCTGAAGATGAACAGTGTTCGTCACATCCCACAGACTCTAGCCAGTCACCCTCTTGCTCTGCGGGTTAACCACAGGACAGAGATACATACTGCAGATATGCTCAAACCAGACCCACGAGACACCTTCTACAAGAGTGAGTATTCCCTACAGTGTATATGGATATTGAGGTCATTTATGAACACTGTCCAATCATATTGCTGGATCTCATTGTGCTGCTCTCCGTTGTAAATCATGCATTCACCTGACCCAACTGATGTTTACCATTGGTTAAATACAATGATGGATATATTATGTGATATAATGACATAATTTGATATATCATATATAAAGTTTTACATCAGCTAACAAAACTGTCCATACTGTATGTGTTGAATTATTTTCTTGCAGCATTCTAGCACTGATGTGTGTTCTCTATGTATAGCTGTGGTTGGTAAACAAAATAAATAGCCATCTCTCAGGATAGACAGTGTGGAATCTGTGGTTTGCAAGCGTGTTCATGTTTAATTGCTTATGTGGAAGCTCAGCAGCGCATTGGTAGATCCATATGGTGGTGTAGATGTAGGATGTCAGCTTGTTAGGAGCAGCACCACTGAATATGTGACAGTCAGGACTGAGTATACAAGCTAGTAGTGATGAATGGAAGCCGGTGAATATCTGTATGGAAATCAGCAAACACATTTTTAATTTAGATGAATGGAAAATGTTTGTGCTGAGCAGTTATTTGTATGTCAACTGTCTTCTGAAGAGTGTGGGAATTGTCTCATATGATGACGTGTTTGTTGTCCTAGTTCCCATGATAGATCAGTCCAGGCTGGAGAATGTTCTGCCATCTTGTGTCTACTCTCCTACCTACGTGGTGAAGGACTTCCCTATCGCTCGCTATCAAGGCCTGCAGTTTGTAAGTAACAGTCTTGCCAAGCACACTCTCTGTGTTGATGACAGAATGATGGCTGCTGATGTACTAAATGTACTAAAATATGCAGTTCATAACTTACCTCACTCTAGTGCAGCTTTAGCTCAATGAGTTGCTTTAAGCTTTGCAGTTGTGGTCAACTTTAGAGCATTTGATACATTATTTCATATTGTGAAATATTATTACAATTTAAAATAATGTTTTGTATTTTAATATATTTTAAAGTGTAATTTATTCCTTGTTGTGGCAAAGCTAAACATTTCTTATTATTATCAATACTGAAAACAGTTGTGCTGCTAAATATTTTTGTGAAAACAATTATACATTTTTCAGTATTTTAAATAATTGATAGTTCAAAAGAAGAGCATTTATTTGAAATAATGTTTGCTATCACATCTGATCAATTTATGATTAACAAATATTAATGTTGATCATAAATTGTTAGTTAAGAAATATTTAATTAATAATAAATATTATTAATTAAATATAAGAACCGGGGGGTCTGGGACATGGGCCTCAGCACACTTCTGGCCGCAAGATGGCTTAGAATGATTTTTAAAAAACAAAGCAAATTTTAAAACAAGCTAAAACAGTTGAAAATAAAAATTATAATTGATATTATATTCCTTATTTGAATGTGTTTCCTGACATTTTTTTATTAAGAACCAGTTTTGTAAAAACTGGATAAATGAGGAAAAAAGTGTGATTTCCATAAAAGCCATTAGAATTTTTTAATTAACATATAATATAATTTTCTAGTTATGTCAAGCTCTGAAATGTATGGCTTGCTAAAGGCAAGTTAAATAAATAAATAAATAACGTAAAAATATCAAACTTATCTTGTAATCATGATTGACTGGAAAATCATAAAGTGTGCTTTTGAGTAACATTCAGTCCATTTATTTGTATTTTTTATTTTCATTCATTCATTCATTCATTTTTGAAAAAGGTTGAGAACCACTGATGAAGTGGACCTGCTCTCTTTTGCAATATTTCTGAGTTTAGAGCAAACATTGCCCTCTTTTGGTCATCACTGTTAAGCACAAGTCTGAGAAGAGAGGGTGGTGCATATGTTAAATGTCATGCTGTGCAATTACAGTCACTGTTTTCAATACTTCTGATTGTCTTATTTGATACACTTTGGCTTAATATTTCATAAATACGTGTACCAAATATCTCTACCTAATTTCTCTTATTCTTATGTGTTCTCAACCAGGTTTACCTTTCTTATGTATATCCCAATGACTTCACCAGACTTGCTCATATGGAGAAAAAGAACAAATGCTTCTACCGAGAGTCTCCTGTCTACTTAGAAAAGTATGAATCCTGACTTATCATGACAATAAATTAAGCAATAAGCAAATAAACAGATAACCATGGCCCTGTTACTCTTTTGAATGGTTTTGTAGATTTGGCTTCTACAAGTACATGAAGATGGATGAGGACGAGGATGACCAGCCTGTTTTCTTCCCTAAACCTGATGGTCTGTGTTCAGCTGGGATCTTAATAACAGATAAGAATACAGCAGCTGTTTGCTCTCTTTAAAATCTCACCATCTGTAATGAGCCAAGCGACATATGTGTTCCCAGGGTTCAAAATTAACACAACACAAACCAGACGGCAAATGTGAGAAGAAATGGGCTTTGAGAAGTAAATAAAACAGTTGGCCGCCAACTTTATTAGGACCATTACATGGTTTAGGTAACACTGTTAGTAAAATACAGTTTGATTGTCACTTATTAAGATATTGTACAGTATATTGTACAGTAATTGGCTATCACAATATTACATTTCACATTTTGTTGTTTTCTCTTTTTTTGGTCAATGACTCTCACTCAAGATACGAAAGAAGGAAGGCAGAGAGAGTTAGTAACTATAACTGTGAAAAAGCATTTATAAAGTGTTCTAGAGATGGTTTAGTAAGTGCACATAGATACATCATAAATGTTTCCTCCCCCTCAGTCACGACATGAAAATACTATTTAAATTATAATTTGAAGAATATTTAATATTGAAATTTTTTAATTAACTGACTTTCTGTTAATGCAGTACAGATAATGACAACCTTCTGTGGTCTCCAGTGGTTTACATTATGTACATTAATTTACAGCGAAACAAAAGAAAACATAATGCTAAACATAGCTAATTATTTTTTGGGTGAAATGGAATCTGCAAAGGATGCAGAGGATACACCTAATAACACCTAGTGTACATCCTTCAAAACAGGCAGAATGAAGGACGCAGAACAAAGTACGCCTACTAAGGATCCTTCAAGCCGAGACATCCTTTAATGGAGCTTCATGAAGTGGCAGTATATGCAGCCTTACAAGGATACATCGGTCTGTTTGAGAAGCACCCACTGTGTCGTTATCTTGGGTCCCACTTTATATTAGGTGGCCTTATACTATGTACTGTACTTACATCAAAGTACAATATACTTAGTGTTCATATTGTATTGCAAAACAATTCTTCTTAGGGACAGATGCAATTTTTTATACTATAATATATATATATATAGAACATGTGAAACATATAAAAGACAATGTGTTTGTTTTTATGTTTTTTTTGTTTTTTATGCTAGGTGCATCATTCTTGAAGTGACTACAGTAAACTAAATCGCAAATAAAAGTAATACAAAGCACTGTTTTGTGACCAGTAAGAAATTATAAAAGTGATAAAAGTGTAAAAGGGAAATTGGCATATGTGGCAAATAGTTAATTTTGGACCTTGTGTGTGCATTTGGACAGCTGCAACATGCTGTGTGTAACAGCATGGATGGAAGGCCTGGAGATGATAATCATTAGCTGTAGATTTCCATCAACACTGCAGCAGCCTCACTGGCTCTTTAATCATGTCATTAAGCAATTCTCATTTCAGATTACATGAATTATTTAAAGGGCTTTGGTTTGATGAGACTTGTCTCTTCTGACAGATTTCCTGGAGGAGGAAGAAGGCGTCGACCCAGAGGAGACAATCAATTCCAGCAACCGGCCAGTCAAGAGGACTAGTCCACCCTATCACACATCAAGAATTACAGCATCCACTGCCTCCTCCAAGCCTGATAGATTAGACAGGGGTTCAAAGAGCTACATCTTTCAGCAAGGAAGGCAGTACGTTCAGTTAAAAGAGCGAGAGGGGGGTACAAGAACAAAAGGGGAAAGGTTTTATAAACACTCTCTGGTGGTGGATGATGAAATGACAGAAATAAGACAGGCAAAGGGTAGTACAGGTGCGTTAGAGGCTCAAAGTGGGTCTCTAAATGAACAGACGGGAGCGAGCGAGGAGCAAGGGGAATCCCAAACACTTGCGCTGGTTCAGAAAGGGCGTTCTTTAACATGGCTACTGCCTGACCTAGGACTGCCAAACCAGAATAAACTGACAGAAACTTCTAGCCCACCTGTGAAAGGACGATCCCCCTTTAAGCTTCCTCAGAAGTCCCCTCTCTATGTCTTGGCCAATCGGATTTTAGGTAATGCAGGCAAACCTGTGGTTGGGACCAGTGTGGAAAAAGAGACTAATACCAATCAAATTTACATCACTAGACCCCGTCCTCCAGTAAGCAGATCAAAACGTCCTGTGGAAGTGTTTCCTGGTGTCTTCCTTTATCAATCTAGAAAGACCAAGAGGCTTGTGGACTTGAGTTCAAAATGGAGGGCCTTAACAACACAATCAGCTGCTTCTCTCCCCTGGCAGAACTTCCCCTTAATGGGGTTTAAGACTTCCACCCAATCTGCCCTGTTAAAGCACAGATATCCTTCCTTGCCTACGGAGTCTGGGCCTCATAATAAGGGTGACCCTACAGCCTCCATATCAGATCCAGACAGCTTGCCCCCTTCAAGCTCAGAAAAGAGGGACCACCCTGGGTTAAACTCGTCTGAGAACAGCTGGCCTCCGGAGGTGCAGCCAACTAAAGTCTCAGAGATGCCGAAGGGATCCGACATGGCTCCTCAGAGCAGAGGCCTTGAGGAAGGAGAGATGTCAGAGTACAGTTATGAGGAGACTGATGTGAGGCCACACTTGTCAGAGGAGGCCATAAATTGGCAGCGGACCTTCAGCGTGAACCCTGTGGACTTTGAGCTGCTGAGGTCAGACTGGAACGACCTGAGGTGTAACGTCTCGGGGAACCTGCAGCTCGCAGAGAACGAGGTCATTGATGTGATCTCACAGTACATGGAGAGGCTGAATGAGAGGAATGGAGGGTGGGTGAGATCTTAAAATGCAAATGAGGATGTCTAAAGGGATAGCTCACCCAAAATTCAACATTATTATGTACCCACTCTCGTGTTGATCCAAAACTAGTATACATTTCTTTTGATAATTTTAATCTAGTATTAACAGGACACACATTCGTACCGAAGATTTTTGGTAAGGGTCTTGCGGTTCAGTATGCATGTGTTTATTATATTTAAAAATAAATTGTATTTAAATTCAAGTTTTAGCTCTGTTGTTAATTATAACCTTATAGTAATGTAAAAGGGCTCCCTATAGTTTAGAGCATAAACTGAGGTATTTCTTTGTTAATTCTTAAGAAAATGTTAATTATAATTTAATTTATTTATAGAAAGAGCAATTTGTTCAGTAAACCACTGTTTAATAAAAAATAAAAAAAAAATCATTTTGTCGCCCTGCTGTATTGAAACCATACCGAACCGTGACATCAAAATTATATTGTATTATTATAAAATTATAAAGAAAGCGTTTACATACAGTAGGCTTAAAGGCACAGTTGGGAAAAACAGCCTTTTTACTAATAATTATAGAGAAGACAGAAAATGAACAGAATTAAGACTATTTAGGCGTAGACAGCTTTACTAATAATATGGACCTTATTGAAAAATAATTATATATATATATATATATATATATATATATATATATATACACACACACACTCGCTGGCAACCTAGAGATGGTTTTGTGTGAAAATCCCAGTAGATCAGCAGTTTTTGAAATACTCAGACCAGCCCATCTGGCACTGACAACCATTACACGTTCAAAGTCACTTAAATCCCCTTTCTTCCCCATTCTGATGCTCAGTTTGAACTTCAGCAAGTCGTCTTCACCACATCTAGATGCCTAAATGCATTGAGTTGTTGCCATGTGATTGGCTGATTAGCAATTTGTGTTACCAAGCAATTGAACAGGTGTACCTAATAAATTGGCCGGTGAGTGTATGTGTATGTATATATATATATATATATATATATATATATATATATATATATATATATAAAATTAGAAAATGAATAAATATGACCCCTTTAAATGTGTGCGTTTTTCCTGCTGAGCCTGCAGCTCAAGTGTAGAGTTATCTTTTAATTCTAACCTTGTACTGAGACAGCTGCTGTTAAGCAGTCCCTCAGTGGGTCGCTTTATGCAGTTTTATCATAACAAATGGGAAGGCTTTATTACTCCTGACACAACTAGATTAAACAGGATACGTGGTGTTACAGTATGTACTCACATTTATCATGTATATTCCTTATTGTCTCATTTAAATGCACTCTATTTACAGCAACTGTTCTCTTTTTTTTTCCCTCACTGTTTCTTACATCTCTATCAGGATCTACACTCTGGTCCGTATTGTAAATGTAGAGAAGAGGAGAGATTCAGCCAGGGGCAACCGTTATTTGATGGAGCTTTTGTTGATGGAGGGAGGAAAAAGAGTGGTGCGGCTGTCTGACTACATCTATCTGCTGTTGCACCGCAGTCGAAATGAGGAGGGAATTGAGAGCAGAGAGGGAACTTTACCCTCATCCCACCATACACCCTCTAAAAACTCACTGCCCAGCAGCTCCAGTACCCAAACACACACCACCACACCCTGGAGCACCAGCTGGGCCAAACCGCTGCTCTGCCAGCCGACCATGTTAGAATGGAGACATGACGTGATGGTACACTTTGTAGTACCAGGTATTTAAAACTAATATGAGCTCCTGTTTATGCATATTTATCAAAGCAATGCAAACAAGTATACATAAATGAATGAGGACTGTAGAAAGCGTGTCAATTTGAAAACAAACCCAGATGCCTTATATTTTAGGGGCACAGTTTAACTTATGATACTGTATAATAGTTATTATAGTTTAATTTATGAATAGATTGGCAAACTGCAGTTTCATAGCCACTCATCTGAGTTGTTTTCTGTGACAGTAAAGAATCAGGCTCGCTGGGTGCAGCAGTTTATCTCAGATATGGAGCTTCTGCACCGTGAGACCAAGGATGAGAATTTCAATGTGATCATCGTAGACTTCCAGAGTGTTGACATGGATGTGGAGCAGGCACTGAAGGAGAGCACTGTGCCCAGGTGAGTTCTGAGTTCTTGTATATTTTCACTTTTAGCTAAGCACCTGCAGAGCAGAGTCCCTGCATAGATCTTCACAGGAGGATTCTTCATGCGAGTCCTGTTTTGGGGCTCACATACTGTTTGTACCTGAGAAAAACAATCTTTTTCTCTGTTTGTTTTTTGTTCTTGGCTCTGTGTGTGTAGGTATGAGTATCTGAGACGTGAAGGGAACTTCGAGAGATCATCTGGTTTACAGATGGGTGTAGACACCATAGAGGTGAGAGAAGATTTTATAAAGGTCTTTTCTATTGTAAATAAAGTGCTGCTTGAAAGTTTGTGAACCCTTTAGAATGTTCTATATTTCTGCATAAATATGACCCAAAACATCATCAGATTTTCATATAAGTCCTGAAAGTAGACAAAGAGAACCCAATCAAACAAGTGAGAGAAAAATATTTTCTTTGTCATTTATTTATTGAGAAAAATTATCCAGTGTTACATATCTGTGCGTTGCAAAAGTATGTGAATCTTTGCTTTCAGTATCTGGTGTGACCCCCTTTTGCTGCAGTAACTGAAGGTAAAGTTTCTTGTAAATGCTGATCAGTCCTGCACAATAACATGTAGGAGTTTTAGCCCATTCCTTAGTGTAGAGCCACTTAAACTCTGTGATGTTGGTGGGTTTCCTCCTATGAACTGCTTGCTTAGGTCCATTTTAAGTGGATTAAGGTCTGGACTTTGACTCAGCCATTCCAAAACATTAACTTTGTTCTTCTTTAACCATTCTTTGGTAGAATGACTTGTGTGCTTGGGGTTGTTGTTTTGCTGCATGACCCACGTTCTCTTGAGACTCTGTTCTTAAACAGATGTCCTGACGTTTTTCTTTGGAATTTGCTGGTATAATTCAGAATTCATTGTTCCATCAATGATGGCAGGCTGTCCTGGCCAAGATGCAGCAAAACAGACCCAAGCCATGATACTACCACCACCATGTTTCACAGATGGGATAAGAATCTTAAGCTGGAATGCAGTGTGTTCTTTTCTCCGAACATAATAGCTTCTCATTTAAACCAATAAGTTCTATTTTGGTTTCATCCATCCATTAAACCTTTCTCCAATAGTGCTCTGGCTTGTCCACGTGATCTTTAGCAAGCAATTTTCTTTTTGTAGAACAGTGGCTTTCTTCTTGCAACTCTGCCATGCACACCATGGTTGCTCAGTTTCCTCCTGATGGTGGGCTCATGAACATTAAAGGGCTGCTCCACCTCAAAATGAAAATTTTGTCATTAATCACTTAAGGTCATTGCACCGCAATTATTTTTGCATGCGTTTTTCAGTTTTTTCGTATTCCCCATCCGTTCCTATCAAAATGCATGTTACGGATGCGAAAACGCAGAAAATCTAACCTGATCCGAATTTTTTTTGACGGACGAAAGTTTCGGACTCAGTGTGCAGTGACCTTAACACCCATGTCATCTTCGGAAAACACAAATTCAGATATTTTTTATGCTTTCTGACAGCTCTCTGACCCTCCCATATACAGCAATGTAATTCACACGATCAATGTCCAGAAACGTAGCAAGGAGATCTGTAAAATAATTCATGTGACATCAGGAGTTCAACTGTAACTTTATGAAGCTACGAGAATAGTTTTTGTATGGAAAGATAATAAAAATAATGACTTTATTCAACTGTGTCAGCGTAGTGCCATTTTGGAGAGTATACACTGAACGCAAACTGTGTATGATGTTTTGTGTCAGCTGCGCCACACGGATACTCTGTTTTCGTTCAAATCAAAACGTAAGCGAATTAAAAAATGTATCCGTGTGGTGCGGCTGACACAGAACAGCGTACGCAGTTTGCATTCAGTGGATACTCTCCAAAGACGAACGAAGCTTTTACGGGTTTGGAATGACATGGGGGAAAGTGATTAATGACAAAATTTTAATTTTGGGGTGGAGTAACCCTTTAACATTAGCCAATGTGAGAAAGGCCTTTAGTTGCTTAGAGGTTACCCTGGGAACTCTTGCAACCTTGCAGACTATTACACGTTCTGCTTTGGAGTGTTCTTTGTTGGTCGACCACTTCTCAGGAAGGTAACAGTGGTCTTGAATTTCCTCCATTTGTACACAATCTGTCTGACTGTGGATTTGTGGAGTCCAAACTCTTTAGAGATGGTTTTGTAAACTTTTCTAGCCTGATGAGCAACATAAACTCTTTTTCTGAGGTCCGAGGACTTGTGCGAAAATCTGATTATGTTTTGGATCATATTTATGCAGAAATATAGACAATTCTAAAGGGTTCACAAACTTTCCAGCAGCACAGTATGTACATTACCTGGGGTGATCAGTGTTTGGGAACATTATTTTAAAGTTACATTTTCATGGAAAATAATGCATTTTTATAGATGATGGAAGAACTCTCTTTTCCAGAATGGAAGCTTGTCTAGAAGGTGTTTTTTTATTTTTTTTAGACATTTGAAAATTGACAAATAATTCAAAACATAAATGTAATTTAAAAAAGTAATATATATTTACACATTTTCACAAGAAAGTTGGTTGCACAAAGCAACACTGGTGATGCTGTAACATCATTTCCAGGACAGTCACAGCATAGTGTTCCTGTGTGACCTGCATATCCACTTCCCTCACAATATCCTGGAGACTATTAGGAAGCACTGTGTGGAAGGCAGACTGGCCTTCGCACCCATCGTCATGAGGCTGGACTGTGGGAGCTCACCTCTGGAGCCTGATGGTAAAACATATACACAGACACTTTTAGAAACAGCTGCTAAGTACATACAAACACATATGTTTAAACACCAGTTGTGCATAATGTGTCTGATTCTAATTTTTGCATATCCTGTTTGTTTTAAACAGTCCTATTGCTCTCTTTAGACATAATGTCTTGCAGTTTACTTTTTTCACTTTAATGGACCTTGGTGAATAATAGTATACATTTATAACAAAAACATACATTCATAGTAATTCAAAACGTTTGAACAGTAGTGTATGTGCAGATTAAAGGTCACTGCACACTGAGTACGAAATTTTCGCACGTTGAAAAATAAATACAACCTCACGTTGTGTCAATCAGTTTTGCACACTGCCTCCGAAACTTTCATCCGTCAAAAAAAATGGGATCAGGTTCGATTTTCTGCGTTTTCGCATCCTTAGAATGCATTTTGATAGGAAAGGATAGGGAAAAAACAGAAAAACGTATGCGAACATTTCGGATTCAGTGTGCAATGACCTTAACTGTTATAGCAAATTTATTCACTGAAATAAATATGAAAATCTCCACATTTTATTTATTCACCAGTTGTATTTTACCATAAGCAGGATTGATATGTGATATGAGAAGAATGATTGTTTGAAAAAGGTTAAATCGGATTGTATTTGGTTATTTATACAGAGAGAGGCTAATTTAATTTATTTTCTTATTTGCCTTTGTCAGACACATTTTAGTCAAAAACAAATTTGCATATTTATTCTGATTGGTCAATATATTGTATGCATCAGGCTGTCAGCCTCCTCTGGCATTTTGGAAGTGATTTCCCTCGCTTAGGGTACTGAAATTGTTTTATGCATCTTCTAGGTTATGCACATTGGCATGAAATTCATCAAAACTGTTTTTGCTAAATTTGTTTAGAATGCATTTTTAAGAGACTGGAAGATCTCCACTGTTTGTGTACATTTATCTGATGTCTGATTTTCTCACATAGGCTTTTGGGAAGTGAATGGCTTTGGCTTGTTTGGAATTTATAAGTCTGATTTTGATAAAATTGGTGGGATGAACACGGAGGAGTTTAAAGACCGCTGGGGAGGAGAAGACTGGGAGCTGCTGGACAGGTAACTAATTAATTCCATTGCGAATGCCAGTTTGTTCTGGTTCCATTACATAACATTAGCTAATGCATTAATAAACTATGTGGCTTAACTATGAGAATGTGAAATTTAATATCAAACCAATCAAGTCTTAGTTCCAGTGTTGGTGTAACTACTGTGTTGTGCCTCTCTTCCTCTATCACATCTTCTCTAAGGGTTCTGCAGAACGGACTAGAGGTAGAAAGATTGCGACTGAGGAACTTTTACCACTATTTCCACTCCAAAAGGGGCATGTGGAACATTCCTGTTAAAAGATCATCTCAAGGATAACAGAGGAGCACAGAGGACCCTGCTGTTGTTTTTGGCTTGCTTAGTGTGTGTTGTGGCCATTTCTGCCCCAGTCGATGCTCAGGGGAAACAAGGGCCTGCCACACTGTGTATGATGTGAGTGCTGGAGTTTGATGAACAAGATTCTCTTAAGGGCTTTGCCAAGTTCATTCATCTTGATGGGTAAAATATGAATCTATGAAGAAACCAAGAGAACATTGAGAGTGGGTAATTGAAGGCACGTGCACATGAGACATTTTAAAATGCTTCTTTGCCAATCTTAAGATTTAAAAGAAATGTGAAAAGAGGGGGTTGTCTAATATTCTAAAGTTTGTCTCTTTATTTCAAATGTAATGAGTAGTTTAAAATAGCAGAGGTTTATTCAAAATACTTACAACAGAGGGTGCCAAATTATAAAGAGTGTTAGACTTACACAGTAATACAGACAAGTTTTGATGAAGGGATAATTTCTGTGAAATTGTTTGTAGAGGATTTAGGTATGTACTTTTCCCTGTTACAATTTCTTATTTTGAAGAATAAATAAAGTTCATTCAAATTAACCTTGTTCCGATATTATTTCAGCATAGTCCTTCTACTAACCACCACACGAGGGCATAAACGTGAATATTTCACCTCTATAGAATTAGTATACCACTTTGATTTGTTTAAATTAGCTGTATTGCCTATTAACCCGAGACTAATCAGGGTCATTCAAACAACATTTATTTATTTATTTATTCATTATTAAAGTTCATAGGTATCGATAGTGATATAAATAAATTTTAGACTGTGTTTATATATATATATTTTTTTTTTTTTTCAAAAAAGAAGACCCGAAGTCTTTTGTCCTGTGTTCTGACTTTGCACTGAACTGCGCGAGCGTTGCGCGTGTCTGATAGAGAAAGCTGTGCGCTGATTGGACGAAACTTTTAGCTATCAAAAGTTTCTCTGACCAGCGTGGGTCATTCGGCACTGGATTGCCCATGTGTGCAGACCTTTAAACCAAGCGCTGGACGATGGACGTGCGTTAACTTCAATGAGTTGAGTCTTTGCGCTGCGTGTTTACTAACCAGGGAAGAAGTGCACCTCCTGTTAAGTCCTACATATTGGAAAACGTGGAATAAATCACTCCACTTCCAGAAATAAACAAGATATGGCAGCCTTGAGCAATACTACTATGAAGACTTTGGAGGATTTGACTCTGGACTCTGGATATGGAGCCGGTGATTCTTACAGATCCCTCAGCTTGTCCTCCTCTAAGTCCAACTCGCAGGCGCTCATCAGCTCTCCACAGCGAGGAACCTGGTGGAGCTACACGGATTCCATGAACAGCAGAAACAACAGCTGGGACATAGTGAACACGGTGCTTCCTGAAGACCCAGAGGACATCTTCTCCAAATGTCCGAGGTTACCAGAGTTAGAAGAGTTCCCGTGGACAGATGAGGAGATCGATGTTGTCCTGCGCAAAGTTTCTGGAGAGGGACTGCCTTTCACTCCAGAGAGCGTCAGGAGTCTGTCACAGCTTATACGTAGAGCTTTGTTGCGGATCTCCAGAGAGGCGCAGCGGTTGAGTGTTGTGCACTGCAGGTGCACGCGGTTCGAGGTGCAGAGCGCGATGAGACTGGTCATGAGCTGGGCGCTGGCGCAAAGCTGCGTCTCGGCCGCGGTCAGAGCCATCTCACTGTACAGCATGAGCGCTGGAGAGGTCCTGCACAAGAGCAAGTCCTCCCGCTGCACACTGAGTCTGTCTGTCGGACGCTTTTTCAGCTGGATGGTGGACACTCGCATCTCAGTGCGCATTCACGAGTACGCGGCCATCTGTTTGACCGCTTGCATTGAAAATCTAGTGAAGGAGATCGGGCTCCGTGTGCTGGCGGCGCAGAGCGGGATCAACACCTCTCCAGTGACCCCTGAGGCGCTGGAGGCTGTCGTCAGCAATGACGCGGAGATATTTGGTCTAGTTCAAAACTACGAACATCTCATCTGCGGGAAGAACGCCAATGGTATGACACTAATTAATAGAATATAAGAGTAGTTAACACTTTACACTGTCCATTCAAATTTGTAGCATTAACCCCGGAAGGAAAGTAGCATTCGGAGGAATTTTCTGTTGTGGTCATGGATTTAGGACATGTGCTTCGTTTTATTTGTAGAGACTTTAAAATGTGCGTAGTCATACCGAAAAATATAATATAATATAAATATGAGTTAATGTGACTTGAGCAATACAGAGTGCCTTCAAAATAAATGTTTGTGTTACAGTTGACGAATTAATACATTTTCACTTTTGCACTTTTAATTTCTTATTCTATTAAAAACGGTTTTATTGTGCATGTTGGAACCTTATAAGTAATTATAATATCTAACGCTAATTTATAATTACAAGTGGCCCTGCAAGGCTGCAAAAATAATTACATTTGTAATGTAACATGATCTCTGTATGTAAAATGTATTCATTATTATTTTGTATACAGAGACAAATGTGTGATTTGATTCGAGTCTTTGAAGGGCACCTTGATCTTGGTCTTGGTGAAAAATACTAATTATCGTTTCCCCTTTCATCTTGTCTCAGAGAGGGATGTCAGCTCTGCGTAATTATGTATAAACAAATGTCAGAAACGCAAGTCTCCCCACAAGTCTGATCATTATGGTTGGGCAAAATACTTGGCACAAGTATAGGATTATTAAACCTGTGCATCCATAATTTTGTTGCAGACTGTCATAAGTAATTCTGATTAAATTATAGCTAAACATTTAATGATTCAGTCTTGATGTGTTATATTTACCTGTCTGTATTTGGTTTCTCAATTCGACGGTTCTCTCTGTATCAGAACTTACTGAATAAATGGTAGGCTCCACATTATAAATAAGGTTTAGCTATGGCTGTACATCCCAATAGGCACACGCATTTTCAGAAGTGCACAAAAAGCCCATTGTTCTGCTCTAAGCCATCCACAAGCTTAGCAAGCTGTGGAAAATAAGCAGAAACAAGTGAGAGAGGCCAGAGTGAGAAGAATGGAAAGCCATCACACACTCTCCCTCTGGTTTAAATCAGTCTGGTGATCGTCTCTGTGACAGGGCAGCCTGTACGAAGCTGGTCTACTTGGCACAGTGCAGAAGAGAATGTCTTTTGGGGACAAGAGAGGAAATCATGTTTTCATTTTCATGCCTTTCAGGAAGAAATGTAAGAGTTTATTGTCATCTCATGGGATTGAAATAGAAACCATCAAGCTGCTGTAATGCCAACAGCAGCACACAAACTACATACTACACTACACTTTGTACATCTGAATGTGGTAGCTATTAACATCTTGCTGTGTGTGGTTTTACTTTGCACACTTCACTCTTAAAAATAAAGGTTCTTTATTGGGATGTATGGTTCCATGAAGAAGCTTTCACACCCATGAAACCTTTCCATTGCACAAAAGGTTCTTTAGATTATTAAAATGTTCTTCACTCTAAGAAAACAATTAAGATTTGTTTGGAAAACCCAAAATGGTTCTTCAATGGCACTGATGTGACACCCACCTTTATTTTTAAGAGGGTAGGTGTAGTTCAGAAACCCCTTCAGAAGGCATAGGCTTAGAAATGTATTAATCCGATTCACATGTACACACTCAGCATGATTGATGTGACAGTGCACTCGTGGCTGGTAAAGTTGTTTTGCACACTTATACTCAGACACAGCTGACCTGTGTGATACTGAAGCTTAGAAACTCAGCAGTCACGTGCCATTCTATGAAATACACTTCACATCTAGCTCTCGGAGTAAAATATATTATCTAAAATATTATTTGCATACATGTATTGGTGTATCAATTTCAAATTTCATTCATCCAGGAAATCTGAGGTTTAAGTAACAGAAATAGTACTTTTTATTTAGAGAGAGCGAGAAGAGACTGAAGGCTGGCATATAGGTTTTCATGACATAGGGCCCCACTCCGCCCTTCTGTTTTTCCCAAAATAACCACAAGATAAAGTCAAGATCATTTTTTATTGTAACTACGGGCTACATTGATGAGAGTGATGTAGAAGTTTTCACCATGAAGCTTACACTGGTGATGTACCGAAGAGAAAACAGATTTCACAGTAAATGATCTAATTTTCAGCAGTAAGAAAAAAAGCGTTTGAAAATTTGTTGTTTTGTAGAACATCACAGTTATATATGATATGAGAACAGTTGGGCTTATAGATAGAGAGTACATGTTATTTAATAACAATATACTTATATTTTCAGAATGACATACAGTAATTTGTTTCTCAAACATAGTCAGTGGGGTAAAACGCCCCCAGGGGGCAATGGGCTGTAGTTATTCTATTCTGAACATCAAATATAACTAGTTAGTTGAATCAAAATATCTGGACTTTATATTTAAAAATTACCTCAAGTTAGCATCAGGTAGCTAGCTTTTTTTTTAAGCTAAAACTGCATGTGCTCTGATTTTGCTGTAAATGTTTAAGGCAAATGCTTTGTTTGACTTGGTGCGTTTTGCCCCATAGGTGGGGTAAAATGCCCCCTTTGGTACAAATAATTTTTTTGTTAAAAATCTAACAACATGAAAACTCTGCACATTTTTCATACTTGGTTTATCATTTATGTCAGTGTCACTAAAACTATGATAACTTTTCTGAACACATTTAACCTTTGTTTTACAGAAATAAATTTACACAGTCCTTAAGGGGGGCATTTTCCCCCACTCTACCCTACACTCTTGTCCCAAGTACCCTAGCAACCGCATAACAACTACCCCAGGTAACCTAGAAACACCCTAGCAACCACATTGAGTACCCTAGCAACCACCCTAGAAGCCACCCAAGGTACCCCAGCGATCTGTGTTTCTATCTGTTCTTCTAATAGATTGCTTTGCCTTAAAACATTCAAACTTTAATCTTTAAAACTATTTTATGCATTTCAAACTTCAAACTGAAAACCTTCAAAGTTCAAGCTTTTAAAACTTTTACGAACTTTCTGGCTGGGCTTTTTCAAGCCAACTTAAAGTTTGACTTCAAGCTTTACTATAAGCACAACCGCATCTTAAATGACAGAAAAAGGCTATTTTCTTTTGTTAAAGCTACTGTGGTCTTGTTCTTTGGTCTCTGAGTATTTGTCCACACAAACTGCCTTGATCAAATGACATTAGAAACGTGAATTATGATGAATTTATATTGTAACTTGCCACTTAATACACAAAACACCACTTCTTGAAATGTATTTGTTTATTCAATATATTATTAGGTTGGCATAGCAAAGTAGTTTGTTGGGTTTTTATGAACTTAACAGTGTTGTGGCAGGCAATTGGGAAAATCCCAGCTGAAAATATATACAACCCACCACCAGTGGCTGGCAGGGGGTAAAAACAAGCATCTCTTCAGAATGAGAGAGCACAGCAGTGAGAACCTTGGAAAATGTTGCATAAATAGTCACAAAACGTATTGCATAAATGGCCCACATGTCTATTTAGTTTTTGGTTCCACTCACAACTTTCGTACCATTAAAGCTAGTTTACTAAAAGAACCGTTTATCAGTTTTTGATTGTATTTTATCATTTTTATCCCTATAATTTTAGGTGGTGGTCAACTGCAGTCACAGACAAGCCTTCACAATAAACAAGCTAATAATGGCCATTATAATTCAGCCATGCAAGATGTCAAACGGAAACTTGTTATTCTTCTGGAAGGAAAGAGATAGGGCCTTGAATAAATAGTCTGATTTAACTGAGGTCCCCACTTGGCTTTAAAGACAGACAGAACATAAAAGAGCCGGTCAAATGAGGGGATGCAGGTGAGACACAGTTCACATCAGATTGGCTCTGTGCAGCGTGAGAGCAGTCCCACATAATGGGGTGTTGAGTTTTGGTCTGTGTGTGGAGCCTTGTAATCATCATTGGTTAATTATCCTCATAAAACTTTCCACCCACACAGCCCAGTTTCTTTGAGTTTGACTACAAGCCGCAGAAATTAGAGCATTTCCCAGCCATGGTCATTTAAAACTCAAGTTTGTTTAAAAGGCTGAACCTTTTTCTTAAGTAAGATTATTCGCTCCACTTTACTAAGATTTTCTCGGAAGTCCAAAATGTGTAGAACATGCAATGACAGCTGCTCTGTGTGCGAGTTGACCTTCCTCAATTGAAGTTGACCTTGATCCATTAGCATCTGTTCAAAAGAGGTGTTACTTAGTCTAAATTCAGGGTGGCCATGGAAGTTGCACTGCATTGACTTCAGGTTCAGCAATATTCAGGCAAATTTCCATTGCTGATTTCTGTCCGAATTTTAAGGGATAGTCCACCCCAAAATTTACTCATGTCGTTCCAAATCTGTATATGACTTCCTTTCTTCTGTGGAACACAAAAAGAAGATATTTTGAAGGACACTGGTAACCTAGTCTCGCGTAGCCAGACCTTCAGACTGATGGCTGAAGAACTGGAATCTACGGTAGCTTTCATTGGCCAAGGCCCGCCCATGAGGCCATTTGACCGACATGTCAAACAACCAATCACAGTTTGTTTCGTTCAGCGTCACGTTTTGGGGCGTTCAAGTGTCGCCACAATAACAGACCGGTGTGTAAAACTCTCGGATGTATTTTAAAGATTCTATACCACAAATTTGTAATATTTCACATACTTTTGAAAATCCAGCATTTATTTGATCCTGCAAGCGTTTGTCGTCACAGTTGTAAACACGACGGCTTTCTTCTTTCGTGAGGGAGTTTGGCGTCACTGCATTTTTGTTTCCAGGCGGAACGTTAAAGAACGCGACACACACGTCTCCTGGAAATCCTGTATAATTCCACCAATCCGACAACGACTTCGAAATTCCTGAAGTGTTTCCACTTTTGTGTGCCATATGCATCAGACGTTTCGCCAACGTTCCGTGGGCGTGACGTCTGAGGCTGAGACTACTGGTAACCAAACCATTTTGATCACCATTGACTTCCATTGTATGCACAAAAAAAACAATGAGACATTTCATAAAATCACAGTCTCATCGCAGTTCATAACTGTTTGGCGAATTGGTGGGTATTTTGCATGAACACGTATGATTTCATTCACACATTTGCACATTTTCAAACAATGGTTGAAAATGGTTGGAAGGTTTTTCCACAAATCACATTGTACGAATTCATAAAAAATCACCACCTCATAAAATTTGTTTTGTTATATCTCGTTGCTCAAAATATATTAATGTTGTTTCTATAAAAGTAACAAAGTCATACAGGTTTGGAACGACAACATAAGGGTGAATAAATGATCACAGAATATTACATTTTAGGTGAACTATAGCTCTGATCAGATTTGTGCCACGTGAAGTCTAATTCTGTTTAAGCAGGAAGAGAGAGGAACACTTGCAGTTTGATTTACATCAAACAAGATCTAAATGTATGTAGGAATGTAGCATTTTATGATACAACATAAAACATTTTATGGGGCTGTTTCATTGTTTTGTTACAACAAGCACCGAATCACTTATGCTCACGTAAAGAGCATTCACAACTGAAAGAAACTGTTCCCTTTAGCACCTCATTAATCCAAATATATGTGCAAGACTAAAGGTTTTACACATTGCTAATGTTCAAAGAACAATGTTCCTTGGGGCATTTTATAAAGCACAGAAAAAGCTCTTACATGAATAAGTATATGCTGGGGAACACTACATGGCTCTCCATAGCTCCTGACAGCCCATAAAAATCACTGCTAATCACTCATGTTAAGTATACAATCTAGCTTAAGTTACTCTATGCCTCTTTGTTCCACCATTAACTGTTAAAGTAGGTGTCAAAAACGATTGTAGCCTCACCAAGGGGATTATTATATTATGTATTGCTTGGGTGAATATAATGTTGTTAACTGAGGACCTTGTGTGAATTGAATGTGATTTAATCAACACCTTGTTGAAAAGTTATTTCAAAGGTTTTATACAGGATAATTAAGAATCCACATTGTGTTCCTTGAGTGATGTATGTGGATTCTTTACCACAGAGTGTAACTTAATTAAGTGTGTACACTGAGTGATTTATTTAGTAGTATCTGTTTGCCTTGAGTCTTGACACCCATCATGTTTTATGGATTAGCTCTGCATGATTAATGTTATAATGCTGTCTCTCCTCAACATATCCCATACTTACCAAACCCTCCAACTTTGATTAATATTGCAGTCTGACAAGCTAAATTACATTAAAATCCTACTCAGCGATAACCCTGTTAGTCTGCGAAGCCCAGTGAATAGTCTGTAAGTAATTAAGCTATCATCAGAAATAGATTGTGTCCTCCATTCAACCCCCAGATCAGGAAATCCACTTTATAGCCATGACATGTTTTGAAGAACTGCTACAAAAATACTTTGCAATTGAAATTACTGCCTCGGTGGAAACTGGCTCAGGGGTTTATGGGTGAGAGAAGCGGGCAGATGGAGTTTGTGTAGTTCTGCTTTTTCCATCTTTCACAAGAATGAGGCTTCAGAGTGAATTCTTGGCTTTAGATTGTAGCTCTCACACAGGCCACTCTGATACAGACCAGCCTGTCAATCTGTTTTAGTTATGGCTTGAGGTAGCAAGTGGTGTCAAAAGGCTAAAGTGAGAGGTTGTGATGAGTGACCTGTCTGTCAGTCACAGAGATCATCCATAAATGGGTGATACTTCAGTTAGTGGAGCTTTTCCCCTAAGATATCTCTAAAGAAAAACCTCTCAATAGTTGGGATTTACAACTGGGGAGACATTTAATATTCACAAATATTATTGATTTGACTGCACTGACAATGCTGAATGAAGACGTTGGTGTCTTCTGTAGAGCTGTTTGTTTCATAATTTATGAATTTTGAAACATCAAAACGGTTATTGAACTGAATTAAATCAACATTGAACTGATTTGAGCTGAATAACAACACAGTTGTCTTCTAGAGCTGATTTGATGACTGAATTTAACTTTTTTCATAATTGATAAACTTTACAGTTATTGAACTGAACAGAATCAACACTGAACTGGCTTGAAACAAACAATGATTTATGAAAAAAGAACCGATTTATGGCACAATTTGAATTTGTCTCATATTTAAAAAAGTTAAAACATAATTGATTCTGTTATTTTCCTACTTATTACTGTGAAGCTGCTTTGAAACAGTCTGTATTGTATAAAGCGCCAAAGGTGACTTGACCCAGTAATAATTTACTAAATTTGTTGAATCAGGAACCTTATTTTAAAAAAAAGTACTTTGCACTTATTTTATATTATTAAGTCATTTGGTATTGTGATGAGTCGGCTGCCTCCCCCCTTATTATCATCACCACCTCGTCCCGTATTCGCCGCCCTTCACCAGGCTCCCGACGGGAGTGGGAGGCTGTGTCCAAATTCAGGGTCTGCATCCTTCGGAGTACTCATTTGAAGGATGTTACGTCACAGCGCCGCGACGAAGGCTGTCCAAATTCGTAGGATCCTTCAAATGCGGCCCACAAATACGTCCTCCTTTTCCCCGAATTGGAAGGATGGGTGTGGTGGATCCTTTCCCGTCCTACCTATCCCATAATTCTTTTCGGCAGAGCGTAATGGCGGACGAAGCGAGCGGTAGCGGAGTGGGAGAGGAGTTTCTCTGACAAAACAAGCTAAAGTTTATGCTTCGGCTCAATGAATTTGTAGGAGAAATTAGTAGAATACTTAAAAACAAATAAAAATAGGCTATAATGGCTTACCTGGATGTGACTGTCTTGTAGTCTGATATAAAAAACTCTCCGACAACGAGCAAAGAAAGTATTTAATTTATTTAATTGCTTTATTTCTTCCAAAAGAATTAAAATGAGGAGAATAACTCTTTGTTTGTCCATTTTCCCGCTTCTTGCTTGGCGCTGTCACGGTTGCTAGGCGACAGGATATGAGCAACGGGTAAGGGAGGGAACTGAAAGAAGGGTAGGCTGTCCAAATTCACAAACACCGACTTCCGGGTTTTGCGGACGTCGGAGGATCCCTCCTCCTTCAACCGGGTAGGAAGGATCCTAAGGAGGATGCAGACCCTGAATTTGGACACAGCCGGTGTGTGAGAGAGGAGGGGCGCTGAAACAGCCAGGGCTGGCGGCGTGTGATGAGGCGCACCTGATGTGAATAGAGCCTCATCACCGCCGCCGTTTAAATGCTGAGCACACCTCTCCTCGGGAGACCGGTCTCTTCCCCGTGCATGCATGCTGGTGTCCTCGTGGGTCCAGGAAGGGAGCGTCGAGTAGGAAGACTGCCACACCCGTTAGACGGCCGACGGGCCAGGATGCCGGGCCGTCGAGTCCCCCAGAAGCTCCGGGGGCTTAAGAGAAGGACGTCGCCGCCACTCTCTCCCGAACCCGAGAGGGGAGCGCGTGCGGCCACCGGACTCTGCCCCTTCCCTGGACCCTTCCCTCCTGAACACTGCCCTCCTTCACAAGCCCCGCAGCACGACGAGGACACCAGCTCCCTGTTTATTTTGGACACTTTTTCCCTTTGGACACTTTATTTATATTTTTGATAATTGTAAATATTTTTGTTTAATAAAAACCTCTCCGAGGCCTGATGCCACGCCCACTGTGTCTGTCGTTTGCTCCTCCTGCCACAGTATTTATTTGTGCAATTTTTTAAAAGTTTTATAATTGTAATTGCAAAATAGGTTAACTCTCTAGTATAGGGACTAATTCTTACTATTAACTAATTGCTTATTAGCATGCCTATTATTAACATATTGGCTGTTTATTAGTACTTATAAAGCACATATTCTGCATAATCATGTTCTACATCCCTAATCCTACCCAATAACTAAACTTAACAACTACCTTACTAACTATTAATAAGCAGCAAAATAGGAGTATATTGAAACAAATTTCATAGTTAATGGTTTGTTAATAGCGAGAACTGGACCTTAAAATAAAATGTGACCAAATATGGTTTTATCTTTCTAAATTTCAGGTATTCAACACTATATTTCCAGCCTCCCGCTTGGAAATTCAGCCTTTCTCATTGGTCAAGCCCATCCTGAAAGGTGTGCCTCTTCCCTGACTTTAAAGGGCTCACGCACAGGTTCTCTTCTGCAAAATCTTCCGATTGCTCCCTGTGTGGTTGGACTCACGGCAGGCCCCAACATAGAGCCATGTGCGGTCTCCCCAGCCTGGGTAGATGGCTTTTACCCTGGAAATTAAGATTTCTTTGAATTCATAAATAATCAATACTGAGCGTTCACTAGACGACCTAGTCAATTGATTGTACTGTAAATTCTGCTTTATCAAGCTAATTCTATTAACTTATCCAAATATTATAATTAATTACAAAGAGTTATGATTAATTAATAATATTCCCCCTTGAGCTAAGATTACTTCACTGGATATATCATAAACTTTAAATGAAATATTACAATAAAAGTTACATGATGCTGGAAATCTATTGGATTTATTATCTTCAAACTATTTTATTAGGTGAAAACAGCAAAGCAAAGAAAGTAGGCCAAGCTTGTTAAGAAGTAAATCTTTTGACCTTGTATTTCCCTGTTGACTATTTGTAAAAGCAAAGCTCTTCCACTTAGTTGGGGGTTGCGTCTTCAATCAGTAGCAGAACGGGATGCAGGAAGTTGTTATTATCATCACTCTGTGGTCTGACCTCTGGCAGAAATGGTCCGTGTGCACAGTCACACACAACTAACAGGGCACCTCCCCTTTACCGCTTAGAGATGGCAGTCAGCACTCCACGTCCTCTGTTAACAAGCACTTCCAGTACAGCACCTGTAACACAAGGGCCGATTGACTCTGGCTCCTCAGCACACTTGTGCCATTGTGTCCTGTGTAGAATGGTGGTGTTGTGGGAGCACTGTGCTCACACCGTATTACCTGAGCCAAATCAGGCAAGCAAAATAGGTTGATCACTCATATTTAAGCAAATTAGTGTGGTCACATTCGGGCTTGAAATTGAAAGGTTTCTTTCAGCAGTTTCTTACGGGATTTGTTATCTGTTGGAGAACACTTTTGAACGAAAGAACTGGCCAGTTATTCAATACAACAAAACGATAATAAATCTTAATGTGAAATGGTATTAAAGTCAAAGTTTTAACACATTCCAGAGCATTTGAGTAAAGCAAATTGTTCTTTCAGGTAACTATTCCTGATATTAAAGATTTATTTAAATTATCTGTATCAATCAGCATTGGATTTACTTTGAGTTTTATTTCATTTACACACATTTACAAAAGTACTTTTACATTATAAAAGTAGTTTTAATGCATTAATTATGCTTTATAATGCATTGCACATCTCATGAATAATTGTAACCACAATGAATACATTATAACACTTGTTACACTATGCATTTTAAATTTGGTTATAATTATTTATAATGTATTACAACGCACATTATGAATAATTATAATGCATTATACTCTTTAATACCCCTTTATAATGCATTATACATAAAGACTTTAAGACAAGTTTTACCAAAATTGTTAATAATTGCTTGGGTGAGCATTACATTTGACATTTTTGTGTAATGTGCTCATTTTTTTATTTATTAGGTCCAAAATTTTCTCAAAAGATCAAAACAGTTGTGTTACACAAACCTGAGAATTTTTGTGATAGACATCCAAAGGAAGCCCTTAACAGTCTGGCACCTTGAAAGCAAGCACTTTTCAGTTCTAAAAAATCAATATTAGATATCTCCAACAGAGTTTTAAAAGCAGATACCATATAATTTGTCAGAAATCTTTCTGGTTTTATGATGGTATTCTACAGTGCACGCATGAATACTTTATAGAGGTCCATTATATAGATGCAATTTACCCAACCAGGTACACTTGGATTCCCTTCAGTAAATATTGCTTCTATATGCTCATCTCATTTCATGAGTATTTTCTGCCACATCTCCCAGAGCTTCTCTCTTTCATTGGCAGAGTAACTCCTGGTCAGGCCTATGACTCTCATATGGATTTCCCAGTCTCCCATCAGTGGTGTGCATGAGCTCGATTTCTCTCCACATAATGGCAGTGCACACACATTCCCCTCTTCCTCAGTCCGCAATGATGGTAGCAGATGAGAGCGTATATGTGTGTATGTGTGTCTGTGGGAGCGTGCAGCTGCTTATGACGCATGTCATAGCCTCATGGCTGCCAGTATAGACACATAGACACAGCTAGCTGTGGGAAAGGGAATGGGTGTGTCCTGGATAGAGGGGTTTGGGTCTGTGGGTCCACAGCCTGACCAGCTGCATCACACACACTGTGGCTCACCTGAACCCATATACGAACCCATCTGGCTGTAGAGCCCAGACCGGTGAACCTGCTTTAGATTTGGGGTCTTTATAAAGATATATTTAGGTATTTTCAGCTGCACTGTATTAGATAATAATATGATCTGTAGCACATGTGAAATGACCTCAACTAGACCAGACTGGCTCAGTTCATATGTGGTTATATAATATTCTGACTAGACTCAGTACTATGTGCAAAACTTCTTTTTTATAGATATTTTAACATCATAGTCTGTTCATAAAAACGATATCATTGAAAATAGTTCAGAAAACTGCTATCGTTTGCTCTGATGATCACTCTTTTGTGTTTCAGTCGTAGCACACTAAGCTGAGAATCTGCTGTTGTAGCAAAAACAATAGATTGGCAGCGGTCAAGCGAGGCCATGGTTCACTCGACTGCACCAAGTGGCTATACAATGAGTTTGTTCACCAAAATAGCTCTAAGAGAAATACAGTTCAATAACATGTTATAATGATGTTATAAATATGGCCCCAATAAATCAGGTGGTCAACATCTGGAGAGATATTTTGAGTCATCATGGCTCAGATGAATGTGTGTACTGTACCTTATGAATGGTTTATCGTTTAGCTTGATGAAGAAAACAAATCCACACACAAATCCCTCATTTGATCCCTTGATACCCACTGAAAGAGGGATCCAGGGGTAAGGCATGGATTTTGCGTTTGGGCTTGATAAATCAGCTGCCAAACATATGATCTGCTCATTATTTTTACTGACTATCATTTTGCACTTTGTTTCTGAAAGCTTGGCAAGGTATCGATTCTGCATTCAAGATAAAACAGATAACATTTTATAACTCCGTGGAGATTGGTATATTCTTTGTGAATTATACTTATGCTGTGGTGAGAAAAAATATATCACCCTTCTGCCGAGGGCCATGTGTTTCCAATGACAATCTATATGAGTACAGACATAGCTAAAAAAAACAAATCATGCTTATTGTACATTATAATTAATAATTCATCTGCAAAAAAAATCATCTCCAGAAGTGGAATCGACACTTAGAGACATTTAGAAAAGATAAGACAAAGCAATAAGACAAAGCATAAATAATTGAGCAAGGAAGACAAGACTAAAGTCAGGAGAAAGATCTATGTTCTGAGCAGAGGAAATGATGACTTACCACACTTCCTCCTCTTATCTCTGTCAGAGACACATACTGTATATGGGAACGATTGACTTTTGCCTGGCAGTCTGACTTCCTCCATTCTCCCCATAATTATTAGAGTTGCACAACACTGACGCAAGAGTTCACGTTTAGAGACACAATAATAAATACATCAAATTTAAGTAGATTGAATGGTGCTTTGAGTTCTAATGATTTCAACTTGCTGTAAATGTGTTTTTATGACTAGGTGAGCTATCCCTGCCTGCTCATTTCAGCCCGTATGCTGAGGGTCCAGACTCAGTGGTGGAGAGCAGAGAGAATGCCTACGCACAGCTGGAGCTCAGGACGCTGGAGCAGGCCCTGCTGGCCACCTGTGTGGGCAGCCTCTCTGAACTCAGTAAGTTACAGGCCTTTCGATTCATATTCATCTCTATTTGAAGGACTGTTACAGTGTTTTGCATATTATTAGTTTAACCAAACAAATAAATGCTTGTTGCCACATGGATGAAAATCATAAGAAATTTGCAGTTCTGGTTCTGGTAACTAAAGGGTTCCAGTGATGGTTCTTTTAGAACTGTAAAATACAAATAATTTAGTATTTAGAATAATAAAGTGTTTTTGATTTACTAAATAGAAAAGGTTCATAAGATCCATTCATTTCACGTAAACAGCTAAACTGTTTGCCTGTATATTATGTTTTAGATTCACCAGCTCATAACAGTCAGTAGTTCTGGAATCAGACTACACTGGTTGTGCTATATTTTTGTTGATTCACTAAAAAGAACTGGTTCATAAGAGTCATTGATTCGTGTATTAACACTGTTTTATCATGATCTAGCCTTTATGATGAAACTATAAGCAATAACTTCAAACCTTCTTGATTTTTTTCTTAATAAATGATTAAAAGGATAACTCATCCCCAAAACATAAAAATGTGATCATCATTTATATATAAGACTTGTGTTCATCTTTGAAATATAAATAAAGATATTCTTAATGAAACCAAAGAGATTTCTGTCTTCGATTGAAAGTCTACTGAACCAAAACTTTGATGCGTCAAAAAGTTCATTGTTAATGTAATCCATCTGAATTAAGCAGTTCAAGCCTAAACTTGGGTTAATCTTTTTGATTCATATGGATTACCTGTACAATATATTTTTGTATGTTTTAATGCATGATTGCATGGACTTTCAAAGGATGAGAGAATATTAAAAAAAATTCCTCATTTGTATTCTGAAGATGAATAAAAGTCTTACGGGTTTGGAACGACATGAGGGTGAGTAATTGATGACAGAGTTTTCATTTCTGGGTGAACTAACCAAGGTGAAATGGCTTTTCTCAGACTAGTAAAAGAAAGCAGTTCTCTTTAAGAATCAGGTCAGCCATAAGGCACTTTTCTTCTTCTTGCTAAAACATTTAATGTTATAAACACCGTTGTTGTTACTGCCCAGTGAAATGCTATTTTTGCACGAGTGTTTGTACATGGTAAGACAGAGAGAGACATCTGTACATTTTAAGTGCTGTTCTTCTAACAACTCGACATTGGAGGCCGGCCTAGGGGTGTGTGAGCGCCTGAGCTGTGGACAGTTTGTTTACGCAGCAGACCGCAGTTCAGGATGAGGCAGGGGGGCCGCTGCTCGCATTCACCAGAGAGGGAAACACACTCTCCCTTAGGGGACCAGCAACACTCCTGCAGTTGTTTTGCTGGTACAAAAGCACCTTCTGTTTGGGTCAAAGGAGTAAAAAGCACCTTCTCTATGCTTTATGATTGCAGACACTCAAGCAATCGTAAAGCAGCCCTTGTTTAAAAACTAAGCAGCACAAGTGTTCATTAAGGACCATGTAGATCATATGTGATTGATTGCTTAGATTGTTTCCCACACCTTTCTTTCTTTCATTCACATATTAACTGTTATTTAAAGATTATCCACCAAAAACTAAGTACAAAAGCAGTGAATTTCCATTCAAGGATGAAGTGATGTATTTCCACTGTGACTGTGTTTTCTCAGTCTCATTTCTTTCCTCTATGATGCTTTTTACATATGGAGGACAGTGTCTACTCTCTTTACTGTAGACTTCTCTGACTTTAAGGAGTAAGTCTTTGGCCTGTCCTCATCATATCTTCTCTTCCTTTGGGGAACAGCTTGTGCCTGGATTTCTGCTTCGAGAGGCAAAAACAGCAGATTTAAAGGCCCACAGAGTAATTTAGAATAAAGCTCTTAGACATTGAGTTTATCTGAATCATCTTCCATTTCCACATTTGGACATAAAACAGATTGGTCTGAAGATATATTTTGCTGTGTTGAAATATACTTTGTGTTGTGTTGTCAGCACTTTAAAAGAAAATGACACAATTGTGCTTGGCTGCAGAGCTACTGTCTTTAGTTTATGGGGTTGAACTGGAAACACAGATGGTTTTTCTATATCAGCAGCACACTGTGATTTTGGCGTTTGTCTGCTTTCAGAACTAAAGGCATTTATCGCAGATTATTAGAATTCCATTTTTCTGCAGGCTATTTTTACTTATATGCGTCTTGAAAGAAAGTATTTGACAATATGAGATATTTTATATCATTTGTGCTTTAAATGTGTGTGCATGTGTCCTCCAGGTGACTTGGTCTCACGTGCAATGCACCATATGCAGCGTTTAGTTTCAGCAAGTCCCAGTCTGGGCCTTCAGCCCATCTCCTGGTCTCCAGATGCTCTTCACACACTCTATTACTACCTACGCAGTCCACAGATGGAGTCACTGGAGAACCCCAACCTTGAGCCACCCAGGATAGCCCTTAGCAAAGAAAGGTGAAATCAATGGGCCAAAACCTCAAAACTTTTTTTCAATCTATTTATTTATTTAACAAATTCAGTGGTTTATTGTTGTTTTATGTTTTTGTTTTTTAAAGAAAGTAATACTTTAATAGAAATGAATTTATCAAAAGTGACAGTAAAGACATTTACGATATAATGTTACAAAGGCTTTTTGGAAATAAATGCTGTTATTTTAAATGGTTTATTTTGTTAAATAATCATAAATAATTGTATCATGGTTTCCACAAACATATTAAGCAGCACAACTGTTTTCAACATTGATAATAATAAGAAATGTTTCTTGAGCAGCAAGTCAGCATATTAGAAAGATTTCTGAAGCATCATGTGACACTGAAGACTGGAGCAATGGCTGTTGAAAATTCAGCTTTGCCATTAAAGGAGTAAATTACATTTTAAAACAGAAACTTATTATAAAACAGCAATAATATTTTACTAAATTACTAGTGCCTTTACTATGTGTTTGATCAAATAAATGCAGAATTGGTGAGCATTTCTTTCAAAATGATTAAAAAAACCTTACCAACTCCAAACATTTGAAAGGTATT
The DNA here is from genome assembly GCF_936440315.1 of Barbus barbus. Classification (NCBI taxonomy): domain Eukaryota; kingdom Metazoa; phylum Chordata; class Actinopteri; order Cypriniformes; family Cyprinidae; genus Barbus; species Barbus barbus. Next base: position 30,891,100 of record NC_136729.1, read on the forward strand.
ATATTAGATTTATATGCAGTACAGCACTTGTGAAAACAAAGCAGTTATAATGAACTAGTCATCCTTGACTGATATGTACTTTTTGGAGTGCATTTCTTATAGATTCATTTATCCAGTCTTCTTCTTCTAGTGTTCTATTAATAGCAATATCTTCTTTGAAATGAACTTTTTGTCTCCTATAGATTATAGACATACTTTGAATTTTACTTTAGGTCTGTTTTAGTAAAATGAGGCGACTTTACTCTGTGTGGAACCCTTGCTCTGCATTCACGTCAGATAATGAATACTAATGTTTTTAGCAGGTGGGCAGTTATGGTTGTGAGCAGGCTTCACAATCATTGCGCTCCTGGCACAGATACTTGAGAAGAAGAAAACTGTGGAGGATTCGTTCTGTAATATCACACTGATTTGAATTCCAGCGACATGGCATGTCTGCTGAAGACGGCAGATGCTGTTATACAAATTGTGATTAAGAATGAAGTGCCAGGCTTGTTTGTGGTAATGAAAGGCAGGATTGAAAGAGGCTTTGGCGAGCCAAAATCAGCAGCCTTTGTAATTATACTGTCCTCATTTCTCTCTGATCCAGTTTTACGCCACTTTTGATCTGCCCTGACCTTTGATGGATTTAAGTGTGTTTGTGTGTGTGCATTTTGGCAAGGAGAAAGTGAGAGATGTTGATACATAACTGAGTAATATTATGTCTCTCTCAGGCCTTTTCCTCTTCTTCCTCCTCTGATGGAGTGGATGCGAGTCGCTATGGTCCATGCGCAGCATCGACGGAGCCTGTTTGTGGACAGTGATGATGTGAGACAGACTGCCCGACAGCTACTTCCTGGACTGGACTGTGAACCTCGACAGCTCAAGTAAGATGTTCCTGTCGTTCAATACTGACAAATAGTACTTTGAATGTGCTTTGGATAAAAGCATCCTCTAAATGTGTACTGTAACTGTAAATGAAGAAAAAAAATATACACATACTGCAGCAACATGTCCAAATTTCCCCCTCTCTCAATATTTTCCCAATTAACTTTTTACTTTGGCTCTCCATCTGTCAGAATGTTTTGCCAAGTTATTGCTGTATTTTTTAATTGACTGTTTTTTTATGTAATTAGCTCTAAATTCACTCTCTCTTTTTCTGTTTCTCAGGCCAGAGTGCTGTTTCACCTCCTTTAAACGTCTAGATTCAAAGGCTGCCACAGACAAGTTTAATCTGGATCTTGGCTTTCGCATGCTCAACTGTGGCCGCACTGATCTGATTGGCCAGGCGATCCAGCTTCTGGGCCCAGATGGGGTGAACACAATGGATGACCAGGTGAACCTATACTGAACTTTTGAATTATGACACAATAAAAAATGGATGACTTAAAGGTATAGTCAACCAAAAATAAAAATTCTGTCATTTAAGTTTATTTGTATAGCGCTTTTCACAATACAAATCATTCCAAATCGTTTATCACTTTCAGGTTGTTCTAAATCTGTATGACTTACTTTCTTCCGTTGAACACAGAAGAAGATATTTTGAAGAATGTCGGTAACCAGTTGATGATAGCCATCGACTTCTCCTTAGTATTTTTTTTTTCATACCGTCAATTGTTTTGTTCTTGAAAATATCTTTTTTGTGTGTGTTCAGTGGAAAAAAAGAAACCCATACAGGTTTGGAACAAATTAAGGGGGTGTAAAATATGACAGAATTTTCATTTTTGGGTGAACTGCCCCTTTAATAGAGTTATGCAGGAATGCAGTTATGCAGCAATGTATATTTATATATTTAACATCTACAACTGGCAAGTTTACAAGTATTTTTTTTTGATGAGGTATGTCTAACCCTCTTTCTCTCTGCCTCTGTGGGTGTGTAGGGCATGACTCCTCTGATGTACGCCTGCTCAGCAGGGGACGAGGCTCTTGTGCACATGCTCATTGATGCTGGGGCAAACTTGGATGTAGCGGTAATGACACTTTATTCGTTCAGTCACATTATATGTCTTTTTTACCTATTTATCTATACCAGGGTGTCCAGTCGTGCAGTGAAAATGTCCATTAATCCTGTAGACCAGGATTAGCTAGTCCAGGTGTGTTAATTAGGATTGGAACTACACTCTGCAGGATATTGGCTTTGTTGAATGAATGGTTTATTAGTGTAGTACTCTTGGAATTCACACATATGCAGAAGCATTTTGGTGGTTAACTTAGAAATACATATGTTTTTTTTTTTTTTTACTTTGTTTTTCTTTTAAGGTGCCCAACTGTTCACCAAAACATCCCTCTGTCCATCCTGAGAGCCGCAGCTGGGTGGCCCTTACTTTTGCTGTGCTGCATGGACACATATCTGTAGTGCAGGTGAACATGCACACTAGTTACAGAACATGTATAGTACCATTACTTCATGCAGTGATTCATGAATAGTCTATGTATTTACTTTAATAATACATTAATTTTAAATATGACTTACAAAATAAGGCATGTTTTGAGTTCTAAACATCTTCTGTACATTGACATTACAAACTGCCATTGGAGGACTATCATGTTAAATGAACTTTGTTTGGCCTTTTCCAGCTCCTGTTAGATGTGGGAGCAGATGTGGAGGGCACAGCCCTGAGAAACGGCCACCAAAGCTCAGCAGAAACACCTCTCCAGCTGGCATCAGCCGCAGGTGGGGAAAAACAGCACTAAGTCATCCTTAACATGCTTTCTTTTAAAGAGTTATGTTTGAATGTATTCTTAACACAGAACATTATAGCAGAGGCTATTTTCACCCTGGTGCAACTAGTGACAGATACTATTTGCAATGTAAAGGTTTGAGATCAGTTTGTGAAAGAAATCAATATTTTTATTCAGCAAGGACCCATGCAGTCGATCAAAAGTGACAGTAAAGAGATTTATAATTTTCGAAGTAATATAATGTTATATTTCCATTTTAAATAAATGCTGTTAATTTAATCTTTCTATGTAACAAATATCTTATCCTTATCTCAAATTTTCATGGCTTCCACAAAAATATTAAGCTGTTTGATGATAATAAGAAATCTTTCTTGATTTCACAATATTATTGTTTTTATTGTATAGTGGTCAAGTAAATGCAGCATATTTTTCAATCAACCCTTGAATGGCAGTTTATATAGTATTAAAAAAATAGTTACAATTTTGTCATTATTTACTCACCCTCATGTCGTTCTTAACCTGTATAAGTTTCTTTCTTATGTTGAACACAAAGAAGATATGTTTGAAGAATTTTGAAGAACGAAACAGTTGTTGGTCCCCATTGACTTCCATAGTAGGGAAATAAATACTATGGAAACCAACCGTTTGATTACCAGCATTCTTCAAAATATCTTCTTTTATGTTCAACATAATAAAGAAACTCATACAGGTTTGGAACGACATGAGGGTGAGTAAATGATGACAAAATTTTCGGGTGAACTATTCCTTTAACATTTTGGACAACTTTCCTTAACATGCTTTATTAGAAACTTAGTTTTATTGGTGTGTGTGTGTGTGTGTGTTCAGGTAACTACGAGATGGTGAGTCTGCTGTTGTCCCATGGCGCTGACCCAATGCTGCGGGTGCATCTGACATCCTCACTCTATGAGGGCATGAACTGCTTCAGTCACGCTGCAGGGCATGGACACAGGTACTGTACAGATCCCTCAACGGCACAAACACATGCACTGATCAAGATCGAATTAGGCTACTATGTCTTGAATATTGTCTGTTCCCCAGGAATGTGTTGAGGAAGCTGTTGAGTCAGCCCCAGCGCCTGCAGGAAGACGTGCTTTCTCTGGAGGAGATCCTGGCAGAGGGAGTAGAGGAAATGAAAGATGGAGTAAATGCAAAGTCTGTCTGCAGTCCACGGCTATTTAAGGCCCGCATCAGAGCCCTACAGGAAGCCAGCCTTCACAGCGCTGAGCACGGATATTTGGATGTCACCATGGAGCTCAGGGCACTGGGTACACCTCTGACTCATTTACAGTAAATGAAAGAAAACGGACGACAAATTGAATTAGATATGCATAAACAGTGAGATATTTTTGGCAAGTGCACAGCAAAGTGTATTAAAGTCGATGATTACAGGCTCAGTCAAGCCATAAAGAGAGATTATTAATGAACCACTGGTAAGATTAACCTGCCATTTTTAGGTACTAAACTGTGGTTCTGAACTAAGATAACTAATACTACCAACTTTTTTCACCATTACAGCACAAGCACCGGTAGTTTTAGAAGTAATAGATTAGTTGTGTAGTCTGTTGTTCAATGTTTACAGTGTTTTTAGAAGCTTCTTGTTCTCTCTCAGGAGTGCCGTGGAAGCTGCACATATGGCTGGAGTCAGTGCGCAGTGCCCAGCTCCAGTCCAGGACTGAACTCACACTTTCTCTCCTTAAAGACTTCACCGCTATTGGGGATGAAAAATACTGTGAGGAGCTGCTCTCAGAGGGTCTTCCAGTCCTCTTCTCCATTTTTAAAACTAGCAAGGTTTGCTTAACAAATCCATCACCAAAAACATCATGTGAATGCTTCAAGAATTGTCAGCCAAGTGAAATATTGTATTTGAAATGTCTGTATGTTCTTTTCTTTAATACAGAGTAAGGATATTCGTAAGCAACTGGCAGTCATCTTCAGCCACTGTGTTTGCTCTACAGCCGTCCCGCGTATTCTGGCTGTAAAGGACACACCTACAGCTCAGCTGGGTAATGCAGATCACCACATACCTATGTACACTATCATTCAAAAGTTTGGGGTTGGAAAGATTTAAAAATTTTTTCAATGAACATGAACAATATCAGTTAAAAATGAAATTTTTACAGAGACATGTTTTAGTTTTTACCCTAGATTTTAGTTTTTATATACAGTTATATATATCTAGGAAGGATGGACTGAGTTGATCAAAATTGCATATACAAAATATGTACTATTCTATATTATTTTGACATAAAGTTGTTATATCTAAGTGTATCAGAGTTGTTTACTTTTTTAAATTAGTCTTGTCATTAACACCATTATATTGTATATTCAGACTGATTGGAATGCACATGAATACAAGAGGCGGGATTTATCATATGAACCAATCACAGCCAAACATAACCAGTCATGCCCATTATATCTTGATGGAGGTATTGCCTCCTCTCAAATGACTTTCACCTATTCATTCTCAGTTAGGGTGTCTGTTAAAATTCAATGGGCTCAGGGGAGGCAAGAAAGACATGGACTCCTGTTGTAACTGTACCTGCTCATGTTGCTGTTGGAAAAAGTCTCTTTAAAATACAAGTGATTTATACACTTTGTAATTAAAAATTTTGTAATATTGATGTTTTATTTTTGTACTACAATTTTTTTTCTCATTTAATATTTTGAGGAGGCACTGCCTCCCTTGCCTCCTTGGAGGAAATGCCCCTGACACATAATATAGCAGAGGTCGGCAAGTAAGTTTGGCATCAGGCCAAAAAAAAAAATTCACCACTAGATAGCGGGCCAGAACATTGTCAAAGGATCATTTAAGATATTAATTGATGGAAAATGCAACCAGAATTGTCTGTGACTGACTGTTACAATGTATTTTGTAACTGGTAGTGAGCTGTTACTCTGTGTAAAATCCTGAGACAGTCATTAACAAAAAGTCACATTTGTGTGGCGGTGTCCGATCAGAGAATGTGAGTGGAGCGTCAACAATTTCCCCTCCGCGGTCTGAGCATTTAATAATCACTCCACGCTCACTGATATCAGAAACACCGCTCCGCTCACATACTCTGATTGTAACTGTTGCTGTCATGACAGATCTGTACGGAAGCGTATTGCATTCACTTGAGGAAAAAAAATCTACTCTGTTTTTCTGAATTAACGAGTTAATTATCTCAGAATTACGAGATAATTTTTCATGAAAAAAAGTTTTTGCTCTGTTTTTCTGAATTAATGAGTTAATTATCTGAGAATTACGAGATAATTTTTCATTAAAAAAAGTTTTTGCTCTGTTTTTCTGAATTAATGACTTAATTATCTCAGAATTACGAGATAATTTTTCATGAAAAAAGTTTTTGCTCTGTTTTTCTGAATTAACGACTTAATTATCTCAGAATTACGTTAATTCAGAAAAACAGAGCAAAAACTTTTTTCATGAAAAATTATCTCGTAATTCTGTAGATTTTTTTCCTCAAGTGAATGCAATACGCTTCCGTAGATCTATTTCAGAACCAGCCGCTATCAAAATAATCTGGCTACAGGCGTGGGCCAGATATTATTGCTGGCGGGCCACTTTTGCCGACCACTGTAATGGTATAGTACAATTTTGATTAATTCAGTCCATCCTCGCTAAATAATAGTAACATCTTGCTATATACAATTTAGCATCAAAAAGTCTATGATTGTTAATACGTATCATATCGCCCTCACAGATGCTCATTTTCTGAATAACACTGAGATATCTGATGTGATATTTGTGGTGGAGGGAAGACCGTTTTATGCCCACAGAGTTCTGCTCATGTCTGCTTCACAGAGGTGGGTCTCTGACTCAGACTGATTTGAACATAGCGCCATATAATCAGTTATGTTTTATATGTACTACTCTTGTTTCATATAAGGTTCAGAGACTTGCTGAGCCTCTACAGAAGTAATGCCACATCAGACCACATGGCTATTGAAGTCACGGACATAAAATACAGCACGTTCCAGGTAATCAACAAACCTCAGCCTGAACATACACAAGAAGACAAACATACATGATGTAATGCTGTTAAAATAGCTTGTAAATGTTTATTTCAGATGATGATGGCACATCTGTACTGTGGAGGAGCAGAATGTTTAGACTTGTCTGTGTCTGATTTGCTGGAGGTAAGAAAGACATGGATACATAATTTAGTACTGTTTAAATATATTTCTGTAATCAAATTGAAGGAGTTGGCATAAAGCAGTCAACTTAAGCTGAGATGCACTGTCATGTCCTGTACAGCTTCTTCCTGTGGCCCACTCATTCCAGCTTCAAGTTTTGAAGAGACACTGTGAAATTCTCTGCTCAGAAAGAATAAACCTCAACAATGCTGTGAGCATCTACCAGACTTCCAAAGTATGTACTTATAGCTTACACTAACATATTATTCATTGCTCCAGCATCAAGCTACAGTCTTCTGATCTGTCATCTGTGTGTTTTGTTGTGTGTTTTATGGAGCAGGTGTGTGAGGCGGTGGAGCTGGCAGTGTTCTGTGAAGGCTTCTTCCTGCAGAACATGGTCGATCTTCTGGACTGTAAGCAGTTTGAGGAGTTGCTGCTGGGTTCTGACTGCAGCACCGCACTGGATCCAGATGCTCTGGATGGGCTTCAGGCTACACTGGCCTCACGGCTGCACTCACAATGTGGGCCGCGACGAGCTTAAGCGCATGAGGAAAACCACTGGAAATTGCAGATGTGACTTCGATGCTGTTGGAAAATGTGGTTAACAAAGCTGTGATTTGCAGGCAGGCGTGTGACGTCCCATACAAACAGTGTTTAGATGTTTGTTAACCTTCGTAATTCCTATTTTGAGTTAGTGACAATGATTTAATGGGACGTGTGAGCTATTTATTACTTTTCAAGACTTAAATCGTATCTTAATGTAAAAAGAAATGTTTCCTAAATTGTGCTTTGGTCACAGATAATGAACTTATATGTTGATTTACGAGGTGTTTGATTATACCCAGTATAGATATGCTTTTTACAGTTATTTTACAAGCTACTTGAAGTCCCCATGTGCTTCAGAGAGAATGCGCTGTAAACTGCAGTGTTAGCGCCCTCCAGTGGTCAAAAGTCCAAATACTTCCCAAAAATGTACATAGTAGTACTGTAGATACTTTTGTATTCTCACCTCAATTTAAAGTGTAAATATATTTCTAATATGCAGTAAGACAAAGGTACGCGGATATGTTGGGATCAATAAAAATAAATTATTTGATATAACATTTTTCAAGCAGAAAATGAATGGCATGTGTAATTTTGAAATGACTAATAAACATGAAAAAAATCATTTTTATTCTTTTGTGATCCCAGACATTTGAATCAGACGGCAAAATCATTTGCATCATACAGTATGTGGATAAATTTGAAAATATCTAGGAGGATGCTTAAATTGTTTACATTTTTAAATAATTATATACATTTTTTTACAAAATTTAAATAGTAAATAATACACACACACACTAAAGAGCAAATAGCAACACTGTACATTCTAATTGATTAATTTAACTTATTTAGCCTACTTTAATATGTCCTAATAACCCAACCCCATCTTACTCCAAGGGTCTAATTTGATTTTTTAATCCACAAATCTAACAACATTATAATGTGTCCATATCCCTCAGTAGACAAACTTGACATTCAACATTAAATGTCAGAGATCACTATTTTCCTAGAGACAAAATTAGATCACTTAATTAGTGACAATCTTACAAAAAAGCTGAAATTCAGATAAAAAGAAAAAAATAAACAGCCATTCATCAAGTGTTGAGATGTTGTGCCATCTAGTAGAGAGAAAAAAAAAAAAAGTAAACTAGGGGCTCATTTTGCTCCGCTCAACCTACGTTTCAGAGAAAACAGCAAACACATACAACCTCCCAAAGTCAATGGATTTATTTCCGTTGCACTGAAGTTGTTCACAGTAGTTACAAGGGGATACATTAGCGGCGATTCTATTTTTCCCGCTCAGGTATTAATCAAATCCGTGATACATTACAATCCAGCTTTGCTCCTTTTTTTCTCCCAAAGTACAAAATAGGAAGGACAACAATGTGTATTGCTTAGATTACATCTCCGCTTATTCTCCACGCTGTATGTTCCCATAAGTGATCATGTGTTATGACATCTCAGACCCCCTTCCCGAGAGCATGATGCAGCAGAGCATGTGGCGAGAAAGCGTTCATGATAAGGGAGATGAGAGAAAAACGATCAACTGAAAATGAAGGCGTGATACCGGGTGAAACAAGTCGATGATGAAAAAGGTGAAGAGGAGGAGAAATCTAACATCCACAACATCATGCAAATTAAAGCCGAATGTCGGACATGCAATACGAGAAATAGAGTCAGGAGCAGCAGGATCCCCTTGATGGTTTTAGAAAATCGTTTGCCCAAAGTTGTCTATTTACAACATGTGATTTGAGCTCGTCCATCTGTTTTACACGCACAATGAGATGAGTGACAAATATCAATACTTCATTATTCCTCACCCCCCACCCTAAAGAGGCTAGTCTACATTCTTAAATTACCAATAAATAATTGAACATATACTACAAGCTCTTTAATCTGGTCAAAGCCGGGAAAGAAAGAGTGCTTCATTCACAAAATCGGATAAGTGTTATCGTACACAAAACACAAGATCCTTCAAAACAATCTGATGAGTCGCCCTGATGCAAACAATCAAATCTCCACCACCCGGTTTTGTTTTATATATAAATATTCCCCAGCTGAATAAATTAAAAAAGACAAACACATAAATAATAAATTACAAAAAAGGGTAAAAGGTCTCTGAATCCTGCAGATGTTTCTCAATAAAAATTAAACTCAAAATAAATACAAATCGAAAATTGACATCATGAGTAACCCTCGAATACATTAAGCATATTTGTCATTCAAAACTAACATTTCATGAACGCTACATGAGAAAAAACAGGATGTGGCAACAATTCATCTAAGCAATGTCACTGATAGACATTTGTTACATAAGGAATATTTTCAGTCTGTACAACAGAATAGATCATTTACTGTGACGCCCCCCTCCCACCCCCGTGACTCAGTCCACGAGCCGCCCCAAAAGTTCATCCCCACCATTTTTCAAATAGGATCTCCAAATCTTGTACAGCAATGATACTGAGTCCATAAAATGTTTTAAATTCTCCATTTCACAAAGAAAGACTACATTGAAAAGAATAGAATCCAACAACTGTCCTCGAGGGCAACTCCTCAGACACGTGCGTTATGATATCCAGAGTTCCATTAGCCATTTGTCCTTTTGTAACGATGTCCTGTATGTACGTCTGTGTTTGTGTTTGTATGTGCATTAGCAGAGAACGGGGAGGAAAGAAGACGAGCAAGGATAAAACATGTATGTTTAAATAAAAAGATGAATTGTGGGTTAGCTTGGTGAGAATTCATAAACTTCTTTATTTTAAGGCTTCACTCCAAATCCTTGGACATGTGTGGCTGTATGTACAGTAGCTGCAGGAGGAAGGAGTTGAGGAAAAGCTTGGAGCTCTTGTCGGTTTTTGGGTGTTTAGATGCATCAGAATGAGGAGTTTCCCTCAGCTGCTTGTACTGAACTTCCTGTGTAATGTGCCCTCCATCAATGTGCCATACATGAATCTTGTGCAAGAGCAGGACTTGGGGCTTTAACACGTTTTCTGGATAATTCCTGGTAGCAGAAATAAATAAAGGCATCATAAAACAGAACATAACGAGAAACCGTGAAGAACAATCAACACTGGACAGAAAAAAATAAAAAAACAGGCATGTGTGTCTGTATGCGCCTTTTGTAAAGTGTCGGGTCAGTACATACAGTACTTCAATATTCATTCTTTGTAGAGGCTTGGTTAAAACCAACTTGAGTCAACAACATCCTTTCACCATGACTGGATTATTTTCTTTATTTTATTTTAAAACTAGTATCTAGTGTTTCTCCTGGTTTTAAGGTTGTTCCTGTGTCCCAACTGATGGTGCCATCTTGGCTTTGTCTTGGCCAGATGGACATTTGGAGTCATTAGGCTCAGGCTCATGTCTCTTGCCGTTGGCATGCTTGGGCGTGCCGGGCGGATGGGACACCTGCCCGTTCTTCTCGTCTGAAAAGAGCTGTTTAATTACGTCAAAGAAGTTACTGAATGCGCTGCCTGGGTGCACAGACGGGAGAAGAGGAGAAGAACAAGAAAACAAGAGAGAGAGAGAGAGACAGAGAACAAATACATGAACAATGAGGATCACAGACGAGGCAAGGTGAGATGATGAGAGGCAGGACGAGACTGCATTAACTGGAGACAATAAGCCATGTATCAGAACACACTGACACGGATACAGCACACATCTGCAGGCATGTTTGACATTACAGCTGAATTACTGGTCAAAGGTCTTATTGTGGTAGTGAGTGGCTGAGCAGTCTCCATCTGATCTGTGATCTTCACTGAATGAAATGGAAAGAGATGTGATAGTGTTGATTCATTGCAAAGAAATTAAAGGTATATGGCCAATGACTTGTTCTTAATTAGACATCAAACCTCAAATTCAGAATTCATATCCCAAATTGTGTGTGTATATACATCAATGAAGACTTTAGCAAATACTGTAAGCTGTTTAATATAAATTAGTGGTGTAAAAATGCATTGGTACACCTGACAATGAAAATCGTCTGATTGATTCACTTGAAAGAACTTGTTCACGAGAAAAAATTATATGCGAATTGGACTACTCCGGTCATGCTGTTTTGTTTTTTTAATCCAGTTAAAAGAACCGGCTCATGAGAACCATTCATTATAGAATCTATAGAACTTGTATTTTTTGACTCCCTTAAAAGAACTTGTTTACGAGAACAAATTTTTTTATTTTTTTTTTGTACTACATTGCTCATGCTGTATGTTTTTGATTCACTTAACAGAATTGGTTCAGAGGAAACATTAGTTAGTCAATCTGACTTCTCTGGTCATGCAATCAGTTTATAAGCTTCATTCAATCGTGAATCTGACTATACTGGTTGCACTGTATGTATTTGATTTACTAAAAATAACTTATTTTTACAAGTCATTTGTTCGGGAATTGAACTATATGGATCTCTTAAAAGAACCAGTTCATAAGAATCATTCGTGAATCGGACTATACTGGATGCATTGTATTTTTTGTCTAACTTAAAAGAACCAGTTCATAAGAATCATTTGTTTTCATAAATTGGACTACACTGGTCATGCTGTTTTGACTCACTTAAACGAACCCGTTCAAGAGAATCATAAGTTTGCATATCTAACAACACTAGTCATGGTATATATTATTGATTCACTCAAAATAACTAGTTCATAATAGTCATTTGTTCAGGAATCAGACTACACTGGTTGCACTGTATGTATCTGAATCACTTAAAAGAACAGGTTCATGAGAATCATTCATTTATAAATCAGACGACACTGGTCATGCTGTATGTTTCTGATTCACATAAAAGAACTGGTCCATGAAAATAATTTGTTCATCAAATCAAACTAAACGCTGTATGCTTTTCATTCACTTGAAAGAACGGGTTCAATCATTCTTTTGCCAATCTGACTACACTGGTAAAACTGTATAATAGCCATTTGTTCAGGAATTGGACAACACTTTGCACCATATGTTAGTGACTCTATAAATGTAGCTAAAAAAAAAAAATTTGAAATCAATGCAGTCATGAACAAATTTCATGATTTAGTAAAGAATCATAATTATATAAATGATGATTCTTTGTCAGAGCATATATTTACACCCTGGTACATATACAGCTAAATATATTCATGCTAAATTCATCATTTCTGATTCAAATCAAAGGCCAAAAATGAAATCTCATAAAATGGATTGAAATGTAGTGGTACAAATTGTTGCAGATTCTGAATACACCTGACAGTCAGCCCAGAAGGATTAACTACACACCCTATTTGACACCAGCACAGGCTTGCAAACCAATTCCATAAGTGACCGAGCAGCAGCAGCCCGATAGCACAAGCTGTAACATGGCAGACCGCGGCCTATGTGAACACTAGAGTAGATTGCTTTAGTTCCAGAGCTTGTCTCTGAGTCTCTCAATACAATCTGGACTCCTCTCAACATCATGACAGAAAGCTCGAAACTGCCGCTTCCCTAGAAGACAGGCTGCTTTGCTATAGCCTAAGAGACTCTGAAAGAGACATGACAGCTGTGGCAGCTTTGAGACACACAGGACACTGCTTCAGCATTTCTGCTGTGAGCCATTACAAATGTTCATCTCCGTTTAGATTTATGCTGGGTAAACTATTGCAGACACAGAAAACAACCAGTACAGCATGGCTATTTTTCCTTTTACGGGGCATGTGCTGAGCTCCAGTGAAATAGCTCTGGGCTAAAGACAATGGATTTATATCTCACCCGTATGATTAAATTTGTAGCTACAATATTTCTAAATTTAACCCCACTAGGTTAAATCAATCTGAAATGACATAACACAAAGATCCACAGCTATGGAATCTAATAATCCTGATAAAGTATAAAAGCAGCTGAAATGGCAAATACATTCAAGGCTTTATTGTATTTTTGCTAGGATCTTGTGTATGTTAGTGAGATTACATGACAAATAATGGCTAATAAGTAACTGTATTCCTTTAAAATGACTATTAATCCAATAGCAAACACATACCAGACTTCACTGTTGCCTGTTTTAATACTCATATTGTATTTATAGGGCTCTACATAAGTAGGCCACGCTGAGAAAACTAGTCCCATTAGGATTCTGCCCCTCATTATACAGCGATTCTACAGATGATTACTTCTACTGTAAAAGTCCCAAATGATCAACATGAAAGAAATGTTTAGAGAAAAGAGGTGCTGAGAAACATGCTAACATAAAAGCTCAGACATAATCTTCAAATAAAAAACCTGGTTTAACAGATTCATAAGCGCTGCTGATTAAATGTTTAAATTAACAAGGCTTTTCACCAAAGTGATTCAGATGCAACAATTGACCCACAAAAACAAAGTAAAATGATGCAAGAATTGAATGCGGAGAGAAAAACAACATGACGAATGTATGAAGTGTTTTCACTCTAGAGAATTTAAACTTTCATGGATTGTCCTAGCAAGTGAGCTCATGCACACACACTCCCACACAAACACACACACTTCTGCATATTTCAAAATTAAAGGGATAGTTCATCCAAAAATTAAATTTTAATTTATTTTTTTAATTCTCACCCTTGTGTCACTTCAAACCCATAATACTTTTCATTCATCTTCAAAATACAAATGAAGATGTGTTTATGAAAACCTGTGCAAATAAAACTCTAATGCATCAAATGTACAAAAAGGGATTGTCGAGGTAATTCATATGAATCAAGGAGTTTAATACAACTAGAGACACAAAAGCCTAAATCAAATATGTTCTTGTCTGTGTGAATCTGTGTCTCTTCTTTTTTTTACAGTAGTTTTTATTGCGTGGACCAAAAGGAGAGGGTGTTATTAAAATATCTTGATTTGTGTTTTAAAGATCAACAAAAGTCTTACAGGATTAGAATGACATAAGGGTGAGTAAATGATTATAGAAATGCCATTTTTGGGTGAACTATCCCTTTAAAGGGCCTCTTTGTTTAAGTGCCACACATTGGATAGTGTGTGTATGATAAAGTGACGTACACTGTGGCAAAAGAGTTAAAATAGACCTCTTACCACCCTTTGAACGCTTTCCTGTCAAAGGAACATGACATATTACTGTAACATGTCCAATCAAATCAAATAATTAGCCTAAAATGACATTCTCAATGCACCTATTGACTTTACAGTAACAACATGAACTCAGTGATTCAACCTCCTTGCACAGATGTTTATTACGTGGCCACATCTGTTGAGACTGAAGCATGCTGGTGCTCAGTGCTGTGCATGTCTGCTCACTCAAGCTCTCATGCCCATTCACTCAACAGCCGTGGGAGAGCAGGGGGTGAAGGGCAATGCCAGGGGAAGGGAAGGATGAGAGGATGGCACATCTTTAAAGCTACACGATCCTGATAACAGCTCTTTTCTTTAAGACAGTCCAAATGCACAATATGAATATGATTACCTATCATATTTTAGGAATATTTTTGGAATAAGGCACTGAGAGAGGGGGGGTTTGTTTGAAATGTCTTACTATCATACTAATTTTTTTTTAAGTATGCAGGATGTAGGTTGTGCTGTGCACAATACGTTTCTGTATGAAACATATAATACATGGATGACCTGTTTGCCAAAATATAAATATGCAATACCTTCAAGAGTAACGAATAAAATACTAGCAAATTACCAGTACATTGTACACTGCCTATTATTTTCAAAAGACGTACGTGAAACAGGAAGCACTGAAGCTGGAATACAGTACATGACTTGCCTTTATTTTTACCCTGATTTTCAGTTTGGACAAGTCAACACTAGTTTCTCAAAGTCAGAGCTAGTCGGCAGATTTGAGCTGACAGATTTCACAGAAAATCAGAAAATAGAGTATTATGGGGCACAGACTCTGATGTTTTAGCTTCTGACAACGATTCAGTCAAAGGACAACAGGCATTTATATTTTGAGTCAGTTTTAAAATACATGCAACAAGGTGCATGTTTCTGCATGAGCTTGTTGTGTTCCAAACTACTCAAAAGTAGTCCTGCGTATGTTGGCTAGTTTTTATTTTTAACCATTTACAAAGCCGACAAGTGAAGTATTCACTTCAGTTCTGATAAGATATTAAAGGTTGTGTAGTGTATTCCATCCTTTATGCAGCTCTAAACATTACAGGCAGTGATTACAGACACATGCCTTTGGTGTGAGAGACCCGGGTTCGAATCCGCTGTGAGACACCAATGTGTCCCTGAGCAAGACACTTAACCCCTAGTTGCTCCAGAGGCGTGCGACCTCTGACATATATAGCAATTGTAAGTCGCTTTGGATAAAAAGCGTCAGCTAAATGAATAAATGTAAATGTAATGTAAATGTATTTTGCATTTCTAAACTAAATAAACTGTATATATGTATAAACTACCTAGATTCCCTTTGTGTATTCCAATGCACTGGATTTGGAAGTCATCCAGGTATTTTATGCACATGGAAAATGTGCTTATTGTGCACAGGAGATATAATGCAGAATGATATTATGGTATTATGAAATGCCAAACTCCCTTTTCTGTAATACTCAGTGATATTGCTTTTGGACAGTAAGGATTTGGGGCTGTCCAGCAGAGGGAGCTGTAACAGGCTCTTCGCCATGTGCACAAACAGCCATGTGAGAAGACAGGCAGAGGATTTCTCTGTTATTTTATATCATCATCTCCAGCAGGATCCACAGTCTAGCCCATCACATTTCTGCTCGTAGAATGAACAATTTGAAGCCTAACTGATTTACTTGGGACACAGGTTTGATTTAGATATCAGCAAGAAATTTCCTGGGTATGTATATAAACCCTTGTTAATACATGCAAGTGGTGCTCTAGCATGCTCTGTATGTGTGTGTGTGTGTGTGTGTGTGTGTGACTGCTAAGGAGAGTGTGTGCATGTGTGCCAGTGCCTTGCAATGCAATTCTGTGCAATGTGCTCTGATAAGGTCAAACATGTATTTCCAGCACCTTTAGATAAGACATCACATCCGACATTAATGGAACAGTGGATACATTGCATCTAGAGAAGTTCGTTTTCATATTAACAATCTGATGGCCTGAAAATGTCTTTGAAACCACCTCTAACAACCATATTAAACACTGGAAAGACTCGTTTGACCTTGATGGGTGTGTGCAGCGTTCAGTGCTCTGCAAGGGTGGGCTAGGCGCCATGCATGTTCAGAGAAAGAGAGGTGTGTCAGTGGAGTGATTTGCCACTCACCAGACACCTGCTGGACACCAGGCTGGTCATGTGTACTTAACAACTGAGCCTGAATCGTCTCCACCACCCGTTTGAAGCGTCGGCTGGGACCTGCCAGACACACACACACACACACACACACACACACACAGAAAACCATATAAATGTTTTGCAATGATCCTGTACAAACTGGTACATGCGTGTCTTTCGAAATTAATGTACATTTATGCTGACACATCCTGGGTTTATTCCCCCTAGCGGCTGCCTCAAAGTTTAATGGCATGAGGCTGATTTTTATGGTGCTTTCGGCCCACGACTGAGTTTATGACACGTGCACACACACGCACTTTAAAATGTGTAACTTTAAGAACAAGATTCAATCCCCTTTGTGTAGCCAAGAGAGCGAAAAAGAGCGAGGGCAAGAATGAAAAGCGAGGGATGGGGTTTGCAGTAATGGCACCAGCAGCACAGGATCTTTTTGGATTGTCCTTTGAAACACAGCAGGTTGAAAATGCATAGTGATTACCAGGAGGCAAAAAGGCCTCTTTTAGTTAAATTTTTTCCATTACCCCCTCGAGCAGTCGGTCTATTTTCAGAGTCTTCGTAAGAGAGGGGGAGTGTAATGGAGGAGGGGATTGCTTGCGGAATGAGAGAGAGGGAGAGAAAAAAATTCTCTCACCACTGCGAAAGACAGAAGTTCAACATCATCAACCAGCCTCTCCATCACCCACACACACATCCCTTTGTGTTTCTATTGGCTGCCAGCGAGTTTATGACATCAAAATGGGTTTCTCACTGTCGGCATGGTTACCTGAGATCAGTGTGAAAGTGACAGAGTAGATGCCGTTCTCCTTGGTGGCAGCCATGCTTTCGGTGTAGGTGATGTCCACCTGGAACTTCACTGGTTTTTGGAACACGGTGGGGCTGGTCGTGGATTTGTATTCTGCCCGGAAACTCGTCTGAGACACCACACTGTGGCTGAGGCTGGGAATCTGAGAGAGAAATTCACCCCAAAATGAACATTGTGTGATTATTTAGCCCTTTGGTGTGTTTTTTTTTTTTTTTTCTCAATGTAATAAATATACTATATTTTAGTTCAATATTGGTTTTCTTTAATAGTTTGTAATTTTAGGGGATTTTATGGTACTAAATTATATTTTATGAGCATAGAGCTGAAAAAGACATTTCCAATGTAAATATTATTATTATTATTATTTTTAACTTAAGTTTGGTCTCTTTTTCAAGATGACACTTTGCAGATTATGGCTGAAGTGAAATAAATACATACATACATACATACATACATACATACATACATACATACATATATATATATATATATATATATATATATATACACACACACACACACACACATATATATATATATATATATATATATAAAATTATTTCATGAGTTAAATGATATCAGATTTGCCAATGATTCTTTATTTTGAGTCAGATCTTTTCAATCAATCAGCTGATAAAGTTCACAAAACTGGTCTGAATGATTTGTTCAATTCAGCCCAATGATTCGGTCGCAGAGCTTAACAGCCCACCACAGCAGAAGGTTATAAGTGAATAACTTCAATATGGGTCTGTTGTCACACAAGAGCAATCGCTTGGCTTTAGAAGATTTGCAATATAGCACAAGTCTGACACTTCTAATATTTGTATGGTGTGTTTGCATAATCTTTGAAACTCAAAAGCCTCACGATAGAAAGAAAAGTCAAACAGGTTTGGAACGAGATGAGGGTGAGTAAATGATGACAGAATTCACATACTCATTGAAGACTTACAGACAGAAAGGCGTGAACAATATCTGCTTTGATGGAACTCAGAGGCTTGTCCCGAATCACCACAAAAATCTGCTCCTCCTTTTCAAGGTTAATAAAATTTCCAAACCAAGATTTTTTGGCAAGTCTGTGAAAAAGAAAAGCATGATTGAACAAGATAACACAATACATACAAACATTACTCAAGTCACATACTGTGAATGAATCGAGTTTACATCTCATTGCGTGCTGTTACAGACTAACATTTGCATAAATCTAAACAACACATTTTCTGCTCTTCATATACACCATATCATCAATTGAAATGTTTGGGGTTACTAAGGTTGTTTTTTTATGTTTTTGAAAGAAGTGTCACCAAGGCTGCATTTATTTGATCAAAAATGCAGTAAAAACAATATTGTCAAACATTTAAAACCAATGTTTTCTTTTTTTAAAATGTAATTTATTTCTGTAATGGAAAACTGTATTTTCAGCATCATTACTCCAGTCTTCAGTGTCACATGATCCTTCAGAAATTATTCCAATATACGGTTTTGGTTCTCAAGAAACATTTCCTATTATCATCAATGGTGAAAAAGTTGTACTGCATTTAATTATTTTTTTTGGTAGAAACCAAGATTAATGTTCAAAAGACAAGCAATCTTTTTTAAATATAAATCTTTTGTAACCTTATACATGTCTTTACATCTCTTTTGATCAATTTAATGCATTCATGTTGAATAAAGTAAATTCTTACTGATCCCAAATTTCTGAATGTAGTATATATTTCAACTTCACCAATAGAAAAGCTGGCAGACCATTTTCAGGACATCAAACGATGGTGTCTCTATATATATAACTTAGAAAGGTGACATTACATGGCTGTCAAACAATTCAAACCTTTCATAATATATGACCAAATGCTGTGCAGCACTATACACATCTCAAATACAATTACTTCAATGAAATCAATTTTATTCTTCTTTTCATTATTTTTTTTCTTTTAATGTACACGTTCAATTTAAAATTTGTGAGTTAACACAGAGATATTGGTCAACTAGATTAACATGACATGGGTTTGTCATGACACATGATTTGCTGACCACTGAAAGGACTGAGAAGTTGAAAAGTTTCTCAAATATTTAATGACAAAAGCCTGTGTGTAAGAGATTTTACCACAGTAAAACTATCAAGGCCATATTTGAGCCAGCCCAACATATTGTGACAGTCTCTCACCAAGAACTTAACAAAACAACAGCAAAATAAGAGGAAAACACTCCAGAAGAAAGTTTCCACCGTGGTGCTGCTTTGCGTGCCTGTGAAGCTAAGTGGAACTAAAACACTGAATTATTCATGACAAACTATTCCCTGATAATGTCTTCAGCAACAAACTCGGCTAATGGGGACAGTGTTTGGACCACCACATTAACTTTAGCTGCAGAGTTTTCAGAGCTACTTTCAAATTATAATAAAATTTGGAGAAAAAGTAAGTATAAAGAGCAAAAGTTAAGTGTCTTAATTAAGCAAGCTTTTATTGAGTGTTGGTGATTTACCTCTCAACAGCTCAGGTTAATTCAAAAGGTGATACATCTACTAGAATAATGAGTATTGAACTAACATTTATTTTAATTCAATTATAATTTAGTATTATTTTAGTGTTTCTTTCACACTCTGGGACTTAATAAAACTGCATATTTTACTTGATTGTCTTCGAAAATAGCTAATACTTACTCGGGGGAAGACTCTGGTGTTAGGTTGGACATTTCCTCTTGTGTGGGAACTGGAAAGAGACAAAGCGAACAAGCCTCGGTGGAATTAGCATCATACTCTATATCCTGAGAGATTAGACATTCACAACCTAAGGAGGGGAATGCTGATTAACCACAGCTAATTACTCCAAACCTGCAGAGATTAAGAGTAATTCAACCCCCTTCTATCAGCTCATCTGATCCTCTTCCCAGTAGAAGAGGGAAAGAGGAACAGCTGGAGGTGAGGGGAGATGCTTGCGCAGTTTTCATTATCATTACTAGATATATCAGCAGATATAGCTGATAATGGAGTATCATTGAGTTTATTACCCAGCGATCTGTAAAATCAATCCTTAGGGAATATCCCTCTCTATGAGGGGGATGTCAACCTAAAACCCTAATAAAAAAGGATTAGCAAGCATCGTTCTTTCAGCTAAATGCTTTTTACTATATATGTACAGGCTACGGTGCTTTATTTTACACCTGATCCTGCATATCATTGCTTTAGAGCCATATAAAATTAGGGTTTTATAAGGGATGCATAATTAATTGGTACCATTAGACATCTTGTAATTCATTATTTAAATGTGCATGTGTTTTTACATTTTTACTTTTAGATTAACCTTAAAATTAATAGATACAGTTGAAGTTAAAATATACTTCAGCGAAAAATTTAAATTCTGTCATCTTTTTCTTATCCTCATGTTGCTCCAAACCTGTATGACTTTGTTTCTTCTGTGGAACAAAAAGCTGATGTTTTTTCCTTTTGTTTTTTTCCTGTAATAATAGTCAGTGGGGTCCAGCATTGTTTTGACTTTAATTAAAAATCTTCAAAATGTTTTTTTTTTCAATGTTCCACAGAAGAAAGCAAGTCACACAGGTTTGGAACGACATTGATGGGAGAGTAAAAGATGACAGAATTAAAATTTTTGAGCAAAGGATCCCTTCAGTATTTAAACACACTAATTTGTTAAATGTTATCTTTTGTAAATTAAAAAAAAAAAATTCTCACTGTATATTATAATGTTGTAATACATTCTAAATTCACCTGTGTATTTAAAATGATTAATTTTTGTTTTCGTGTTTTAATTTATTTACACAAAAGAAAAATAGAGTAGAATTTTAATAATCTGTCATTAATAAATTAACTCTGAGTTTTAATTTTTAATAAGGTAATCCCTTGTTTATTTAATCAGAGACATTACACATAAAAAAAATCATATCAATGTAAATGTTCCTATATTTAGCCAAAATGGCAAATTTTCTTTTGCAGTCCCTGGGCAGGTTGATGTAAAAGGTTATTAAAAACTGCTTTGAGATATCTCCAGCACTGGTGGTACCTTGTAGTTTCCTGCGGTGGAAGCGTGGTGAGCCAAGGAAGCTGTTCTTAATGGAGTTGAGGCGTGTTCTCCACTGCATGCCTCCAATGGAGGGGCTGGGGGGTGGGGTGGGGCTAGGGGTCCCCGCTGGACTCTCCTTAGGCGTGTGCACCGGCGTTCCTTTCGGAGTTGGCAATGGGCTGCCCCTGGGGGAGGGGTGGGGCGTAACCTGTATGGTGGGGATAGATTTGCCGTTGTGGTCAGTCCCGGCCAGCGGGTGAAGGTGGTGAAGCCGGATGGGCGAAAGGGGCGAAAGGGGAACGGAGAGCTTGTGCGGCACCGTGAGAGGTGGGCGGCGCACTTTCGGGCTGCCGGGCATCGGCGGGGGCAGGGGTTGGCAGGGCGTAGACGGTTCCGACTTGGCCACAGATGGCACGGCCGTCGTGTTAGGGAGCGGGTTGGACCTGGTGGCCTGAAGGGGCTTGTCTGCAACTTTGGGCTTGGCTGGAAGGGTCTGGGTTTTGTTGTTGGGCTGATGGACAATTGTCTTTGGTTGAAAGGTTTTGGGGGAGTGGGGGCCTGTGCCGTTCACCCGGGACACAGGCGCGTGGGTGGGGCTGTGGTTGGGCGACTGCGTGAGTTCTGCGGATTGTGGAGGAACGGCGAACCGCCGCATGGGCTGTAAGAGCGCATGCACAGAGCCAGCAGCATAAAATGAACCAACACAGCCCATACACACAACACACGGCCCCGTAGTTAACAGGCATTATGGCGCAGACGCACACACACACCGACACCAAACATGAAAAGATGGCGAACAAGCCACCGGTGATGAGAAGTGAGGGAGGAAGTGCAGAAAGAAAGAAAGAAAGAAAAAAACATGCCATTAGCACAACCAGCCAAGAGGCAACAAGACAGTGGAAATAAAATGTTCCCAAACCAGTGTTCCCAAAACAAACCAAAATCAGCAACAGAAATTAGCAACAAAAAAGCTCTGGGTTGTTGTTGGGATGAAAATAAAAGAGGTGTTGTCAGCACTGACTAAGCAAGCAGGAAATTTGTGCAAGGCTTTGCTGTAAAAGGACGCTATTGTCAGAATACCTCATAAAGTTTGAAATAGTCATCATAAATTAGGTAGAAATGACATAAAAGGTGATACAGACATATATTTTCAAGAGTTTTTCAAGACAATAGCGCCACACTATTAAAATGGCTAGTGGAAATAAGTGCAGTTGACCATTAAACAGAGCATAGAGTACAATGCTGCTGTTGGATGTATGATATGAGGATGCTGTTTGACAGATGACGCTAATAATAATAATAATTGGGTCAGAAACAGGCGACTGATTCAAAACAGGTCACTAAATTAAAGAGTGTGATTACAATCAGCGAAGTGAAAGCTCATCAAGCATATTGTAAAACATCAAAGAAATACAATGGAGTGTTAACTGTACCAGCCGCAACCATAGCACGGAATAAAGAAGAGCACGAATGCAATAAAATGGATTTTTAAAGCTCTTTCATACCGCAGGGAAGATTCTTCCATGACAAACCTTTAAGTCTGTGTCTGAGCAGTAAAACTAATCTCAGATGAGCTGTATCAAGGAGTTCTTCACAGACTAATTCAAATTACTTCCACCAAGCCTGTTCTCTATGTGAGCCATTTTCATCAGTGAAAGGGCACCACTGCAGACATTCTCCAAATGTAGAACATTTCAAACTGCAGAATATTTGATCAGGCCGGATTCAGAATTGACTTTGGGATGAATCCTGCAGGGAATTCCTTTATGTAACTCATATTGAGAGGTCTTAGTAGTGGATTTGTAATCGGTTAGCCTCTTTAAACAAATCAACTGTAAAAGCTGGCTACATCCAGAGACTCCACTATTAGTAAGGAACCAGGGATTTTCAAGGGATTTTAACAAGCCATTAGTGACTTGGGCTTCAAATATTTCAAGGCAACAAGCCTGTGAATTGGGCATAGATTAGCAGTAATTATGCTAAGCATGGTAGACTGATTGGGCTAGAAGTAGTGGATGGGTGGGGGCAGACAGCAATGCTGCTGCAGCATTTCAGCTTATAGGTAATATACGATTGGCTGTCTTGTCTTCTTGTCAAAGCTAACAATATACAGAATTAGCATTAATGCTCCGTCATCACTAACACTTCTCAGAAATAATCTTTAATGCTGCATTATGCCAGTGGTCTTCAAGAACCCACTTGGTGGATATAAAGACAGAACAAGGTCCCATTTTTACATATTTTATCAAATTTAGTGTTGCACTTTAAACCTGTCCTATAATAACATGGGTATGGTACCATATTAATGCATTAAAATATTTTATAAACATACATTACCATTCAAATATTTGGGGTTGGTAAGATTTCTTAATGTTTTTGAAAGGTGCTCACCAAAGCTGCTTTTATTTGATAAAAAAGTGAAATAATATTGCAAATTAAAATAACTGATTTATATTTGAATATATTTTAAAATGTAATTTACTCCTATGACGACAAAACTGAATTTTCGGCATCACTCCAGTCTTAGTGTCACATGACTCTTCAGAAATCATTCGAACATGCTGATTTGGTGCTTAAGACACATTTCTTATAGTATCAATGTTGAAAACAATTGTGCTGCGTAAAATGTTTTGTGGAAACCATGATACATTTTTGCAGGATTCTTTGATAAACAGAATTTTCAAAAGAACAGCACTGTTGTGAAATAGAAAGCTTTTGTAACAATCTAAAAGACTTTACTGTCATTTTTGACCTATTCAATGCATTCTTGTTGAATGAAGGTATTATTTTTTTTCTTTCAAAAAATCATACTGACCCCAAACTGTTGAATGATTCCCAACTGTTGAATTTACATACTTTTACAATACCCAGCAGTACCACCTATTGAAGACCTCTGCATTATGCAATCAATGCATATATTCATGCTGTAGATCAAACAGATGTGGCATGTGCCATGATATTCTCATCAATTCATATTCTATAGATAGACGCCACACCAGCTGGCTATGGAATTCAACACAACCAGACTCTCTGAGTGAAACAATGTTTTAGTATGGATGGAAGGCTTACCCGAGGACTGCTGAGGGGACTAGTGGACAGACCAGAAGAGGCTCCGCTGATGGACCGGGACCTAAAGTTACACACATACATGCATAGTAAAGACGTTTCTGCCTCACATATAGCACACTGTCATACCTCTATAGGAGGTTCAGCATGTCGTGTGGGTGAAAGATGATTAATAATTAATTTTATTCCTGGACAGATACAGCAGGATAACACCAGACCTCTATATTTTACCATAAATCTTGCATTTTTGTTAATTACATGTCAACTTTCTATGTAGGCCTTTAGGTCTTTTTGTTGATTATGCTATTTTTATATTTTGAATTGCTATTAAATTTGAGCAATTTATAATTTCTCATCCTAAGGATGTAAAAGGTCATCACAACCTTTTATGAGGTTCTGTATGAGGCCCTGAGTTCTTCCTAACTTCATTGTGTATTAGATGGTTCAGTAATTCTCCAATAAATGATTGGGATTTAATTGACCGTGGACACAATGGGTTTTGTCATCAAGGCAAATTGAAAATCAATTTGCCTTGATTTTCGTAAATCATCCCTAACGGTGTCAACATTCAGACTCACACAATTTGACTCCAGGAAGGATTTGATCCATAAACTTATCAATTGCATTTGCAAAGGCTACATAGATAAGAATTATGCAATGGTCTCAATTTGTCTTTAATCATTCAAGCATTAAAATCACAACACCAAATGCACTGCGGCCTGATTCAGCGCAATGCTGATGTTCATTATATGCCTCTTGAATTCAGCTAATTGGCTTACCAAAAACACAGCGCCAGGAAGAGAGCTCTTTATATGTGTAATAAATGACTATGGAATTCATGCGAGGAAAGGACAGGCACTAGAGGACAGTAACTATATGCGCTAATATTTCTTCTCTTTAAGCATTGTACAGTATTTGTAAAGATTTTATATGCAGTGCATCGTTAATATGAAGCTATAACTATTTTAAGATAACTACTGCTTGTAAAAATGCTGTTTGAAAATTGTATAAAAGATGCAGGGGAGCTTTTCGTTTCATTTAAGTCGTTACATTTTGAATTGTAAACATGCATAAATGTATTTGATCTATCTAGCCTGTCAGTAAATATTCATTTACCAGTACCTAACCCAGTGCACTTGTATTCAAAGCAAATATTAAATAAAAATAAATAAATAAATCAAATAAATTATAAGGAAATATTGAAGGCCCATTTTATTATCTGGCAGACTAAACAGTCTCAGTGAATGCAGACGTAAGACAGGATTGTGAAACACAAGGTCAACGAAAAACGCTTGAACAGATGAACACAAACAATCGGATAACCTCTGTCTCTCACCTACTGAAAGTGCACACATCACTTTAAGAAAAACAAACATCCAGGGTGAAGGCAAGAGAAGCATGAAGGCAAAACGAGAGCGAGGGGAAGAAATTAACAATTTGGGATCTACCAAGGGACAAAAATGCCAGACATCAAACGAAACATGAAAGGCAAAATAAGGGAGATAAGATGCTTTTGATGTGTGTGGAGGGAGCCAGAGGGCCGCTGCTTTACCAAAACTGAGAGGCCAAGCCAGGAGGAAAAAAACTCTTATTTACACGTGCAACCTCCACTTTTTTAACTTCCTTCTCAAGCAAACTAAGCTCTTAAGATCTTAAATGTCAGTGGTTGAAATAACAGGCCAGTGCTCTCTGTGGCATGTTTTGAGTGTTAAAAACCCCACTGCATCTTCAGAACAGAAAAGAAAGCATGGCGGTGGTTTATACCTCTCCTCCTTGCTTTGCAGTATGGGGTTGGCATCTGAGATATCCAAGCTTTTACTGAAAACAGATTTACTACAGTAAGAGAGAGTAAAGTTAGAGTAATTTACAAAAGTCATCATGGAGTTGAGTCAAAGCATCTGCACAGGGAAAGGACACAGGGCTGATGAAATGGATCACAATGGACATGGAAAAAAGTAAAAAGAATTTGTAGTAAAATGTCAAAAATACAGAAAAATGAAAGGCACATTAGAAAACCCATTGTTCCCTTTAAAAGCACTTTTAGAAGTTAAAATTCAGCATATGGCACATTCAGCATGCTGCTTTACTAGCTGTGAAACAGATTTTCAGAGAATATTAAAACACTCCGCTTTTGAAATCATTTGTTTTCCCTTTCCAAAGAGTTAAGCTGAGCTCACTGATCTTATTTCTTTTACTCTTTATGTGCGATGTAAAATGCATTTCAAAGCTAGTATGCAGTATCTGATAACTGTGAACTTCATTTTGGCAATCCAAAGTTTATTTTAGCTGGGGGTTTTTTTTTGCTTAAATTTTCCCTCTCAAGGCTCCACAAAATGTGACATCCTTTCAGCTGTTTTTTTTACTGTGGCACTCACTTCTCTGATTGTAGAGTTTCATAAATAATAGAGGAGCGAGAGATGTGTTGCTGTACCTCTGTCCGTGTTGTGCCATGTCAATGGCACGTCTCACAGGAACAGGAGATCCGCCCTCTGTCACGCTCAGCACCTCCATAGACTTACGCTCTGGCCTCCTCTTGTTGTGCCTCGTCAAGAGTGGAGAGTCCACTCGCTTCCTGGGAGGATCTGAAGAAACCAGAATATGATCAATTCAATGATCCATAACACATGAAAACAGCCCATTAATCCTGTGGGGTTCATAATGGGCCCTTCAAAGCATGTAAATCCCTGTAAGATTTATTTTTTTAGAAGAAATTAATACTTTTATTTAACAAGGATGCATTAAATCAATAAAAAGTGAGAGTAAAGCGTTTATAACGTTTATAACGTTACAAAAGATTGTTCTAATAAATTCTGTTCTTTTAAGCTTTCTATTCATCAAAAAATCTTGAAAAAAAAATACCATGGTTTCCACAAAATATTAAGCAGCACAAGCATTTTCATCATTGATAATAATTATAAATATTTATTAAGCACTAAATTAGAATGTTTTCTGAAGAATAATGTGACGGTAGACTAATGAGCTTTGGTTGCTAAAAATGTATCTTTGTCATCACATGAATAAGTGATATTGTAAAATCTATTTAAAGAGGAAAAAAGGTATTTTATATTGTAATATTTCACAATGTTACGTTTTTTTAATTGTATTTTGTTCAAATAAACAATGTTCACACTGAGTTCACACTGCAACAATTCTGAAAATCATCGGATCACCGTTGTTTTCACACTGCACGACTATCTGAGGTAGCATTCAGTTGCTGCTATGTTTACATTTCACAATGGATCGGCGACAGGAGGTTACACACTGCATGACTTTACAATAGGAAGAATCAACACAGTAAATTGCCGTAAAATTACCGGAACGACTTTACCGGTAAATTCAAAAATGGGCTGTTCACACAGGCAACGACATTCCGTTTTTTTCCGGAAAAGCACCATTCACACATCCATCCAAAATACTGGTAAATTCTGGGACACCATTAACCTCCAATGACTGCGCTTGTATTTGTAAACATGGAGGGGTATATGCGGGGCAGTCTTTTTGTTGATGGTTTCATTTTTGTTTCAAACTTTTGCATTCATGCAGCTGCTTTTGTCCCAGAGACATCGTAATAGACGACTACAAACCAGTGCTTAATTTGAAAATTTCGAGGTTCCGGAACAAAGTGGGGTGATGGATGCGGCATGTGATTAGAGGAGGGAGAGGTAACGGAGCATTCAGCCGATCACATTGGTGGCCAGCTTAAGTGATTAACAGCGTGCATCAGTTGCTTTTATTAAATGTTGAAAACAGCAATTTCCAGGCCTGGTGGAAAATAAATACTAAAAAATTATGAAATTTTATTTCACAAATCTCTGTAATAGACTTATAATTATTCATGTCCAGAATTTCGTGGGGGATTGTGTGTATATTACATAGTTTTACTCATCTCCGCAGCTTTCAAGTTTATAATGAGGGAAATTCCTGCAAACATTTATTCAAGATAGCAAGTAGGTTATGAGAGTAAATAAATCCACACAAACTAGCAGATTAAATCAGTCATTTGAAAACAGTGTGAGTGATTCAGCTGGACCGCGTCTTCTCTCTTTCACTCTCTCAAAGCTGCTTCACATCAGCTGCACACCGATCTAAGACTTTCGCTCGCATTTCGGGACAGTTGACAAAATTGTAACTTGCTTAATCGGGTCATTGTTGTATCGTCACAAAAATGTACAAGTTCAGTTCTCTCAACTTGTTATTTTAAGTTTATACAACAAAAAGTTGAGAATCTTCTATAAAAAATAAGTTGAGAGAACTAAAAAATCTGCTGAAGCTGGTTGCCTTAAAATTTTAAGTTGGCTCAACTTTTTTTTTTTCTATAGTGTGCTCTCTCATTGGCTGTAGGTCATCACCGATGTATTTTTCAGTCAGAACTCATTTCACACAGCAGGATTTTAAATCACCGCCAGGTCCAGATATTTAGCATGCCAAATATTTCACGGTCGTTGGCGATTCTCTTATATTGTATCTTTGATAATTCACACTCACGTGAACGAGCATCGATTTGCCTCAGATTTTAGGCATTTGTCGGCGATTGCGTGCAGAGTGATCGTGCAGTGTGAACTCTGCATTAGTGAGCATCAGAAACATTTCTCACAAACATTAAAAAATCTTAAATGCCAAACTGAAAAACATGATTTTTTTTAACTTAATAATGAATGTCTTTACTGCATATGATTCATCAGTAAACACATTGTTCGATAGAAAACTACGTTTTTGTGATCTTTTAACAAAATATTTTTCTGAATGACTTTTAAACCTTTTGTTTCCACTAGTTTTCCAAGGATGTGTGGGTGAGGAAATTATGTCACATCACAAAGCTGTTGTGAATGCCATTTCATTTCAAATGAACAGATTTAGTACAAAACAGACAAATTGACTGAATCATTCTTACCAATTTCATTTCTGGGTGGTAGATTCTGATCCTCATGGCTGGGATATCTCTCCTTACGGTCCAGCAGGAGGAAGTAGATCATCTTTTCCTGGTTATCACTGGAGGTCAAGAAGGCACGGAGAAACAAAATGCGTGTGTGGTCAAGACAGGTGTCTGATATACAGTACAATCTCCAGAATAATCCTCAGCTCAGGCTAATTAACCTCATTAGTTAAAGAGCAAAGAGTAGCATGCACCTCATTCCCAGAGAGCTAAAAGACATCCTGCAGAGATCACAGGATATCTCTTATTTCATTAATGATGCAAGAAGACACAAAATATCCGACAAGATTCTGGGCGAGTTCAAAAAGTCTTCAAATTCTCCCAGCGAGAGGCCTTATGTTGAAATTTTCTGCCCCGGACCACACAGCGGGAAGTAAATATGACCGGTCTTTGCTGCAGGCGCCATCTGAATTGTTTAAATGCTGGGCAAGAGAAGAGACAGAGGCCGCAATGTTTTAGGAGGGAACACCCAGGCCATCTATCAGTGGGGCTAACGAAGTTGATCGTGCACAATGGAGCGTGCGGGCGGTAATTGTGCAAAGTACGGGAGATGACAGATGAGCAGGAGGGAATGGGCTTCTCTAACAGCCCGCAGCCAAAATGCTGTACTGCATGTTTATTAACCCTAAGAAACAAGGATGTAAAATAATAATACTCTCACATTTGTTCTCCAAAAGCAAAAGCAGTCAGTCTTGTCTAATCACAGGCAATAAAACTTTGGTATCATGGGAAACAACCTTACTGAGGTGAGCGTCTCGTTCTTAGTTACTCACTCGTCTGACAGCAGGTCTTTCATCAGTTTGTTCTTGTCCCGGAAGCAGCCCAGCGAGTGCATGCTTTCCAGCACATCTGGGTCGATGTCCTCAGTGGAGGGTAGTGTGCGGATCGCCACTTTCCGTGGCACCGGTTGTTCTGGCTCTGGCTCGTTCTTCCCTCCTCTGAACAGAAGATCAAGAACAAGAGCATGTGAATAATCTAGTGTTCTTGTTTATTTTTCATTAATTGAGCACACATGGTAATCGCCTCTGGCGTGTTCTAGGATCCTTGCTGGTGGTATAAGTCACAAACCGCCCCACATGCAATCTGCGCCCACAGAAAGCTCTGGAGATTTAAAACGCCCATCATCTACAAATAAACCCCCTCCCTATGTGTTTGTTTGTTAAATATTTTGGTAATTTTGATTAACACTTTGTTCTACCAAGTAGACTTTCTGTTCAAATTAACACATTACTTAAAACATTATTATATTTAAATCCATTCAGAATAGTGTAGCCGATTTTCTCCAACATTCAGTTGAGGTATTATAAAAAAGTCCACAGACGGGGGGCGCAAGATGGCGGACAGGGAGTAGCAGCGGTTTTCACGAGCTCCCGCTCCAATCAGCCAATTACTTAAATATTTCATTTATGTAGAACGCAACCCCACGGCTTTGGTTATGTGATCGTAGTATTATGTCTTTGGAATTTTTTTGGCCACAATCTTTTTCGAAAATGCCTCGTACTGCAAAGAAAACTGAAAAGAAGGACTCTTCCCCGACCGCGCCACATGATTCTCCGGAACATTGTGAGGGGGAAGTTAGCGACGATCTTGAGTTAAGTCCGGCAATGGCGAAGGCGTTTCAACATATGACGGAGACGATTTCGAAAACAATAGATGCCAAACTCGACCCTCTAGCCGAGGTTGTACATATTCACTCTCAACAACTGGAGAATTGCAAGGCTCGGCTGGATGAAGCCGAACGAAGAATCGCCTCAGCGGAGGAGTTAGCTGAGAGTATGCAAGCACGTGTTCTAACCCTTGAAAGTCAAGTTGTATCACTCACTGAGCACGTAGACGATTTAGAGAACAGAGGACGACGCAAAAATATTCGCATTCTCGGCTTACCAGAGGGGACCGAAGGCTCTAACACGGTGCCATTTCTACAAAAATGGATCCCGGAGTTTCTTCATTTGCAGACGAAAGGAGGCTACATCAAGATTGAAAGGGCTCATCGCACTCTAGCGCCCAGACCAGGTGTCAAGGAGAGGCCCAGGCCGATGGTGGTGCGCATGCATAACTACGGAGATAAACAGAGGATTCTTGATGCAAGTAGAAAGTTGTCCATGGATGGAAATCTGCGGTTTGAGAAGAGTAAGATATCTTTCTATCAAGATTTCTCCGCCGCGGTGCTCCGAAAGCGCAAGGAATATGATTCGGTTAAACATCACTTGCAGGAGATCGGAGCTCGCTACGCAATGTTATACCCAGCTAAACTGCGAGTAACAATTGGGAATACCTCCAAGGTCTTCGGCACACCTGCAGCGGTCTCAGAATTTATTTCAGAGAAGGAGCTGCATGTACAAGATCTCCACCGGACAACTCCGCGATTGAATCCTGAATAACGGGCTATTCACACTAAGCCTTGTGGCGCTTTTGTGCTGAAGTGAGGGATGGAGTGTGTTTCTTTTCCCTCTTCATTCGATTTGCGTTTTCAGTAGTTTTGCTGAGCGGGGCGGACGATGTGGGTACGCTTGTTTACTCCTTGGGTCTTCCAGTTGGACAATTGCGGAACAAATTCAACAGACGTGTATTTGATATCCTAGCCTTTGCTGCCAGGAAAAATATATTGTTAACTTGGATCAGCGACAAACCCCCATCCTTGAAAGGATGGCACAAGATTATTAAGGAAATGATTCCCTTAGAATTTTTAACCTGTCTTATTCATATGTCTACTGAAGCTTTTCCTCAAGTTTGGACTCCATACCTGGATTATATTGATGTCTCGTTAAGCAATATTTTGAGTTTTGGTATGCAATAACGCATTTTATTTTTTATTTTTTTTCACTAGCATTGTAAGAGATGGGCATTGTTTGATTGTTTTTTTTGTTTGTTTGTTGCATGTTGTTTGTTGAAATGTTCATAAAAAGATGTAATAAAAAAAAAAAAAAAAAAAAAAAAAGTCCACAGACACTGTTTGGACCCAGTAGTACTGTATCATTTTCATGTATGAAAACTGAAATGAAAACTTGCCAGGTAACATCACCAGGTAAAACTGAAACTAAAATTAAAATACATTTTCCTGACTAAATTAAATTAAAAATTGTAGTGTTTGATACACAATATAATTATAAAACTTGAAACCTTTACAACCCACCTGCATTAAGCATGAAAGTGCCTCTAGACAAAAATAACACAAGACTACACTGATAAATGATTTACTTACACCAGTTGTTAGACTAGAAAACAGTCAAATTAAACTACACTCAATAGAAATAGCTAAACAATTCGAATTCATATTCAAAACTATTATAACCCTGGCCCCGTCACAAATCATGACTAATACAAAATGTTGGATACTGGAGAAATGTGTGTTTAAAAATGAAACCGTTAAAGACAAAAACAAGTTATTGCTTATGGGGGCAAAAACATTGAGTGAAGCCAGCCCGCTAGAGCTTAAGGATCTTCTCCAAACACACACACACACATTGCTGTCATATCCTTACTTAGAAAAGCGTCTTCTTTGGTACCGTATGTTCTCAGTTATTGCAGTGAGGACACACATAGATTTACAAGACATGCACAGACACAAACACACAGACAGATACTGAGCAAAAACAGCCACAGGACGACAGACAAAAAGTGAAGTTAATACTCACATGTACCATGTGTGCTTCTGTATCTGTTCTAACTGTAAAGAGAGGAAAACATGAGGCAAACCATTATTCATCCATTAACAGAGCAAATAAAAGCAATGAATCCATCTCTAAACATCAGGCAGTTTCCTGCTGGCCATCTCTAATCTCTCTCTCGTGTCACATCCTTTGATCTCCCGGGGTTTAAAGTTTGGAAGCTACAAAGACATGTACATTTCAGCAGCTAATTAAAGCTGTGGCCCGCCAAACAAGAACAACAGCCTTAACAGCAGCAGCACCATCAGAGTGCCTGTTCACGTAATACTGTACCAGAGGAATGAACTGAAATCAGTCTCTATAGTTGTTTGCAACAGATGTGTGTCTGGCATGTGTCTTTTCAGGAGCTATAAACATTCAGCACTTGACCTTATCAAGAAACTGTGAAGAATGACACATTGAACTGGAATGTTCAAACAAATACTTGCTTGCGGTTCAGAGTAAAAAGAATTTTACTTTATGGCTATGAAAAAGATTTGTAAAAATCACTGTATGGTTACAGCACTTTTGCACACAGTATTTCAGTTCAAAAACCGTCGTCATATTCACTAGCCTCCTGTAATTCCGTTTTCAATGCTCCTTTCTATGTAAATTAGGCTTACTGTAGCTATTTTTCACAAAAGTTACCACAATTGATGTGATGTAGAAGGCAGGCAGGAAATGCAATTTTATTTAAAATAGTGGCTCTGAACCACGGGACCAGCGCCCACTAGGGGGCCTCAATGGGGGTCTTAATATGACTTAAATTGCTTTAAAATAAGACAAAACAAGCATAAA
Source organism: Barbus barbus (assembly GCF_936440315.1). Lineage (NCBI taxonomy): Eukaryota > Metazoa > Chordata > Actinopteri > Cypriniformes > Cyprinidae > Barbus > Barbus barbus. The sequence continues at coordinate 30,924,917 of NC_136729.1, forward strand.
AACAAGCCAAAAGGATTTAGAACCACTGATTTACAAGAGATGTTTTTGCACATTTTCTATCGATGATGCCAGCAGTAATTAATCAAATGATGATAAAATGATCAGCAATATAACCGCAAGAATTGCAGCTACGCATAAATTGTGCCATAAAAAACTGTATGTAGAACAGATTTTGTGGGCCTTTAAATTCCTTTAGAGAATTAGGTGCTATAACAAAACTGGTGCCATCATTCTTTGTGAACTCCCACTGAATGTGTGCTGACAGCGTTTAAGAAACAATGATGAGACATTGTCCAGATATATGTAAAACTGTAGAACTTTTAGTAATCTGCAATGCTCTATTGGATTGTTTTAATTGGATTTATAAGATAATATTTCAAACTGGCAATAAGACAGTATCAACTTCCTTCCCACTCTGGAATCATACAAAAGATCTCTTTTATATAACTGACAAACCGCACAGGAAATGGGCTATGTTTGGATCCTTCCTAGGAGAGCGCTATTGTTTTCAATCACTGAGAGATGTGGGCAGTGAAGACAGCTATCTGTTTTCTCTGGAAAGCAAAAAAGGAAACTGGAGCATTTCAAAGGGTTGGTATTAGGACAAGCTTATAAACCTCTCGTCACTCCAGCATGTTACAGGAAAAAAAGCAGGGGGGGGGGGGGGGGGGGGGTCTCTGAAGCAGAACAATGAAAATAGTAGCTGAGGGAGAAGAGCAGAGAGACGAGGAGACCATGAAAGAGAGAAAGAAAGAGATAGACAGAAGCGTAGACACGCAAGCTTTTTGAAGCTAATGTGTGAGATCCGGACAGACAGGCTGGTTGGATTAGTTCTGCTGTGTGTTGACCTGAAGTGACAGCTCAAAAGCAGAAAAGCTCTCAGACCCATAACACTTATTTAATAGAAATCAGCTTAATATACTGTAGATGTCTGTGGAACTGAGCAGCCAACCAGCATATGTAAACAGTGTAGTGCACATGTAACATTGTCTCCACCTATGATTCCTTAGGACACATGAGCCATTTAAGAGATAAATCATCTCTTTTTTTCAGGTATCAGGTTTTACAAGGTTTGAATGATGATGATATGAGATAAAACTGTAAATATGAGCGTGACGATGCTGGACCCTGACCGTGAATCGTTTGGTGGCGTCCACCTCGATCATCCCCTTTAGGAGGTTTTGGCAGTCTGGAGGAATGAAATGGGGCATGTGAAAGACCCCGAGCTTCACTTTCTCCAGCAAGTTCCTCAGGTTATCATCGTCGAATGGCAAAGCACCCTGACAGAGAGAAATATTACATGTCAGTACTATAATCAATCTTTGTGCGGGACAAAATCCCCCCCAACCACCGTTTTCAGAATAATGTAAACCAATATTTATTTTTCAATGGTTGATTCATAATTTATTTTTGGTCACCGTAATCCTGTATACATGTCAAAAGTCTGGAGTCAAGAAGATCTTTTATGCGCACCAGGGCTGCTTTACATATATTTTTATACAGTAAAAACAGAAATATTGTGAAATATTACTACAATTTAAAATAACCTTTTTCCATTTTAATATATATTTTCAAATTTAATTTATTCCTGTGTTGGCAAAGCTGAATTTTCATTAGCGATTACATTCAATGTCACATGATCCTTAAGAAATCATTCTAATATGCTTTGGTGCTCAAGAAACATTTCTTATTACTGTAAATGTAAAAAAACTATTGTGCTACTTAACATTTTTGTGGAAACTGTGAATTTTTTTTTTTTTTTTTCAGGATTGTTAGATGAATCAAAAGAGCAGGAATTATTTGATATATATTTTTTGTAACAATGTAATAGTCTTTACTGTCACTTCTAATCAATTAAAATGCATCATTGCTGAATAAAAGTATTAATTGAAAATAATATTAGCACATTATTAAAAGAAATAAAATACTTTGTAATCATGTTTTCTCTTGAGAGTTGGAATTACAGGGGGGCATGGATTTATATCTAAACAAATAATGGGAGAATTGAAGGAATAGGAGTGATAAATGCTTTGATAAAAATAAAACACCCCCACCATATTTTAGAGACTTTTATGAAGGATATCTTCACAGGAAGTAGGATGAAAAATAAATAAAGAAAAGGCTGGCAGAGAGATGATTGTGCTTTGATAATTAGCTTTGTTTTGTGCCAGATACACTTCATCATTTTCACATCAGAGAGACCCATCAGGCCCCCTGACACTACTGAGATGTCAGCGCTTGATAAACGACACAGAAAATTCACAAGCATGACTGACGACAGGGCCACGTAATAGATGATATAATCTAGCAAAGTAGAGAGATGATAAATAAAAAAGGATGCAGAATGCATCTGTAATGAAAGGTCTTTGAGCACTGAAAGATCAAAGAACAGGTTCCTGGGATACGCAGGAATAATTTGATTGTTTTGTGAATAGGATGCAGTTAAAATGGAGCACACAATCACAAAAGAGAAAAGGGAAACAATTGGCTTTTCAGTTTCACTGGGGCAAACGGTCCCTCTGGGTTGGGATTGTGTTGGGCTCATGGTCTTGAACAGTAATTACACTTGAACCAGCTTGATTATCCAGAGTCAAAGCAAGCTGTCTGCTGTCAGAAAATCAGTTGTTGTCTGGTTTGAGAATGATTTAATTATAAGCTATTGCCATTTGTCTCAGTTATTTGATGTTGGCAAAACGAAACAAGCATGGATAAGAAAGTTCTAAAGTTGATCAACAGCTTGGTGTGACCATACGTGTCCACTGGCGCGAAGCTGAGCAGATATGAGAGGGCATTTTCACTTCATGCAGGCTTGCATAGGGGATTGTGGGATTGACAGCCGAGCTGAGTACGCAGTGGGAACGTCAAAAAGTTAAGAAATGTTTAACTTTATGTAAATGAGAGGCAAAAAATGCAGGATGGCATCCAGTTACTTTGAGGTAAAGGCAGTGACACCTGTCATACGCAGTTCGAAATCTGCTGATAGTATTTTTGGTGGTTTCAGACCATATACTTGCACATTACTGTATTTAATTCAGATATAAAAGGTGGTTTTTGTGCTTTCATTTTGGTTAGGTTAGCAAAAGTGTGTTAATTTGACATTATATGTACACTTTGGCAATTCAGAAACTAATGTATACATATACACACTAGCATTCAAAAGTTTGGGGCCCGTAAGTTTGCTTGTTTATTTATTTTATCAAAAATGCACAACTTTAACTGTAAAGACAGTAAGAAATCTTTCTGAGCATCAAATCAGCAAATTAGAATGATCATGTGACACTGAAGCTGCAGCTTTGACATCACAGAAATAAATTACATTTCAAATGTATTAAAAAAGGAAACTGCTATTTTAAATTCTAATAATATTTCACACTCTTTCTGTTTTTACTGTATTTTTTATCAAATAAATGCAGCCTTGGTGAGCATAAAAATCTAAAATTCAGCCTAGCCCAAACAGAGTTTTTTAAATGTCTGACAAGAGCATGACACTCAAATTTGATTTTAATTCTCTCCTCCAAGAACTTGAAGTATTTTACAGTCTAAGTAAGGAAGAGTAAGAAGATAAAAGTGGATTCATAAAACGCTCAGCGTGATGAATAAAATGGGCTGATCTCACTCATGTGTGATATAAAGATGAATCAACGGCTGGAGTGAGAAACCATATTGGAGCTTTGGTGTTGTCAGTCTTTGAGCTCTGACTACAGAGCCGGTATAACACCTTTATTCTCTTAAAGCCCAACTCTTGCTTAGCTGATTAGCTAGCACTGAAATATCATTGTCTGGATTCTCCCACATCCTCTGATAGACGTTCATTCAACCACAGGGGATTTCTTATTTCTTTTTTCCTATGCATGCTGCTGAGAGAGAGACTGTGGGTCACATTTGGCATAAAGCCAAATTACAGCAGAATTATATGACACAAAATGAAGTCTCTGCCAAAAAAAAGGTTTCACTCACCACCAAAAGTGCAAAGAGAATGACTCCACAGCTCCATACATCAGCTTTCCTGCCATCATATTTCTCCCCCTACCAGAGAGAGAGAGAGAAGTTAGAAGTGGAATGTAAGAGATCCATAATGAGAGATGCCACTGAGAGCACGTACTTACCCTTATAACCTCTGGGCAGGCATAGTGAGGGGATCTGAAAGAAAACGGCACAATATGTCATCATCATCATCCTCCTTACCCAACCTTGGCAAAAACACCCATTAGAGAGGAAACATGCAGTACACTAATTTAGTAATAACTCCTTGTATCTGGATGAGGATCTTCACACCATCTTTTCTGACAAATGACTCTATGTCTAAACACCCTATACATGCTGTTGTCAAATGATCCAATAATATAACATTAAATTGTAATGACTTTCTGCTGGAAGTGTGTAAAACAGGTTTGTAATCATCTGAATTGTGTACCGTATTTTAAAGGCATGGCACATCATCAGAAGCAGTTTATTTTTCAACACCAATTTTCTATAAATGCCTGTTTCTTCATTGCAGGTGTCATATACCATTATGTAGATTGAGTCTGTATTGATAATACATTAATTTAATGGTTTACTTCTCTGCTTTAAAAACATAACTACTGCTCACTGTAGAGAAAGCTATTATTGCTGTTTTCCAACGCCAAATTGCAAGGTTTTTATACTAAATTAAGTGGTTAATGCAACATGCCCCCGCTCAGTAATTTCAATGCTTTTGTGCCGATTTTTTACATAGCTGGTGCCTCAATCATTCTGGGTGGTAAGAAATATAAGCTTTTACTACTGAAATAATGTGATGAAAAAAGTAATATTGTTTCTGTGAATATGTCATATACGCATTTGTTTTGCACACTCATTTTTCACACATCCACTGCAACTGCAACATAATAAAAAATGGTAACACTTCACAATAAGCTTCAACTTCTTAACATTTAACATTTCATTTAAAAGCATTAAATACCATGAGCAACATTTTTTGCAGCATTCATTAATCTAGGTTAATGTTAATTAATAAATGTACTGTTTTTCAAAGTTAATGTTTATACATAACATGTAAATTGAAGGTGTCTTTCCACAACCAATTTAAGTCTCTATGCCTGCGAAATTGAGTGTAAAGAATGCCACATTAAAAGCCAGACTGAATGATGCCTGCACTGACCCACTTCAGCCTCTAGTATCAGAGTATACAGCTGTACATTCTTTTGTAAATGCATTTGCACAGCCTCTTAGTAAAGACACCTGAATGCCACTTCTGAAGCGCTTCTGTGCCACCTTTGCAGTGTAAATTTAGCATAAATTATACAACTTAAAATGTTAAAAAAGTATTACTCTATTTATAAATTAATTTATTGTTAGTTTACGATACCTAATGTATTAAGGAATATGAACTGAAAAGCATTGAAAAGTGTTACAAAAAAAAAACCTCCATATTTAGCAATAGTTTATTTGGTTTGCCCTTTAAAAACCAATCACCTGTGACAGGGCATTACGTTAATTGCTATGACCTTACAATGCTACTCCCTAGCAGTTAAATGTTTAGACGATCATACTGAGAAATTAATGTGTGCACTACAAACAGATACAGTGCTCTCCACCTCATAATGGTGCAAACTAAACCACATTAAGAGTTCCAGCACTGAGATAAAAATATTTCTGGAGAAGCCTGATTTCTGTCTGTGTGTCATGGATATCCCCTATGATAGGAACATGAGGGAGGATTGATATGGCAAATCAGGGAAGCCACAGGGGGTGATTATGCTATTGTGCAAAGTCCCTGATGGAGAGGAATTACTCATCTAGTCCAAGATGCGGTTCATGATTTTTTTGAAGATATTTTTTGTTATTCCTCAAGCGCTGTTGGTCTGACTAGAGGGAAGCTGGTTAAAGAGTCAAAAAACAGTGAAATAAACTATTTTTCTTTTGACATTAGCATGGTTTTCACTCTGAGCTAATCTGACTTTGTGCTAGTTAGCTAGTGCTGGTTATGCCTCAAAGAGCAGAAGGGGCAAAGAAAGGTTTCTTTGATGTTATTATCAAACTTGCAAGCTTAGGGGACCCAGAGTAATAGTCCAAATAGGACCAGTGGTACTTGGGAATTTTGCACTGTATTGTGGGTAATCTAGTTTCACTTGAATGAAGGTTCTGGATGGGGATCTAATTAAATTGACTGGATTTTCAAGCAGCCTTGGACGTTTTTTATGTAACCACTCGTTCACTCAAAATTACCATTGGGTTGCAAACATGGCAGAGACTTTTCAGAACTAAACCTATTTCAAAATTAGGTCAGCCCATCTGGTAAGAAAGGAATGAGCCTCAGATACAAACGAATGAATGCCTGGCACAGAGATATGACTGGGAGGCTCCGTGTTGGTCTTTCGTTCACACGTAAGGGGTCTGCCCCTTTCAAATTCAATTGGAGTCCATTAACCGTGGTAAACAGAATACATTTGTGTCAAGCGGACAGCATACGAGGAGGCTAAAGATGAATGTGTTTAATTAAAAACGGTCATATCTGTGCCTAGAGTTGGGAAGTCGCAATCAATAATTACAGCATGCCTCCATCAAAGGAAACCATCAAAGCCGTGGCACCATTTTAGTGCTGGCTAATAGGAAGCAGAAGTACACAGACTGAAGTCAAAGCTATATCTGGTCACTCAGGGCGGATTTTAATGTCTTGATTAATCCCCATCTATGATGCTCTGCTCTGTGGCACCTAGCCCTCTTGTTTTCATTGATAATGGGGCCTCTAATGGAATGCATTACACATTCACAGGGACTATGAAAGCTTGAATGAGGTCGGGCCATCATGTTCATATTTTTTACTAATAGTAGCAGTTCAGGAAGTGCTTTGGTGGCAGCAGGTCCAACCAAGTGTCTCAATGCAAGACTTAGTCCTTCAGATATAGCTATCAGTTGTTAATATGGAGCCATTTCTACAGTTATTTTCATAATGAAGCATGCAAATGGCAAGTGGTGCATTTGTGCATTGGACTATTAATGAGAGTGATTTCACTAGTTTTCAACTCACACATCTCTCAATATCATCTCAAGATGATTATATTCTTCTCAAAAGTCATTTAATGTGAAGCGACTGTCTATGCAAATCAAAACATATGCTTTGATTGGTATTTTTTCATCTGAACAAAATCAAACAATTGTATGAGCATGCACTATTTGTTTTTTACAAAATTGTACCCGATTATGAAAGTTTTTCCTTGTTTTAGGAAAAAAGGGGTTTCACTTATCCAGTATATGTGAAACCTGTTTTTCCTAAAACAAGGGAAAACTTTGTTGCAGGAAGAAGAAGCATGACTCACCCACAGCTGGTTTCTAAGAGACTGTCTCCAACCTGTAGAGAAGCCATGCCAAAGTCTGCTATCCTGATGTTATTCTTCTCATCCAGCAGCAGGTTCTCTGGCTTCAGGTCTCTGTGGCTACAAAACATGAAAAACAAAAGGCTTAAGATATAAATATCTACACATTAGCAACTTTCTTAAGTATCTCTAGGTTTTTCTAATATTTTATGGTGTAAGTGTCAATGACAAGAACAGTGAAGAAAATGATGAAGAAAAAGCCTTATCTTCCATTAGGTTTCTCTATTATTTCTCATAAAATAAATATTTTTACCAAAACTGCTTCACTGCATATTAACATTTGAAAAAAAAAGATATTTGAAAAACTGAACTTGTAGTTCACTCATAAACCTCCAATGAGCACATGTATCTACAAAGATGTTTGTGTTTATTATTATTAAATGATCCAGCTTAACTAAATTTCTTATTACTTGTTTAAGCTGCCAGTATCAGACTCAGGCCCAAATCTCTTGATCAGACATCATGGGAAACATCTTGATTCCTTGTACCACTGTGAAATCCTCTGATCTGGAGATAAAAATTCAGAGCTTTCTTTGCCAGTGTCAAGAAGCGAAGCCTCTTTCATTCTGAGCGGGTACGTAAGTGATCGAGGAACACAAGACCATTTTAGGCCCAAGAGATCAAAAAGCAGCTTGTACATTTTAAGTATCTTTCAAAGGCAGCTGATCGTGACCTGTGAGCCAATGAGCATTTACTGAAGCTTATCATTTGGGATGGTTTGGCAACAATAACTGGCCAATAATTGTTGGTGGGATAGAAACGTGACTTGAACCAGAAATACTGTCCTCCTCCTTTTGCCGCAATAACTGCACCGAAGCAACCCTAACCGTTCTGAGAACTCATCAACCATCTGCAACCATAGTAAACAACATCAGAAACAAAAACATCTGCCAGGCACCTCATTACTTGATCAAGAGATAGAAAGACAGTCAGAGAGGGATCTTGTCAATATTATCAATGCATGGTAGTCTCAAGCACCACTCTGTCGCCACAATCAGTAGATTATTAGTAGCAAGTGTAGCTTTTACACACCACACATTTCCATCAATAAAAGGCTCTGTATGTTGGAGATGATGCAAAAAATGTGACTGCTGGAATCACCAGCTATAAAAAAAACCTGGTGTCTCCTCACCCAGCGATAACTAAGTTATTGCAAAGGTTAAACAGACCAGCAATAAAGTTCTTTACTACAACGATTGATTCATCTTTCCCATGCCAAGGCAACCAAGGAGAATGAGGAGCTCTCGGTAATGGAAAGATAGCATGGGGGTCCCGGTCAATACTGGTGTGTGTTTACTGAGAGGATTTTCTGATTAGCTGCCAGCAAGAGACTGAATGGGTAAAGCAGGACTGACTGAATGATCTCTGGGTATCAGGAACTGCAAGTATTGCCAGACACAATCATAAACATCCTTTTAAAATAAACTCATCAGTTTGTTTTAAACAAAGTAACCAGGTGCTGTACAATTCAAGCCTGCAAATATGCTGTAAAAACATAACCCCCAACTCTAAAGCCATTTTGCTGCTCCGTCTCTCATTATAATGCCTGAAGTGCAAGGAAGTCTCATTATGTGATGTCTAATTATGAATGCTCTGGATGAAAAGGCATCAAAATGAAAGAGAACAGCTTCAGAAAGGAGACCCTTTGTTCTATACGGTAAACTAGTCACCAAAACATACCAGCCACCAACTCTGTCCCAATCTTATGGTTTGAGAGATCAATATAGCAAAAAACACAAGGAATAGGCATTGATTTGATTTTATCAAATTATTTGTTAAGTTTTCCACAACTTTCCTCAGTCCCCAAACACTGTAATCTTTCGCCCTTAGTAAAGTGCACATGGAATTTAGTTTGTGGAAATTGAAGTGTCCAACAGGCCTTCCATTTTGCTCACATTAGCTCGCTTTTTCTCTGGTCTTCCATCATTACGCTTTATGTAATATATGTTACATTATACATGTAATAATGTTATATAGGTATGGAGCTGTGTGAAATGGATGTCCATTATCTTCCCTGACGAAGCACAAGTTCATGGAATCAATAAACACAATCCCTCCTTGAGGAGAGCACTAGTGCCCCGCTGTGAGATTGCTGTTATAGTCTAATGTTCCTTTAAACACTTGTGCTTTAAAACTACAGTATATAACACAACAGAAAGAGTCTTAAATAGACAAGAAGAATACTTAAAACAAATACACTGACTGTACACCTGGTGCCGACAAAACACTGCAAACAGCCTATGTCTTTCCAAACAAATTTCCAGTGAACAAAAAAAGTGCAGAAACAGGAACCCTGTGAGAGAAACATGGATCTAATTCATGTCAAATTAAATACGGTGTCTACCCTGACTGTAGTCCATTTGTTGAGGTTTTAATGGCCACCAGGCTCTCTCTGTGCCTTTTTCCATCTCTATGTGTCCTACTAATTTTTATGTCCCCGGAACTGCCCATTTATCTCTGTATGCACAGTTCATCCTTTGCCAACCAATAACTATTGCCATAAAAAAGCTGCTAATCTTGGAACAGAAGTTAAAAACCAAACTGCTGTTTGGAGTTCATCACAACCTGCACAGGCTACTCATTAAATGCAACCCAAATATGTACTCCAGACTGCACTGCTGACCTCTATGTCTGTCTTTTATTCTAAAATGGAGCAGCAAGGTTACATTTATGCACGCAATCATCAAATCAGCTCTCACATATTCAACAGAGAAAAACAGCACTCACACTGCTAATGCAAGTCGTCAGTAGCATTCCTCATAAAATGCTCCAAAAAGATATCAATCTTCCCATCCAGACACTGGCAACTGTTTACATAAACATAGAATCCCCAGGTGATGTTCAGGCCCAGTTATGTAGACATGAGTTAACTCGGCTCAGCTTTTTCTTCTTCCTGTCTAACGACCTTGTGTACCTGACAGCACTTGTATCTTGTAAAAGACTGGAGAATTTGACAGGCTTGATTCAGACTTTAGTCTTTCTGCCTGTCCTCACAGTGGGGCCAAAAAGCCGTAATTTTATTCCTGTGAATACAGTGATAGCAGTAGGCCATCAACAGAGCATATTATCTGTGTGTAGGTTTCAAACCCCAGAGAGGAAAATGGCTGCCAACGAGCAGAGGAGAGAACAAGTGATGCCTCCCTGCTATGCTGTTTATTCAGTGCTTTCCATCACCTATCGAGAAAGGCCTTCAAACCATCCATCAGCTAGTTGAGCTGTGCTGGAAGCATGCGGCATTCTTCATTAGGCTGTGTGCCTGCTGAAACGCATGGTAAACAGATGCAAATATTGTGCTAATGGCTGCCCCTTCAGTGCATTAGTATATTAGCATATGAAGAGGATATGGTCGTGAGAATTCAAACAGAAACATTATTAGCACTAGCGATAGCTCTTAAAATTGTGAAAAGTTGAAGTGAACTTCTTTTAAATGAATGTACATTTAGGACTACAGTGGAAAACACAGGCTGCCCTCCAATTGTCTAGTTTGTCACTGTTCTGATGTATAATTTATGAAGTTCTGTAGAGTAATACTATGTTAGTCGGATGGGTTCAAACTTGCTGAAAAGGGATCATTTTAATTTACATAATTTGTAAGTAAAATTTGAGAATCCAACACAAAGTTGTATCACAAAATTACATTTTGATATGGGAACTCATTAGGGATTTATATATAACAAACTATATGAAAACAATAGGAAATTCTACAAATTGACCACATTAAGTATACATTATTTCAGATTTTCAAAGAATTTTCAGTATCAATTGTGAAATGTTAACTTGTTATCGCCACATCATGTCCTGGTAAAAAAAATTAGAACAGTTAAGCAAAACACTTTAAAAATACAATTCACGAGTTCGCACTAACATATATGATTGAGCAATTAGTAAGCATATTTGGCGTGCTGTCCAGAGGGAAGCTCTGAACCCAGAGAACTCCCTCCCCCCAATGCCAAGAATGTGATGAAATTAGATTGAGAGTGAGGAGTTGGGGTGGAGGCGGCATGCTGGAAAACTGTCGTGGAAGAGAGGTAAGTTGGCTGTATATGTATATACATATTGTGCTTGTTAAGGTGATTAGCTGACGAGCTCCACCTGGGCCAGACTGATTGATTATATGATCGTGCTCCTCCCGAAACATGTTCATAAAACATCATACGATGTATGTTGTTTCAAATAATATGTCATTTCAAAGGGTCTAAAAGTTCATAAAAAATGGTTATCAAAACATCAATGATAAAAAAAAAAAAAAATGGTCCAACTTTTGTCTACCTCTTTTTTTTTTTTTCAATGAAATAAGTCTTATTCTGCCTTGATCCATTAGCAAGGGAAGTTCAAACATGAATGATCTGCTTTTTTCATTAACAAAACTGAACTGAATTCTTTTTAAATACCTCTGTAAAATGCCCCCATTATTCGTGTTTTTTTCATTACTACACTACGCTTCATAATAACTGCATCATTTGTATAATTGTTTTGATCATGAGAAACTACGCAGCAGTGAAGATGAAGGATTTGTTTCTCAGTATTTCAACTTAAAACTGGTTAAAAATTTTGGGAACTGTACATGAAGGCAAAAACCTTCATTATTTTCTGTTGTACGGTTAACTGAAACCCTCTCGGCTGAATAGTCAGAAAAGACAGCGAGAAAGCATATAGAGAAAATTTTAGCACATTTTTCATTTATATCTCGAAAATGTGGAGAGAAAGGCTTGAGGATACACTCTGTGATAAAAACGGTACTTTTCTGCAGTTGCACTGGAGGGGAGCCATCAATCTTTGACCCAGAAAGTGTGTGTGAGTGTGTGGCTTGAAACTTGTGCAAATGTGCAAAATAGTAATATCTCAATATAGTGCTATTACGTATTCACAACAATGCTTCATAATGACTGAAAAATGCCTCACTTGAGGTGGCTTTCACCATAAATAATAAATGAGACAACAGCAGTACAACACGCCGGACAACAACAGCTGATGGCTATCCAGTACATGATGTATGAAAATAGACGGCAACAAACCAACACATTTGACTTTCTTGAACTAAACTAATGAGTGTGCCAAGCTTTAAATGCTAAAAATTAAGGATTTTGATCCAGAACTCTTACCATATAGAGTGACTGTGACAGAAGTCCAGCGCTGAGATGATCTGTCTGAAGAACTTCCTGGCCTCTTTGGGTGTTAACCTGCCCTTCTTTACCAGGTAGTCAAAGAGCTCTCCACCTGACACATGCTCTAGAACCAAATATCTGTGGATGAAAAGCAGTGGAAGTAAGAAACCCTGACAAACTGCAGCTTTGAAACTCCCAAGACAGATCTATTATCATGCCAATCGTTTTTTTGAAAGAAGTCTCTTATGCTCACCAAAGCTGCATTTATCTGATCAAAAATATAGTGAAAACAGTAATATAGCATCACACGCATGTGCCGTGTAGTCTCATGAATGCACATCGAAGACTGACAGGTTAGAGAAGAAATTGTTGAATGAGGTCATTATTTTATTTTCCTTTTTGCACAAAAAGCTTTCTCGTAGCCTCATAAAATTACGGTTGAACCACTGATGTCACTACCTTTCTGAGCCCTGAATGTGTCAGTTGCATTGCTGTCTATGCAGGGTCAGAAAGCTCTCGGATTTCATCAAAAATATCTTAAATTGTGTTACAAAGATGAATGAAGGTCTTACAGGTTTAGAACGACATGAGGGTGAGTAATTAATCACAGAATTGTAATTTTTTGGGTGAACTATCCCTTTAAATTACAACTTGTACTAACAATATAACAATTTAAATAATCTATTAAACATCATAATGTTTAAAATTCCCAAAACGTTCGGTTCACATCATGGTATAAATGGAAAATGAATAAACAAATACACCCCACATTTTCAATGTAGTATCAGACTGTTGGACCCCACTGCATTTGAGTGAATGTGTAAATGTGTGCGAAATGTCTTCCTGTGATCGGCCTGTCTGATGAGCAAACACATTTATGTCATACTCATGCATTCATGTATTCATGAGATACACGCAGACTCCCATTCACACGCAGTCACATTTAAACACACACGCAAACACACACTCTGACACACCAGACGTCTGATTTATTAGTCGATTAAAGGATTTTCTCATGCGATTACCTGTCAGCGTTATTTAAATTAAGGATGGATTCGTACTTTATTTGTGTGTGTAAAAATGTTCATAGACAAATACTTTACGAGCATGCGGCCCATACATCTGTGTCATCTGAATATTAAGAAAACAAATTCCTCAGCTACATCCATGGTGGCTCCTTTATCAATTATTGAAAACTACATTAAGCCCAGCCACTGGAGCGTGCGCACATATCCAGGGATATCAGCGCGTCTGCTCTTCTGTATAGAGTTTACCAGCCACTCATACACACTCAGATTAAACTTTGCAAGATGCATGGATAAACAAAAATGGTGTATACTCACAAATATTTCTTATTTTCATAGACATCGTGCAACTTCAAAACATGAGGGTGTTCTATGAGCTTCAGAATAGCTATTTCTCTTTCCACCTGTAAAGACAAAGAGAGAAAAAATGATTAGAATTGTTTCAGTTTTACATTCAGTAACATAAGGTCAGAGTAAAACACAAGGAGACAATGACATTAACAGCCTCTGGTTAGTCTGTGCTAGCAGAATGATGTTGTACCATATTATCTTGCCTAGCCATGCCTAATTAGCAATCCCAACACTTTCATTAAGTGGTTAACCCATTAATCACTTTTTGGCAAGTAGAAAATAAACAGAAGACAGTGGATGGCGGAAACGCACTAGTGCAAGTGCCTGACCTCATAACAAGATGCCTTTGATGAAGAGTTCAGATGAATTATAAGTGGACAGGACTCCAATTGCATTAGTCTTTGGAAAGGGATACAGTAGCATGATATGGTAATCCATCATCACAGCTGTCATGAAGTGTCCCACATTAGATATTGAGAGGTGGTAATTAGCGAACATACAGTGCTTCAACGATGTGTTGACGTGTAGTTGTGTTGTTTTAGGGAGTGTACACTCCTGCTGCTGCCGCGGGAAAATCCATCTCTTGTTGCTTTGGGGGAGCACCAGAAATAATTAGACTTCATTATCGGTGGGAATATGGGAACGGCTAATAAGGATAATCCCACACTAATTAAAGTTGCATTGCTGAAGTAGACGCTGCATGAAGTCTCCCATCATGCACCTGCTCGGAGACTAACCTTGTACAGTGTCCAAGTGAGCCACAATCCTATTAGACCCAATCACCTTTCATTTGTACAGCCAATCAATACTCTATGGAGCAAAAACAATTATAGAAGCAGAGGTGTTATAAACTGAAGGGCAATGTTTTGGTCAGGACTGATGGATGCAAACATCAGAATTTGTCCATTTGTATTTTGTAGCACTGAATATGCAGCTTTTATATACTATTGTACATTTTAACCAAATTGAAGGAGGTTCCATGTATGATGGACAATTGTTTGGTACTTTTCTTTCACAATGTGAAATTTATTAATAACATAAAATAAAACTTTTATTTTAGCATCACTGACATACTAAAGAAAATGAAAATGTTTCCTTGGCAACTAGCTGAAATAAAATAGTTATTTTTAAATATTTTATTTCAATTAACATTTATTTTATTTCAAGTATATATTAATTTAGTTCTTATTTGCATACATACTAGTTTTATTTAATATAATAACCCTAATTCGAGTCCAGGTGGGATCGGCTCCAGCCTTCCCACAACCCTACACAGGACAAGCGGTTTGGAGAATGGATGGTTGGATGTAATATAAATAGTATGTTTTGTAGAGAAGAAATCCATACACAGGCACAGTTTGTTTCTCTGCTAAACTAATTTCAAGACTTGAGGGCGAAATGTAAGATCATGACAAACATAAACTATCAAGTGACTCCAGACTTTTGACTGGTGGGATACATTAACACCATCAAAAACATCCAATACGATTACAGATGGAGTTAGACTCAGATCTAAGAGCAGAAGCACAAACACACACAGGACTTTCTTTGGGCTCAATCACCCTGTTCCATACAAACACTATCTCTCCAAGCATGTGGCTGCAGCCTTTCTTCCCCACATCTCTTATGTCACTCCAAAACCAGAACACGGCCGACCCAAGTAAAGAGAGAGAGAGAGACAGAGAGATGTCAATTTATCACCATCAAAGTCCCAGTTCTTCAAAGGTCTATCACCTGGACAGAGCAAAAAAAAAATTGTATTTCCTTCTTTAATCTGTGTCTCACTGTCTGCCTTATCAATCCCTGTCATGGCAAGCTTCTCTCAACATTTCTATCTTGCTCTCACATTCTCTCAGTGCTTTTTTCATTATTTAGCAGATGGCTTTGAGCTCAGCTTTCCTGAACTATATAAAGAGAGCTTCTCCCTGATCTATCACCGCACATGATCTTTCTCATTGGGTTTACACAATCACTGTAATCATTCAGGGGCAGGATGCTTGTTTCTGCTCCTGGCAGAGCCTTTGATTACTCCCTATGCAGCCACCGCTAGTCTCATGCACCTGCATTGTGTGTCCTTGCCAATTTGTAAAGAACAAACTGCTTATGAAGCATCTTCTGGCCGAGACCAAAAATTAATATGTGCTCGAAGTGAGCGCAAAGGCGAAAATATGCTTAATGATCACATATTATATAAAATAGACTCTCTGTATGATCAGGTTTAACCCGCAGGCCATTCTTGGCCCATGTCAGAGATGCTTTGTCACATGATAATGGCGGGATATATTCCTCCAATGTTAGCCCGGCTCAGAATAACACACTGTAAAAAATGATCGTGATTTAACGGTAAAAAACTGTGAAAATGCTACGGTAAAAACCTGTTACATGGTTAACGGAAACTTCCTGTAAAATTTACAGGGAAAACCCGTAAACTGATGTTCCCAGAATTCCCTGCGTTCCATTTCAAATTCTGTTTGAATTTGACGTTTTTTCTTTGAAATAACTATGTTTCTTCTTAGTTTTTTCTTATCAGTTATGTTTATTAGGGTTGTATGTTACATCTAATGTTGTTAAATTAATGTTTATAGCATATTTCATTTTAAGGAGTCTCACCATGATGGTGTTTAGTGCTTGTATGAATGACACTGCATCTGCACCTTCTGTAAATGCTATTGTTTAAAAGTTGCTTGTGATGGGCTTTGACTCATCATGTGACTTTCTCATCATCACCTGCATTTGGTGGTTATCAGTGTATTTCAAAAGAACAAAACAGATTTCAGTACTTTAATAGGTTGGTATATTAAGATTATATCAGTTAAAGAAATTACGGTATTTAACTGTAAATTTAAGTTAAAACCGTACAACCTAAAACGTTGCTACTGTATTTTATACGGTAGAATTCTGGCAACCACAGCTGCCAGTATTTTACCGTGAATTTGACAGATTTTTTTTTACAGTGCATGACCTTTTCTGAATGAATAAGTAGCAAGCCAAACAAATAAGGAACAATGACAGAGCTCAAGTGTGTGAGTATATGTGTGTGTTTCAACTGGTTGGGTAAGTACATTAATTTTTCTACTTTTCATTGATTTCTACTGTTTTGAATGAGCTGATGATATTCCAATTGAAAAACCAAAACCCTCTTAATAATACATAAATAGAGAGAGAGAGATTTATCTTCATGACATTATTTCGACAAACTATTTCCCTGTTCAAATACTGTAAAGCTGATGTAAAGCCACCCAGCTTTATATCAAGCTGATGTAAAGCTGCCTTGACACAATTTGCATTGTTAAAAGCGCTATACAAATAATATTGACTTGACTTGACTTGTTTCCCCCAAGGGAAATTAATAATTTGATAATCACTTTGGTTGGCAAGAAAGATGCAATGACAATGGTGCTAGGAAACGCTTTCATTTAATTTTTCATCTAATATTTATATTTTATTTTATTTCAGCTTGATTTCAGTTAACACAATTTTAAGCACATTTTTAATAATTTTAGTTTTAGATAACAATAACAACATTGGACCGCACTGTCTTTCACTGAATTGAATAAAAAAGGGTCATACAATGATATAATTGTTTGGTGAACCGTTTCTTTAAGACACTTTTTTTATGTTCATTAAGCTGCTTTCCTCATCAGTGTGGGATATTTCAGGTTTTACTACGCTCATGGGGACATTTGGCTCTCACAATGTAGGCAAAAAGTGACCCAAACACACACACACACTCATCCGTCTACAGCAGGTGTAAAGCTGTGCTGGCACAGACAGGAGGAGGGAAATCCAAACATACACCATTTACCTGCATGTCAGATCTCTGCCAAACAGTACTTGTGATCACAGGATAATGGAGACTTCATCTTATCAACAAACCCCAGTAATCCTGTCTGAATCCAAATGAGTTAAATCCAATTCTAATACAGAGTTAACACTAACAGCAAGTCAAATAAACAGAGACAGCAGCGGCAAACCAGGTATTTGTTATGATTTTAATGATCCAATAAAAAACACACACACACACACACGCTCTTCCGATTATGCAGGCAGATAGGAGCAAAGCAGTGATCTGCATCATTCCTCATTATAATAGAGGAGACCGGCTCACCTCAATGCCCTTTTTCATTGAGTTTCCATGTTTAACAATTAGCACCACTGTAATAGCATCTTTCTTGCCAACAAAAGTGATTATCAAGTGATTAATTTCCCTAGAGAGAAAGATTTCAGTTTGGGTATGACATAAAATTACTAGGTTAAATGGCCACAAGTCAATAACATTAATGACATTGATGTATTTGGTTTCAATTGATAACACGCAGGGCTTTAGACAGGAAAGAGATTTCATTTCTCCACTGGCTTTGAGCAGAGAGGGAAAAATGAATGACTAATCCCGGATATTGAGAGAGCAAATGGAAGAGAAGAAGAAATGTGTGTGTCACAGAGTACTTTTTTACCTTTGCAATTCAGATTTAATTAAGAACATTGCAATTTAAGCCAGCATATTTAACAGTGTATAATTCAACTCGTCCTAAACAAACAACTTTCAACCTCTGCCTTTGTTAATGGATTTAACATCATTTATTATGCTCAATTATTGCCTGATTTCAGGTTGCAGATGGTGTGTTGATGCATGCTAATGAAACTGTACTTGTGTGGATGGTCACACAACACACAGCAAATGAATGAAGGCAGGCAGAGCTCATGTTCTCACAGCTGGGACTGGGACACAACTCCAATGTTTTGGAGAGGCCTCAGATTTTACAGCACATTTAACCACACAGCTGTCTGTTTGTTGTGTTAAAAGCTTTGGTTATATGTTATGTGTGACTTTATGGGTGTTTGCAACAATGTGTTTTATTGGCAATTTGCAAAAGTGTGTGCGTGAAGAGCTCATGAAGTGATGATGAGATGGAGGGGGAGGTGTTTGCCTCTTGTCTCCAGAGCTGTTCTGTCCAAACTCTCCAATGCCCACTAACTGAGCAGCCCTGGCACACACACACACAGCCAGTCATTCTTACCCATACATAAACATGCATTCACAGACAATTTCAAGCAGAGTTATGGGGCGACACTAATTTGCAGTGACAAAGCAACTGGAAGTCATTCATTGTAAATGAGATTTGGCGATTTCTAGAAACATGAGTAACCATGGGTAATGCAGCCACTGAAAAAGGCTGTTATATTTAAGCTTATAAATTAAAGCCAAATGATCATGGGACCCACATTATTGAATATTTTTTTTTTTAAATCTTTTGTATATATAAAAAAAAGGGTAAAACTTTAGAATAGGGAACACTTATTCACTATTAACTACGACTTTTCCCTCAGTAAACTCCACATTTGCTGCTTATTAATAGTTAGTAAGGTAGTTGTTAAGTTTAGGTGTTGGGTAGGATTAGGGATGTAGAATAAGGCATTAATATGTGCTTAATTACTACTAATAAATGGCTAATATTCTAGTAATAGGCATGCTAATAAGCAACTAGTTAAGAGACCCTAAAATAAAGTGTTACCGAAAAAAGTGCTTAAAATTAAATTTAAAACATATAGAACTTTGGACTTTTTAGGTAAACTTTTTTTGAAAAATAACTAAGAATGGGAAATATGCATTCACACCAGAGATGGAAACTCGAGTCTGCGACTTGGACTCGAGTCGCACTTAAGTCGCATAAATAAAGACTTGAGACTTGACTTGGACTCGTGACTCGGTAAAAAAACCCAAAGTCATTTGGTATAGGAGTTTATATGAATGTATTTCTGAGGGAAACTGGCTGTCTTAAAAAAAGTTTAGATGGTATTTTCTTTTCATCTTGTCTCCATATAATGCACATTAAAGTAGTGTTCATAACAGCAGCGCTGCTTTGTTTACAGCGACAACCAAGCAAACGATGTTTAATTGATGTTCAAGCGCCACCTGCTGGCAGAGAGTGAATCTTCATTAACCCTTTGGGGTTAACAGCCTGGCTGCTTTTGTTTCGTACAGATGTTTTATGTAGAATAGTTTCACAAAACTAAAGTCAGACCATTTTGTTTTTGCTTCAAATTTAGAAATTATATAATCCAATTCCGATTAAAAACTGCTCATGCTGGATGCATTGTGTTGTATTTAAAATACAGTGGTTGCCTCTAATTTTAAATGGAAAAAGAGCACAAACAAAGCCTTAGTTTGTTTATATGAGCATTATTTCATTTGTGTAATTCATTTGATTAACTGGGGTTTGTTTTAAAATTTAGTTTTGTTGTTTGACATATTTAAGTTTTGAAATGTGCAGCATTTTATATGACAATTAATAAATGGACATCTTTTCATTGCTTATTTGTCTTAAATTTTGTTTAATTAAGTTTTTTTATTGTTGTTGTTGAGAAAATCATATTGTGAAATCAGTATTTCAAAACGGATTTAGCCTCAATAACTAGCTAAAAGAACTGTTGCTAATAAATAGAACAAAGACTTGAGACTTGACTTAGACTTGACCTCAAAGACTTGTGAACATGTCTGATACACACACACACACACACACGTATATATATATATATATATATATATATATATATATATATAGGGGTAGTTGACAAATAGGCAGTAAAAAATGCTTTTTTTGTAAAAAAAAAAAAAGACGCACATATTTATATAGTGTGAAGTCTGATCTTTTAGAAAATATAAAGGGTCACTAACTTCATCAATTCACTGCTCTTTAAAACATTTTTACTGAACTGTACCATCAATTTTTCCTATGGTGTGACATAGCAAAAATCAAGGAAAAAAAACCCTTAATAATACATAAATAGAAAGAGAGAGATTTATCTTCATTGTTAGACACTTATTTTCATATAGTGCTATTTATTTAATATGAAATTATAATTAACATAATTTTTTCCCCATGACTTGTTGGACAATTTCAAGACAAACTTTGACAACAAGACAAACTTTACAGTCATTCGTTCAAAACTGCTGAAAATTATACCATTTTAAGTTGAGTGATATTTGTATCTCCCCTATTGCAATACTCAACTATTTTTTTAAAGATATTTTGAGATAAAAACAATTATGTGGTTCTTTTATGCGTGTCACACCATAGGACATTATGTCACACTAAAGGACAGAAATGGTAGTTATTAAATTATTTATATTTAATTTTGAACATGTCAAAAGAGAAAGAAAGTTTAATTTTGATACAAACAATATCAACATGTATTTTAAACAAAACAAAAAAACAATTTCCATCAATTTCCAACAAAATTCAGTCTCTTAGTCAATCAGTGTGTTACTGAAACTCTTCTAGCCCCCCGCTGCATGTGTGGCACAGCTAAATGCAGTTGGCCAAAAAAGTATTTAGTCAGCCACCAATTGTGCAAGTTCTCCCACTTAAAAAGATGAGAGAGGCCTGTAATTTTCATCATAGGTACGCTTCAACTATGAGAGACAGAATGGGGGGAAAGAATCCAGGAAATCACATTGTAGGATTTTTAATGAATTGGTAAATTCCTCTGTAAAATAAGTATTTGGTCACCTACAAACAAGCAAGATTTCTGGCTCTCACAGACCTGTAACTTCTTCTTTAAGAGGCTCCTCTGTCCTCCACTCGTTACCTGTATTAATGGCACCTGTTTGAACTCATTATCAGTATAAAATACACCTGTCCACAACCTCAAACAGTCACACTCCAAACTCCACTATGGCCAAGACCAAAGAGCTGTCGAAGGACACCAGAAACAAAATTGTAGACCTGCACCAGGCTGAGAAGACTGAATCTGCAATAGGCAAGCAGCTTGGTGTGAAGAAATCAACTGTGGCAGCAATTATTAGAAAATGGGAGACATACAAGACCACTGATAATCTCCCTCGATCTGGGGCTCCACGCAAGATCTCACCCCGTGGGGTCAAAATGATCACAAGAACGGGGAGCAAAAATCCCAGAACCACACGGGGGGACCTAGTGAATGACCTGCAGAGAGCTGGGACCAAAGTAACAAAGGCTACCATCAGTAACACACTACGCCGCCAGGGACTCAAATCCTGCAGTGCCAGACGTGTCCCCCTGCTTAAGCCAGTACATGTCCGGGCCCGTCTGAAGTTTGCTAGAGAGCATTTAGATGATCCAGAAGAGGATTGGGAGAATGTCATATGGTCAGATGAAACCAAAATAGAACTTTTCGGTAAAAACTCAACTCGTCGTGTTTGGAGGAGAAAGAATGCTGAGTTGCATCCAAAGAACACCATACCTACTGTGAAGCATGGGGGTGGAAACATCATGCTTTGGGGCTGTTTTTCTGCAAAGGGACCAGGACGACTGATCCGTGTAAAGGAAAGAATGAATGGGGCCATGTATCGTGAGATTTTGAGTGAAAACCTCCTTCCATCAGCAAGGGCATTGAAGATGAAACGTGGCTGGGTCTTTCAGCATGACAATGATCCCAAACACACCGCCCGGGCAACGAAGGAGTGGCTTCGTAAGAAGCATTTCAAGGTCCTGGAGTGGCCTAGCCAGTCTCCAGATCTCAAACCCATAGAACATTTTTGGAGGGAGTTGAAAGTCTGTGTTGCCCAGCGACAGCCCCAAAACATCACTGCTCTAGAGGAGATCTGCATGGAGGAATGGGCCAAAATACCAGCAACAGTGTGTG
Organism: Barbus barbus; assembly: GCF_936440315.1. Taxonomy (NCBI): domain Eukaryota; kingdom Metazoa; phylum Chordata; class Actinopteri; order Cypriniformes; family Cyprinidae; genus Barbus; species Barbus barbus. The sequence goes on from NC_136729.1 coordinate 30,947,378, forward strand.
AAAACCTGAAGACTTACAGAAAACGTTTGACCTCTGTCATTGCCAACAAAGGGTATATAACAAAGTATTAAGATGAACTTTTGTTATTGACCAAATACTTATTTTCCACCATAATCTGCAAATAAATTATTTTAAAAATCCTACAATGTGATTTCCTGGATTCTTTCCCCCCCATTCTGTCTCTCATAGTTGAAGTGTACCTATGATGAAAATTACAGGCCTCTCTCATCTTTTTAAGTGGGAGAACTTGCACAATTGAATTTACACACACACATTTAAATTTAGTTATTTAAATATATATATATATATATATATATATATATATATATATATATATATATATATATATATATATATACATACATATGTGTGTGTGTGTGTGTGCGCGCTTTTGTGACAAATGAGGACGTTTTTTTTATAAATTTGTATGATGACACATGTATGACATAAGTATTACAAGGTGAAGGTGACTTATGAGAACATTGCCCCATGTCCCCACTTTTCAAAACGCTTGTAAATCATAAAGAGTGAGTTTTGTTTCTTGTTTTTTTTTTTTGGGGGGGGGGGGGGGGGGTAGAAATGCACAGTCTCCTGTGAGGGCTAAGTTTAGGTGTAGGGCAATAGATATTATAGGGCATATAATAGATAATATAGGGCACATACAGTTTGTACAGTATAAAAACCATTACGCCTATGGGATGTCCCCACTTTTCACAAAAACAAACGTATGTGTGTGTGTGTGTGTGTGTGTGTGTCTGTCAATGGAAATGCAGGCCGTAATGTACCACTTGAAATATTTGGATACAGCAGTCATGTAGGTACACCTACAATCAACCAAGAGCACAGAGACTAGCTGACCTCCAAGGTTTAATTGCTGTCAGCATGAGCATGACTTTACACGTGACACACCATCACCTCTTATTCTGCCATTTCCCTGATCTATTCATCATTGATGCCTCTTTCCTCCAATCCATCTTAATTCCTCAAGCTCTCTCACAACATACCAACTTCCCAATTAAAGCAATGGAAGAGCAGCAGATGAAGAAACCCATAAAAAACAGAAAAGTGGAAGGAAAGCACTCAAGTTGTGCTTCCTTAATAAAGATGGAGGCTGTTCAGTAGCGGCAGTCCTCCTGGGAGCTGCTGTGGCTTTGTAACTAATTAACTCAAACACATGTGGAAACAGACACTTGAGCACGAGGAGGAGGAGGGGGTTAAAGCAGCAGACCTTAACATCTCACTGAAGGCTTAGACGAGGAGCGCTGGGAGGCATATCATGGCTTAGCTAATACCTCCAGAGACACACCGTACAGGATATCGGTGGATATTAAACACAATTGCCATCCCTCGGTGATAGCCAATCCATCTACACAACCAACCAGCAGCTGTGGCTCAAATCAGATCCATCAGGTGTGAGTAGGTCTGAAAACGTCTGGATGGCAAATGAGTGAAAGCTCAGTAGAAAGGAGGAAAGGAGAACAACAGGGAAAGAGGACAATGAAATGCATAAGGTGGAGTTTCTTTGCCACTAACAGGACCAAATTTCAAAAATAATAATTATTTCAAAAACAGGTTCTTTGGAAAAAAAATTGCCTGTGGGGACATTTCTACAGAATGATATTAGATTTGGTTCAAAGTGAAATGTCCAGTTGAGTGGTGCTGAAAGTGGGTTAAGTATTATCCAAACCAGGTGAATATGAATCTGGCAATATTTTATTATGTTGGTTGGTGGTTGCAAGGCTATACCAGGTGAGCAACTGAGCAAGTTTACTACGTCAGAAAAGCCATTCATTTGGAACTGGTTGTGCAATACAAACATCAAAATGTATTAGTTTACCAACCACGCACTATGGCAAAAGTATTTTGAGGTCATAAAATGGTATTGAGCAAGAATTGTGAGAAAATAAGTCTTTATTAATTGATAATCTATTTCTGCATTCATAATTTGAGTGAAAAGTAATACAAATTTGCTGGTGTTTTATTGTCACTAGTGGTCATTTTAGCTGAAAAGCGCAATGCATTTGTATATACGTTTTTGGAGTTTTGCAAAAATGTAGGTTGAGGCACATTTTTCCATTGAGCCCAAGTTTTCAAAGTTTTCCTAAACCGTTCAATCACTCAGGGATGTGACCACATACATTCAGGATACAAGAGGACAAAATGGAGAGTTTCAGAATCAAACACTGCTTTAAAAAAAACATTAGGTTGACCCAAAAAAATGTTGACCCATGAAAATTCTGTCATTAATTACTCACCCTCATGTTGTTCCAAACCCATAAGACCTTCGTTCCTCTTCGAAAAACAAATTAAGATATTTTTGATGAAATCTGAGAGCTTTCTGACCCTGCATAGACAGCAACACAACTGACACATTCAGGGCTCAGAAAGGTAGTAAGGACTTTGTTAAAATAGTCCATGTGACATCAGTGGTTCAACCGGAATTTTATGAAGTTACGAGAATACTTTTTGTGAGCAAAGAAAACAAAAATAAGGACTTTATTCAAACATTTATTGTCTTCCGGTCAGTCAATCAAAAATATCTTAATGAACAAAGGTCTTATGGGTTTGGAATGACATGAGGGTAATTAATGACAGAATTTTCATTTTTGGGTAAACCCTTTAATATTACAGGCCTGCTTCCTCCTCGTCTGCCCCCTGTCTGGCAGAGTTTGGTCATAAAATAATTTATACTCACCTTCAGGTGGATAAATATTTCATTCAGTAAGAAACAATGGAAAAACATCCAATAAGTACATTTGTACATGCTCACCAAAAAAGTCATGTGACTAAATAATCTGCTCAGAAAATGTACTACTATCACCCCCAGAAGTTTGTAAGTGTTTTGTTTCTAAACCACAAAAAATTTACACATTTAACAATTTTTTTATTTTATTAATAAAATTCACAGCATGGACAGAAACACAATTAGTGTTTACAATAACAGTTCACACAGAATGCTGGGTTATATTAAAGGGATGGTTCACCCAAAAATGAAAATCTTGTCATGATTTACTCACAATCATTCCAGAACTGTATGACTTTCTGTCTTCTGCCGAACATAAAGACATTTTGTAGAATGTTTATAAATTATGTCTGCATATCCCAGATATCTTGATCTCTTCTGTGTTCAGTAGTGTGAAAGCAGAGGTACAGGTATAACAGTAAATGTAAGTAAGGCTGTGCCACACACCTCATCCCATCCTTCCAAACACTTCCAGTATAAAGAGGCACCTGAGTGACCTACTAAACCAGCACTGCTGACATCCAAGAGATCTCAGCCACAGATTTCAGCCTCAAGTTTGAACAAGCAAAATGTTTCTGCATGCAATCCTGTTGGTCTTGCTCTGTCCTCTCGTCTGGACCGAGCAGATAACCACGGCTCTCCGTTCGGTACAAAGCCTCATTCGGTTTGCAGCCAATCTGCTGCTTGACCCACGACACACACGCAGTGTTTGGTTTCACAATGTTCTGCTCCCTTAAAGCCACACACGATATGTTAGAAATAAAACACAACTTGGTCTAAGGCCACATAAACATAACAGCGTCTGAATATTTATAACTGAAAGGTTGAATTTCACCCCTAAATTGCTTCAGGAAACCCATTTTAGAAGCGTGTGATTAGCATGTCTGCTATCGAGAAATTGGATTTGGAAATAGAGTGCAGTGAGGCAGACTTTAGGATGATGGGCTGGAGGATCTACAGGGAGGAACCGTTCGCTGGGTCCACCGAAGATGACTTTCTGATAGAGTTCCCGTCAATACAGTCTCCCGGGAGAATTTCATAAACCGTGGCTTTAGTTGAGCTAAACAGTAAACATCACTTCCATGCACATTCTGCTGTAATATTGTTGTTTCCCTTAAGTAAACTTTGCGAATTATATCTTACAGGCCAATGTCAAAACAAGAAACACTGCTTGTCATGAATTCAAATTTATGCACGCACATTTGCATAGGAATATTGGGAGCTTTAAGAGCGCCTAGCCTCAATAAACAACTGCTTTGATGCCTTTTGACCTTCCAGAAATTAGTTGCCCTGGGCTCAGTGAGGAAGAAATGTGAAAAACATTGATTTAAATACAAAAGGAATGTGTTTTAATTGATCAAAAACTTCTGTCCAGAGAGGCTCTTCTCTATAAACTCAAAAATACACTCTCGGCATCTCATTGTGCTGCTTTTGACCCTCTAGCTTTAGTTTCTTCTTAGAGTAGAACAAGCTAGGGAAGAATGCAGCCATTTCCCAAGACAACAAAAGAGTGGTGGTACAGTCAATATGTTAAGTCCTCACTTTCTTTTCATTTGGATATTGATGTATGAGATTATATATAGGGTGGAATGCCTTCAATTGTGCACTGATGAGAGAAACAAGAAAAAGTGTGTACTCTTGCAGATATGGCAACGTTAAACCTGAGCTCAATTCTGTGGATATAGATTTATGACAGAAGCCATTACATTCACCCTGCCGTGAGCGGGTACAGAAAGACTCCCGTGCTCCTAGAGAAAAGTAATTATGATCTATCTTTTGCATCGCTCACTCATCCTAGAGAGACAGCTTGATCTCGCACACCAATCACAGCCTCACATGCTGTATTTAAATCAATAGTTCAATGGCACATTACTAGTCACAGTTTTGTGCTGTGTGGTCAAGTACAGATTTATTGTGCGAAGGAAAAACTGCCCACTGACTCCATTCTGGCTCAGAGAATCTGTAGTGCTGAAGAAGTGCTTAGATATCCCATAAATCATAGCTTACCCATGATACAATTTGTTGGAAACTTACTCTATACTATACGCCAGGGGAATAGCAACCATTATAACTGGGGGGGATGCATTACGCGCCACTTTTCGGGCAAAAATCATTAAATTTTAAGAGCTTTGTTTTGTTTGAAGGTCAAGAGCAAGATTCTGTCACCAAGCTGCATTGACAGTGTCATTTTGGTAATATTTATATACTATTATAGCATTTAATCATTTGAATTAGATTTTATTTTTATATTTCCTTTTTTCATTTTCATTTTTGCTTTAGTAATTTCAAGTGTTTTGTCATTTATTTTTTGTATATTTATGTTATTTTGAATTTCTTTTTATATCAGTTTTAATCCTTTCAGTACTTCAAATAATTTTATTTCACTTAGTTTCTAATTTCTAATTTTCAAAATACTAATTTTTAACAATAAATTTGAAGTTTTTAAACTTACATTTACATTTTATTTCAATTAATAGAAATGATTCTTAAAAGTGTTAGTTTACAAGGTAACTATTTATTTTAAGGAACAATTCCCATTAATAACTTGCTTGCATATTACTAGCATATTGGCTGTTCATTAATACTTAGAAAGCACATATTAATGCCTTACTCTGCATAAGCATACTTTAGATCTCTTACTCCAACCTAAACTTAACAACTACCTTACTAACTATTAATAAGCAGCAAATGAGCAGTTTATTGAGGGAATGTGTAACCCGTTCTAAATGTTCAACACTGAAACAAACCAACAAACACACAACCAATTTTGTTTTTCAGCAAATTAATTATGATTACATTATGCCATCTGATTAATTCATAAGTCAGGGTGATAAGGTTTATAATCACCTTTCAGATCATTCTTAAGCCCTAAGAATAGACCCCTTGATCTTTCCTTAAACAGGGCATTAAGGGTAACCTTTCAAGAAAGGTCAGCAATCTGTTATTAGGCTATAAAACTAAAACCCGTTTTTATGTAGACAGGTGTGAAACCATTTTTTAAGTAGATAGATCTGCTAGTTAACATCACAAAGACATCTTTCACCTTCACATCCTCTCAGGGCGTCTGTGCAATCATAATCATGGAACACAGGTGTCCACGTCAATTGATTTATCTGTCATTGTAGGCAGCAGTGGACATGAACCACAGTTATAAATCTCACATAATGGACATTTTCTCTACTGCTCCTGTCTCAGTGCAACCATAATGACTTTGGCAAGGAAGGAAGAAAGGTTAAAGGTCACTCAAGGGACCAAATGAAAAGGTAACGGCGTTCCTTTATCTTCTCCTTCCTGATTCCTCAGGGCTTTCTCCATTTGATCAAATGATCAGTCAAAGCTGATGCAATGAGTATCAGACAGAGGGGAATAAGCTGATGGAAAAACATGATTGTGGCAGCTAAAACAGTAAACACATGTCCCATAAAGTTGATATATTACACTTAAAAAATTGCATTGTTATACAGTATATTAATTCTTAAACTGTCCCTTATATGTAATTTATAATTATAAGCCATATACACTATTGTTTCTACTGTTAAATATTTCTTGAATGATTTATGAATGATCATCTGACACTGAAGTTTAGAGATATGCCTGCTGAGAAAGTAGCTTTTCCACCATGGGAATAAAGCAAAATTTAAAATATATTACAATGGAAAACTGTTATTTCAAATTGCAATAATATTCCACAAAACCCCTTTTTTTCTTTTTTTTTACAGTTTTTTAATGTTACTGTTTTTGAGAGACTACTTTCAAAAACATTTAAAAAAAAAAAAATCTATCCAACGCCAAACTTTTGAACCACAGTGCACTTAAAAGCTGGCTGATAATAAAATAGAGACTTTATTATCCTCTGACATTTTTACAGCAATTAAGATCTTTCTTATATAAGAGTAGATAAAGGAAGTGACAATGTCTTCTAGAGCTGAACATTCAGCTTCTGAATGGACTGAGGGAGGAAAAGCTTTAATGCTGATGAACTTCAGCAGTTCTGAAACTCAGAGACCAAATCATCCCTAATTAATCACCACCCACACGACTCATACAAACTGTTCACAAATAACATTAATACAACTAAACATTACTACACAGTTCTCCAAAATACTTGATTCTGATCACTCTGGTCAAACACAGCATTATGATATCAAATATACTTCTATAATGAAAACAAATAATGAAAAATAATTGACCATTAGCAGCGGTCCAAGACAACAGATTTGCTAGTGTTACTAGTATACTAGTATATGTCTCTCTTTTTTCTCACATAATAATATAATTTAAACTCAAATCAACGTTATGTTGATTCATTTATGAATTTGCCAAGAAACTAAAAAATTAAGTCCTTAATAAATTAAACCATTCAGGTTAATACCCTAACCTTGTCAGGCTTCTTTTATTTATTTTTTGTGATATCGACTGGCCGACTGGATAGCTATCCCTAACAGATTCTGTGCTCACTAACAGTTAAAGTTTGACCAAACAAATGCTGCCTGTTCAACTCCAAGTAGAAGTGACTCATAAATCATGTATTTATCAATATCAATGCTACTGCTCTACCACTATTATAACCTTGAATAAGGTTCTTCAGGACAGGTGGATAGTTCCTGTAATTAGTGCGTGTTAAAAATAAATAATGATAAATGAAAAGTAATCAACAGCCTGTACCCATTTCTCACTCCAATATGACTGAAAGGCTAAATATAGATAAAAAGCACACAGAGCCCGAGATAGACAGCATATAAATCACAAAAATAATTAATATACGTATAGAAATAAATCTTTTGAGAGTATGTCCTACTGAAAAAGATCAACTGTATATGAATTAACCTGTCCTCTCACAAATTTGAATAATTCATCTTGAATTTGAAAAACTGCATTTATTCAAACAACATATCTTCATTGAAACACGGCTATTCAATGTTGACGTGAATCAAATGAATTGCAGGGTTCCAAGTGTAAATCAAATCTCCATTTGTTGCAGTAGTAAATGACCAGCTCTCAAAAACACCACTGTTTTGAACAGCTCGATGACTTTCACATTGTACCAGAGGAACAGCACTCAAGATCGTCCCTACCATGCTGTGGACTGAACAAAATAACTATATATCTGGTCACTCAAGCAAGAAGACCTCCAACGAAGCGCTGAGACTTCGGGTCAACGCTGCACATTAATCATTTGAGAAGGAAGTACACATGAAACAGAGGCAAGACTGAATGTACTGTAGTGTAGGGGTATTACCACACATTAGAAACTACGTTTTAAAGTTAAGAAGGCTTTTAGATGGATTTGTTTCTTTTAAACACACAGCTTTTCACTTCGCAAGATGGAAAGAAGTTGTGTTCCACTGCAGTGGATCCATTGGTGAGCAAGGGATGGAATGCAAAATTTCTTCAAATCTGTCCTGATGAAGAAACAATCTCATTTACATGTTGGATAGTACATTTTCAGCATATTTTCATATATGGGTGAACTATTCTATTACCTTTAACACTGTAGGGTAGCTGCAGGTATAGTTGAATTATATATGAACATGATAACACAGCTACTAATGTAGTCAAATGTACTGAGTGCCATAAACTGAAATGCATGATGCATTTTGGTCATTTGTTTAAAAAAAGTCAGATCACACAGAGACAGAAGATTTTAGCACTTCATGTGTATTGAAGTGAACGGCAGAGAGACATTGTAACTTAACAGTAACAATACAGTGCTCGTTTGGGTCATCAATTAAATCGAACCTTATCAAATCAGCTTGGCATCTTCAAAGAGTTATATATGCAAATTAGATGAAGATGCACCGGGCTGGAGGGGAGCGTGACAGCCATTTATTTTGTTTTGTGTCCCTCTCTCTGCATGTGATGAGGGAAACATCTCCCTCGCAAACACAACAATCTACCGTAGAGCGAGGGAGAAGATGCATGATCCATAATCATTTAGAGGAGAAGAGAGAGAAACCTATATGGAGAGAAAATGACACCGCTGTCATCAATGGCAGGATAACAGGATTATGGTCAGCCATCATTCATCAGCCATTCCCTCTGCCTCCAATTCTGCCTCTGTGCTGGACTGCAAATTTCATTTTTTATTCCCTCCCTGCTATATTCCCTTCCTGCCTTCTTTTTTTTTTTTTTCTCCATCACTACAAGGACAAAAGCGACTGTCTTGAAAATATGTAGTAAGCTATACATATTTATATATAACAGTTTTAAAATAAAATACAACATTTCATGTTTTTTCAAGTCTTTTATGCTAACCAATGCTGCATTTACAGTATTTGATCACAAATACAGAAAAAAATTATTTTTACAAAAATAAACATTTTCTGTTTGAATATATTTTAAAATATGATTTATTCCTGTGATGACAAAGCTGAATTTTCAGCAGACACTACTCCAGTCTTCAGCGTCGCATGATTCTTCAGAAATCATTCTAATATGATGATTTGGTGCTCAGGAAACAGTTCTTGCTATTATCAATATTGAAAACAGTTTTGGATATAAAGTAATTGATTTCAAATAGAAACATTTTGCAACATTATAAATGTCTTTACTGACACTGTTGATTAACTGAATGTGTCCTTGCTGAATAAAAGTATTATTTATCACTTAAAAAATAAATCTTACTGACCCCAAATTTTTAAAAAAGCAGGGAATATGCCAAACAATTATGATTAACTTGAGTAATACACATATAATGTACTTAAATTGATTCAAATGTTCAATTGATTGACAGCCTTAATACAAATATTTTTTTTTAAATCTAAGAGCAGAGAAATGTACTTTACACAATCAATTCAAACCTAAACACTAAAAAAAATCCTTAAAGCTCAAGCAAACATGAAATTAATTCTGCTTCAAGATCTCTGCACTGTGCCTCGTCACTGCCTTACTGCCTCGGTGATCACATCATTAAGACCTTCATCTATCTCTCTTTTCCCAGACTAAAGCGCCCGTGAATGTGGATTAAACAAACACCATCTTAAATCACTTCAGTGCAGCACCATTAGAGAGGCAGTGGTTCGTTTGACAGAGATCATGGATGGAGCGAACACCACGGGGGGCAGAGCAGGATAAGTCATACTCAGATGTGGAGCTGCTTCTCTGTGTTGGGCGTCACAGTTCATCAGCTCTTCCGGAGCATCGGTGTGAAGAGCTGACTCCATATCTCGCACAGCAAAGCGTCAGCACCACACAAACACTAAAGTACTCCAGGTCAGCAAGAGCTAATACACAACTCAGAAGACCAGGAGAGGTTAGAAATAAAGTCTCTCAAGGCTCAAATACTGTATAATCAGAATCAGAATTAGCTTTATTGCCAGGTATGTTTGCACATACGAGGAATTTGTTTTAGTGACAGTAGCTCCACAGTGCGACAGAATGAAAGCAACAGGACAGGACACAGATAATAAAAAACTTAAAATTAAAAATAAAATAAATAAATGTACAAATATACAAAAATGGACAATGTGCCAAATACCACAAACACAATATACAAAATAGACAATTCGGAAAGTACAGGTACGTTAGGTGCAAATTTGAAATGTAATAAGTATGTGTGTAAAATAAAATAAAAAGTATGATAGTGTTGTATGTTTCATGTTTATTGTTAAGAGTTCAAATGTTCATTAGATGGATTGCCTGAGGGAAGAAACTGTTCCTGTGTCTGGTCGTTCTGGTGCACAGAGCTCTGTAGCGTCTACCAGACGGTAACAGTCCAAAGAGGGAGTGTGCGGGGTCCAGAGTGATTTTACCAGCCCTTTTGCTCACTCTGGATGAGTACAGTTCTTGGAGAGTGGGGAGGGTTGTACCAATGATTCGCTCAGCAGTCCGGACTACTCTCCGTAGTCTTCTGAGGTCAGATTTGGTAGCTGAGCTGAACCAGACAGTTATTGACGTGCAGAGGACAGATTCAATGATAGCAGAGTAGAATTGTTTCAGCAAGTCCTGTGGTAGGTTGAACTTCCTCAGCTGGCGAAGGAAGTACAATCTCTCCTGGGCCTTTTTGACAATAGAGTCAATGTGAATGTTCCACTTCAGGTCCTGAGAGATGGTGGTGCCCAGGAACCTGAATGACTCCACTGCAGTCACAGTGCTGTTCATGATGGTGAGTGGGGGGAGAGCAAGGGGGTTTCTCCTAAAGTCCACAATCATCTCCACAGTTTTGAGTGTGTTGAGCTCCAGGTTGTTAAGACTGCACCAGACAGCCAGCTCCTTAACCTCCTGTCTATAAACAGACTCGTCATCGTCCTGGATGAGGCCGATCAGTGTGGTGCCGTCTGCAAACTTCAGGAGCTTGACAGAGGGGTTTTTAGATGTGCAGTCGTTGGTGTAGAGGGAGAAGAGCAGTGGGGAGAGAACGCAGCCCGGAGGAGCTCCAGTGCTGATGGTGCGGATGCTGGATGTGTATTTTCCCAGCCTCACTAGCTGCTGCCTGTCTGTCAGGAAGCTGTTGATCCACTGACAGATGGAGGTGGGCACAGAAAGATGAGTTAGTTTGGGCAGGAGGAGGTCTGGAATGATAGCGTTAAAGGCCGAGCTGAAGTCCACAAACAGGATCCTCACATAAGTCCCTGGTCTGTCCAGGTGTTGCAGTATGTAATGCAGTCCCATGTTGACTGCATCATCCACAGACCTGTTTGCTCTGTAGGCAAACTGCAGGGGGTCCAGTAAGGGTCCAGTGATGTCCTTCAGATAAGCCAAAACCAGTTTTTCAAATGACTTCATGACCACAGATATTAGAGCCACAGGTCTGTAGTCGTTAAATCCTGTAATCTTGGGTTTTTTTGGGATGGGGATTATGGTGGAGCGTTTGAAGCATGAGGGGACTTCACACTGCTCCAGTGATCTGTTGAAGATCTGTGTGAAGATGGGGGTCAGCTGGTCAGCACAGGATTTCAGGCAGGCTGGTGCACACCGTCTGGGCCTGGTGCCTTCCTTTTCTTGTTCTTTTTTAAGACCTGGCGCATGTCATCTTCTCTTATCTGCAGTTCAGGTGTGGGGGAGAGGGGGGTTGCAGGAGGTGTGAATGGATGGAGTTGTTGATTCTCTACAAGGATGGCCTGGTGGCCTGGGGACCAGTGTGAGCTTTGCTACATTGGACAAAATAGCCTCTTGCCCATTCGAACCAGTTCTGCACTGACCCTGAAAAATTTCTGTCTATCTTGTACATCATTTCATGCTTTGCAAACAAAATGTTTGGTATTCCACTGATTTGTCACCAGTGTTTTCTAACTTACCGACATGCAGGTGAGGGTTTGTCAAAGTTGCAAAAATGATGATAGTCTTGAAAGCACTAGTAAGAATGTGTTGAAAACTACAAAATCAGTAATGTTGCATTGTACACCATTAATTTTCTGTAGAAATTGTGTTCATAAACGTGTTGCTTTATATCTGTAAAATGTAATACTACTCTACTGCTTATAAAGTATTTTACATAGCCTTTCAAAACCTCAGGACAAGACAAAGGAAAACAGGAAAAAAAACAATACAGTAAAGGACTTAACTATGGAGGGCCATTTCCGCCACTGAATAAAAAAATTAAAAGGGCAATTGCGACCTTTTTATCTCACAATTCAGACTTTTTTTTCTCATAATTGCATGATACAAACTCGCAATTCAGATTTTTTTTCCCCAGACTTGCATGATATAAGCTCGCAACTGTGAGTTATAAAGTCACAATATAAACTATAAACTTGCAATTCTGACTTTATATCTCACAATTCTGACTTTATAACTCTCAATTATTTTGGTGCTGCTAGAGGTGTACAAATTTTACACTTCTCCTTTAAAATATAGTTTAGTTAAAATATATAGTTAAGGTTATCTTCCACCTTCACTGTGTAACATATAGTGTGTGCACTGGCACTCATCCACAGCTTGAGTTATCTCCTCGCGGCAGGGGTGCAACATGTCCCTCCTTCTCCTCAGCAGCCAGTCTCCTGGACAACACAGGGCTTGGTTTCAGAAATGTTAGCTTTCCCCTCAGGACCTGTCTGGATTCGACACTGCACACTGAGAGAAACTTTCGGTAACACTTTATTTTAGGGTCTCTTAACTAGTTGCTTATTAGCATGCATATTACTAGAATATTAGCTATTTATTAGTAGTAATTAAGCACATATTAATGTCTTATTCTACATTCCTAATCCTACCCAACACCTAAATTTAACAACTACCTTCCTAACTATTAATAAGCAGCAAACTAGGAATTTATTTAGGGAAAAGTCGTAGTTAATAGTGAATAAGTGTTCCCTATTCTAAAGTGTTACCAAACTTTCACACCCACCATCCCTTGGGCCGTTTACCATAAACCACCCAAGACTTGATTAAACCAAAGAGCGATACCTTTCTGAAATGTTCACTGGGATCCACCCTGCAGTGTCAAGAGGCAGTCATTCATTAGGAGGGAATGATGTTTAATGCATGGCTTGTCATAAATAGTTTTGAGTAGCCTGTCTCAAGGGAAACTGAACGATAAGCACACTATTTAGCATTTTAAAACAGCTTTTGCACAGCACCATTAAAATGGGACTGGAGTGGAAACAATGAAATAAGCTTTTCTAGTGTTTTAAAGGAGACCTATTATGCCCTATTTTACAGTATGTAATATAAATCTCAGGTGTCACCAGAATGTGTCATTTATTATAAGATTTAGAAAATGCCTATTTTGAGTGGAAGCAGAAACATGCTGTTTTTATACATATCTCTTTAAATGCAAATGAGCTACTGCCCCCCCCCTTCCCCCTTGCGGTGAGGCATCTGAAGCACATTCTCTGAGGCAAAGTAGGCCGAGGTCACCTCCTGACATAACCCTCATTAGTGTGACCGCAAAGTCAGTCAGAGAGCTTTTCTTTTCATGTCTGAAAATGTCAGAGATGACTTCATTAGTTCAGGAAGGGCCAGGCAGGGGCCGTGGAGTTCTCTGCAAGAAGCATGTTCTCAAATGCCAGGCTTCTGTTCTGTGCATGCCACGACCTAACACACAACACCGCCTCTCCCTGGGAGTAGACATGAACACACACACTGCATACTGCACACCTTGCTTTAGACATGCTGCACACACAAATCCAACCTGACGCGCTCACCCTGGGATCTGATTGCACACACGCACACTCTTTCGTATACTGTGTCCAAGCAAGCGCACATGCTGACAGGAAGTAGCCAAACCCCCTGCTTTTTTACATACAGCCATGTATGCTCTTCCACACACTGACAGTTGCACACCGGCTCCACGCTATGCAAATGTCAACCAACGTGGGGTTCGCTGGAGGCTGAGGAAAGAGAAGAAGGAGGAAAACAACAGAATGACAGGTGACCTCCCGTTGACTGTCTAAAATTGTGCTAATGAAATCATTATTGTTTATTTATTCCGTCAAGACTGTGGTGAGGAGGGAACTCCAGGAGAAACACAGCAGCCAATGACTGGGAGACTGTCCAATGAATTGAACTAAACTGAACTGAAGTCTAGTTTAAATGGGATAAATCAAGGTGGAATCAAGGGAAATTACACCATAGAGAAGATTAGTCATGACTTTGGGACTCTGATGCGTAAGAACAGCAGGTTGCAGTCTCGCTCTTTTGCCTCCGTCGTTCGCGAAATCTCAGCTACTTTGACGGAGGCGTGCAACATCTGAAGCTGTTTTTTACTATAAGCATATAATTTTCTCCCCTACCTCCCTCCCCAAGCCAATCATGTCAGGTTTCCATGACAACAGCCCCTGTGAGAAGCTAAAAAAAGCAGGAGATACAATAGAATGGGTTACAGGGTGACCTTCAGAGAAACACGACTAACTATCAGTCATGGAGGCGGCTGTACTCCAACTCTATGTTGGGATCCGACAGTACCCGTTTGTTTTCTAAATTATACAGCCTGGTGAGGAAAGTAAAGTAAGACAATGAGACACACAAAAGCTTGCATCCACAATCAGACTCCCATAAGGCTTAGGTCTATTTCCTGCTGAGAAGCAATTTCCCCCACAGTCCAAACACTATGAGTGTCAGGGGGTTCTGGGGATGGCATGTGGACCGGATGACAGTATAGCCAATTACAATGAGGAACCAATCAGCTCATCTAAATTACTACTGCCCCACAATCCACCAGGAGTTAATGAGCCATTAACCATTTAATGAAATCCATATGATGCTGGATGGACTGAGAGGAAATTACGTTGACTGGGTCAAAAGTTGAGGTGACTTTTATGTTAAAGCGCACTGAATTTATGAAGCAAATTGGCAACATCAGCACCTTCCTAAGCCCATCCTTTCATTTTTTTACTTAAAATTAATATCACAGGAGCAGTACTCAATTATTCACTCTATAAAGCAAAGAACATCTGCTGACTTTCAGATAATGTTATAAACACATTAGGTATATGACTACCATATTTGTACAGCTAAAAAAAGTATTTTCATCAGTACTTATCTTTTTTTTTCCAGAAAGCATCCTTACAACCATAGCCGCATCATATGCACTATATGGAAGCACAAAATCACATCCGGGGAACATCCAATTGCTGTCCAGAAATGCTTTCTAACTAGCAAACTAATTTCAAAGATGACTTTGAAAGCATCAGTAAGAATGCGCTGAAAACTATAAACCCAATCAATAATAAATTGCATCATAAGTCATTGGTTTCCAATCAAAACACTGTTCAAAAATGCACTGCATTACAGCTGTAAAATTTATTTTTAAAAAGATTTTTCATCAGTCCTGTTCTAACACTTGAGCCAATCAGAATGGCTGTTTTCATTCAAAAATGTTCCTTGTCACAAACTGCATTAAATTTGTGAATAGTGTAAACAACCCAAATTTCCTGATTCTTTGCTTATAATCCTAGTGATGGATGCCATTAATTCTTAGTGAATTTCTCCCCAACATTTGACTTTCAACAAACATATAGAAGGAAATTTACATATCATGAGCTGTATATGATGTCACAAACGTGTCACTTTCAGCAAAATACATACCCAATTAGAGGATCAGAGATGAAGAGCTGACAGCAACACTCACTGTGCATGACTTAAACCGGATAATGAATAGTTAGAGATAACCTTAACTGCACTCCTACTAATCAATGTCCAGTCTAATAGTGGTAGTATGCTGCTGTGAGCCATTAGGCAACTACTGAAGATGGCTAAAAGAATTGTGGGTAATCCTTTCATATACTCAAACAATCCCCTGACAGCAGTTCAGCAGCACAGTGACGGCTGTCTGTTCATCCTCAAAAGGCTCTTTCATGTTGCTGTTTTGTTGCTGTAACAAGCACCTCTGCATAATTAGGACAGAAATGGTGCAAACTTTCCCTTGCAGAAAGAGCTGACACAAAAATAAACATATAGAATAAGCTTTGTGAGTAATCTAAATATATTTAACCATTCAAACTCACCCACTACAGTGTAAATGTAACTGACAGATTTGGTACGAACAGCCATATTCACAACTTTCAGTTCCATTATAGTTCAGTGCAGAGCGATAAACTGCTTTACTTTAGTCATCTCATGCAGTACACTGAAAGAACAGCCCAATCTTACCTTCATCAACACAGACTCGCTGAGTTTCTCCCGGTTTACAATTTTTATGGCAACTTTCTGACATGTGACACAGTGGATTCCCAGCTTCACGAGGCCTGGAGCAAAAGGAAAAAAGAGAGAAGAGAGAAAAGAAATTCTGTCAACAAGCATAAAAAGTACATCAACCAAAAAGCACTTAGATGATAAAAGGCTGGTCCCAGCGTGAGTTTCATTTCGGCAAAATGAGAATTCTCCAGCTAAAGTCCCGCGGTATCCATAATGTGACACCAAGGGGCACTTTTCATGTCGCAAAGTAAATGTCAGAGAGCATACATAAACACAAACAAGGCCAGATCAGCGTTGGATCCCCCTCAATGGCTTTTTGTCATATCGACGATAAAAGACTGTCACTATGCTCAAAGGCTGACACGGGCACGTATATATATCAGCAAGCATATTTGGCTAAATGCCACGTCTGTGCATGCCTTTATTACCCCCATACATTTTTCAGCATGCCTCTGCATATCAAACTGTTGATTTCTCTGAAGGTTTACCCAGGGGGCAGAGGGGATATAAAGACCTGACAGGTCCCTGGATCTCTTTTATATGTATGTCGTTAAAGTCAGAATGGCATCTCGCGCCACTTTCACGACATGTCATTGATGTTGGATCACAGGAGAGGATGCAACGCAGATGCAATCTACACCCTCACGCCAGGATCGAGGGTGCAGCGGAGAGTGTCCGGGGACCCAATGAATATTTCATCTTGGCGTAATTGCCTTGCGCTGAGATGAACACACAGAGACATGTAAAATGCCATACAGCGGCTAATGCAATTGTGAGATAAGTCACCAAGAGAACAAATTCTTGCATACAAATAGATCATGTTTTTGCCTAAACACTAAGAAAGAAACACTGAATTCTGATGGCAAATGGCAAACCTGATGTAAAGGTGGTTACTGGTCACCAGAATGGGATGCTTTTACACTAGCAATGTAGATTACTTCCCTTGATATTGTAATTGCGATTACTAATGTTAACTAATAGAATTTACATTAAAAGACTGTTTTTGTGGGAGGCGACTGCATGCTGTATCCTTTATGTAGATTGCACAAGCAAACCGGTTCAGACAGGATCAGTGGGAACAGACTAGAGTTAAAGTCTTTCCGGGTTGCCAATTATAAGTCAAAATGATTTTATCTGAAAATGCTGAAGCTCTCATGTCAAAAGACACTTCAAATGTCTATTAAATCCCTTAAAAATCATCAATCTTTCTAATCATTCAATCAAAACACTCTCGGCTGCAAAGGAAACCATGGAAACCTACAAGAGCACAACTAATCAAAACTAGGCTAAAGTTAGGCTAGCACGCTTCAGTCAGAGTTCTTTGCAAAAAATAAATATAAACATGGATGAGTCAACGACATTCGAGTCTCTCGAGCAAGTAAACAAGCAGTGTTCTTCTCGTTTGCGGAGAAAAACTATCGCAAAAAAACGTAAAATACAGAGTTGACTGAGTTTAATTGGTACTTGAGCTCACCAAAAGTTTATACTTCGCATTAAAGGGTTTAATCATATATAAGCAACAGTAATATACTCTTAAAAATAATGGTTTCGATAGAGGGTTTTTGCAGCAAAACCAAAATATCCTTTCAGGAACAGTTCTTAAAATAACCATTTTATTCTTAGTCTGAAGCATATTTAAATAACCTGAAGAAACTATAAAGAACATTATGTGCAATTAAAAGCTTCCATAGTTCTCCATGTATGTAGACTAATCAAAGATACCAAAAAATAACCATTCAATTTACAGCATCTTTACCTTAAATATCACTAATTAAATTAAAAGTCGACATAGTGAATTCTACAATATATTCAAGAAAGTCCAGAATATTGACGGAAAAACAGTAATTAGGCCACATTTCTCTTCAACTTCTATTTACATGTACTGCTTACATAGTAGTAAACTGAAAGAGCACAACTTTGATTCGCTAACATGCACTGAACAGCATGACATCATGTTCTCATCCTTGCACAGTGGAACTGCATCCCCAAGAGGCTCAGCATGTGTCCTCAAAGGCTTCCCTCATCTTCCCACCGCAGGGCCTCAACAGATCAATAAGTGGGAGTTCATCAGTTAGAGTGAAATGCCTGCTGGTGACCTTCAGCAATAACATGCATCAGTAATCACCAGGACTTCTCCCATCAACAACCACTCTGTGTCAGATCTTCTCTGCTGTACACGCTAACACACACAGAGAAGGGTCTCATACCTATTTTTCACATACTCTCTCCCTTCGCTATAATGCCAACATTCAACCATAGAAAGATGCAGTAAAAGTTATTAACTACTGTGTGTCTCTACTACAAAAAATAAATCCCACGTTAGGCCTTGAGATGCATTTATTTTGCCAGGACTTTTCTTTTCTTATCAAAGAGCATGTAGCATGAGATTTGGCAGTAAAGTTGAGCACACAATAGAAAACCATGACCCTTGCCAAAGCCCTGTAGTCCCACTCAGATCTATTTTTGATTAATGTAGCAGCATCAGGGCTCCAGCAGAAAAAGTTATACAATAACTGAAACAAATGGAGTCTGTTTGAGGCTAAATGAAAAAGGTTACTTATGCTTATTTATTATGCATGTTGCTGATGCAGGTATTATGTATGTAAGTGGCTCGTAAAAGTCAACCTGAATGTTAACCATACTTTGTCAACAATCTGTAAGTTGACTGTTGACTGCTGATGAATAAAAAACAACAATGACCTACAGTCACCATTAATATTTTGACATGTTTTGTTATTTAAAGTGGGCACTAAAATACAAACATTCCCATCTATTTTATATCAATCTGTTCAAGTGAACAAGAAAATGCAACCGCTCTTCATATACATCCACATATGCATATATACGATGTACAGTTTGGTTTATTTGGTTATTTGGAACTTGTTCTCAACAAAAAGAGATACCAAGAGACCAGTGAGTCATGCTCAATATTGTATTGCTGTTCCATGCATTTATTCACTGACCTATAAAAACCCAGAACTGACAGTGGTATTTACAAGTTCACTGGATCATTAAAATTGTTCAGAAAGAACTATTATTAAAAAAAACTAGACCACAACATAAAACAAAAAATAGAACAGACTGAAAAATAAACTCAATGTACTATTGACTTTTTTTATGATTTTTAGACATTTATAATTAATGTTGCTAACATTTATACTGAGAAATGATTAAAAACATTTACATTTAAGCTATTATTTATTGCGAATAAGTAGTTGCATTTCCTTGGAATCGAGCCCATGACCTTGGCTTTGTGAACACAATGTTGTCTGAGCAAGGAATTCAGAACAAATACAGTTCTGTACTATGGACCTGCCTGGATCGATACATCACACGTGCAATTTATTAAAACCAGAAGAGATCATATTAAATTATTACACATTATACTAATATAGGCTACTATATTAAATTATACAAATAACTAGGGCAGCAAAACAAAATTTTTCATTTGATTTAACAAATCAATTAATCACAGACCCCTCACCCAATACACATACTGGGTGCCGGTATGTCTGTGAATGACTCCAGGCCCCCGGTTACCATGGCAATCAATCTGATAACACTTGTTTTATTGCTCAAAGGAATGCGGGCAGAGCAGCTCACTTCATTTCCCCTTAGGAAAGAGACATTATGCCATAAAAATGGACTCTTCTCCAATTAATTCATAGAAAAACCTTTCTTTGAATGAACACGCATATCTTCAGGTCATTGTTTATAGTATTACTGTTCTTGTATATTGTTTACTGTTTTATGCATGCTTATGATAGATCACTAGTTAATAATATCACCTCACTTATACCATGTTTGGTCTCTATCAATTCGTCTTCAGATGATCTAATTGAGAGTGAATATTACATGCTGATACCTATGCAACATATTAGTGTCCTAAGAATCTTTAGTAGTTTGTGCATTAACCCCAGGCGAATTACCTATGCAAATTACCATGTTCAGAGACAAAGAGTCGTAAAACATTCCCTCCAAAAGTTCAAGACACCATTGGCTCTTTGACACCCCTCTATAGCAGATAAAGCTCTCACATCAGTGACGCCCCTGCAGTCTGCGAATCTTTTAGATTCTGAGAAGATGAGGATGTAAGCTAGAACTCTTCTGGACCCTTAAGTTTTGCGCCAAGCGTTGCGGCCTTGATTTTCCATTCAACCAAATATCCTCGGATCTCAGCAGATCTCTTTCTTAGCTCTTTTTCACTTTCTACCTGGGAAGAAACTCCCAATCACCATCGAGGACTTCTGGAATTCATCACTCTTCAACCCGGAAGAACGTGATCACGAGTCCAAAACCTTGAAAGCATCAAGACTTTCATCCGAGACTGCATTCCGGACACTCGTCAACAACCAAGGCAATGCAAGTATCGTACATTTAACTAAACAAAACAGAGGTTTAGTATAAGTTATAGACCCCATTATAAACGGCACTGATGGTTTTAATCAGGTGGTTAACTGACTCTTTCCATAACTGCATTCTCTGTTTTCTCTAATGGCTTCATTCATCCACTTTAGCCCCCTTTGTATGTATGCATGAGTGTATGTTTATTCGTTTGTTTAGATTAGTTATGTGTGTTAGTGTTTAGTTAATAAAAATATTATGCACAAATTACATGAGTTTTTGGTTCTGCCTTGCAAATTAATGTCTCTTTACGATTTTGACCCTCGCTACATGCTCTAATGCATTAATAGGAAAGTATTTTCTGTGGCCACGGAGATATCCTTTCTTAGAGTTGATATGAACTTACACTGAATGTTCGCTGGACGAACAGATCAGTTAATGGCAATTTAATTCTGCTACAGTTATTACTGTCAGCCGATATAAATAATTGCAATTAATCATAATTAATTGTAATTATTTATATACAATTCCCTTTTGAGCTAATTTGCTACAACATTCTATATATGTGTGTGCACAGCGTATATTTATTATTTATATAAACACACACATACATTGTTATATAAAATATGTATATTTATATATAATATAAATTATACACAAGTATAAATATATATACGGACAAATATTTTTTAAATATATACAAATGTGTGTGTATTTACATATACATAATAAACATGCAGAGTACACACATATAGTATGTAAACATAAACTTTTATTTTGAATGTGATTAATTGCGTTTAATCGTTCTGCAGGCCTACAAATAACTGATGTCCATGAAGTGGTGTAATAAATACAAATTGACAGCCATTACTCTTAAAATCACTTTTTTGCAACAAGATGATGCTAATATTTCAAACCTATGACCCTCCACATCCCCATTCACCCAATGAGTGCTGACTCCAAACACAGCCAGTCAAAAGTGTCTGACAGTGATGCAGGGCAGGTGTGAATCGCAGGGATCTGATGAGCGCTTGTGTTCTCTGAGAGGCTGTTTAGAGCAGGTCAGCAGGAGTGTCTTCAGCGGTGATGAGCGCTAACCACTGAAAACAATAGTACAAACTGCTCTAATAACAGCCAGAAGCTCATAAACCCTAGGAGTCAGGCATCATCTTTTGTTTATTTTCCTCATCTCCGTCACTGTTAAAAATCCTTCAATTAGTGTTTTTATAGCTTCTGCCTGAGGGGAATGGTGGTCTTGAGATCACCACCCACACTTTCACCACTGCTCTTCCTTCTGTCTTGTAACTACCAGCGCTCTGCTTTTATTTAAAGGCTTTTTTTAGCATTTGCCACTGAGGCTCCACTGAGCAGCTGGATGGAGATAAATGAGTCACTTTGCATTTCAAATCACTAATTGTTCTCGCGGGTTCCAGCAGTCCAGATCATCAATAGGTATCTTTTTTTAGAGTGGTTATCACCTGGAACCTGCTGACAGACACTTAAGATACTCAAA
The DNA here is from genome assembly GCF_936440315.1 of Barbus barbus. Lineage (NCBI taxonomy): Eukaryota > Metazoa > Chordata > Actinopteri > Cypriniformes > Cyprinidae > Barbus > Barbus barbus. The sequence goes on from NC_136729.1 coordinate 30,969,553, forward strand.
CCTATGACATTTACTTTAACTGCAGCTTGGCCACAACTGTAAATTACTGTGCAAAGATTCCTACAAGTGATAGGAAGGAAAAAAGGAAGTTATACTCCTCACTGTCACACATGGGAAGCACATGAGAGTTTCATCTATATAGATTTGTTGTGGTAAAGGTAAACTGAAATGTGTAAAATTGTTTAGGTCTGAAAAATCAGAACGCTCCCAGTAGGGAGCAATTTTGCATTAAATATGAAACAACTATCTCTGTTGCTTACATACTCACAGCAGAGAAAATGTAACACCACACACTTCACATAAAACGTATGAGTGTCTCTTTTTTAAAATCGTTGTGAATTATATATACACATTTCAAATAAATGTTGTTCTTTTGAACATATTATTCATCAAATAATCCTATAAAAGTTTCCACAAAAAAAGGATCATATGACACTAAAGACTGAATTAATGTTACATTCCGTGTTTATTTATAATATTGTTAGATGCTACGTACGATGCTATCTTTCCCTCTCTCTCTCTCTTTCTGTGTCTCTCTGTGTGTTACTGCTGCTCGACCAGGTGCGGAGGAGAGGAAGGTGATCGCTTGCACCTGCCGCTCGTTACTGTGCAGAGGCTGCAAGCTCAAAAGCTGTTCAACATGCCTACAACACTGAAGCTTGACTTGCAGAGTGCTGTACCTCTCGCCTGCCTTGTTGTTGTAGTTTTGTTCGAGATTGATTCTGTGTAAAACTTACTGAAGTTACGGCTTATTGAAGCCTTCCTAATTAGCGTCGTTGTTGCGCTACGTGTCTCTCTATGTTGGAAGACATAGGGAGGTGGGTGCCATTTTATTTATGTGAATCTTTTTCTCTTGTTTTGGCTTAGTTAAGGACTTAGTGTACATTTCTGTTGTTAACTTTCTCTTGTTTTGTCAGTTTAGACCGTTTTACTCCCTAACCAGTCAGAGGGTCCTTTTGTTTGTTGTTTTGGCATTTCCCCCTCCTGAAGTCTATTTTGCTTCCTATTTTTACTTTGTCATTTAGAAATTTTGTGAATAAATACTTGACTTTGGAATTTGACATGTCTGTTGTGCTTGGCAGGGGACTGGTACTCACTCACCCCAACCAATTTTATTTTTACTTTTCTCTGTTACTCCCTTACCCTAGACCCTTACATCTGGGACGTAACAAATGGCTGATGAAAATTCACCTTATTTCCTCAATATAAAACAATAGAAGTCAATGGAAAATCCCCACCACCATTACAAAATAAATGTCTTTGTGCTTTCCAGGTGACTGGCTTTTAGAGAGAAGCCATTTGGAAATTTCTCAATGTGCCGTCTGTGCCTGTCAAAAGCATGATTGATGATCCTAAAATCTGAATATGAATCATATATGCAAAGTATGGAAATCAAGTTGGTTATAGCAGTAGTGAAAAGTTACTTTAAATAGTAGTCCATTTGGGATATGTGCAGCTACATGAGACTCAAGGGAACCATCCCCATGAGGGATTCGATAAGCAAGGGATCGCTCTCTTTCTCCTATGTGACTCTTCTTTGTGAGCATGTAAGGTAGATTGTTGCATTTATCAAGCGTCTCTGAAACAATCTGAGGTGCCATCTGCTAATTGCAAACGCACAGAATTTAAAAGGAGTCCCCTCAGGCAGACAGACTGAAGCCCACTCCCTCCCAATCGCTTCCGTCATGCTGTACTCCGAACCAGGAGCGATTATGACCTGAATGTTGACCCACCATGAAGGTGGTAAAGGGGCAAAATAAAGTGAATGTCAACAGTGTCTGAACACTAACATTGATTCAATTAGCAGACAAATTTAACCAAAGCAGCCTACAAAAAAAAATACACTACAAGCTACTTTAACCCTGCTAAAATACAACATTTTATGGTTAATCAGAAGAGCATTACAATAGAGAGCAAGGGTTTGCAAGGGTTTTAGTTTCAGTATCAAAGGGGTCTGGGTTCAATACAAGTTCAGCTTAATCAACAGAATTTGTGGAATAATGTTGATTATCACATAAATAAATAAATAATAAATTACAACTAACCCCTCACTTTCTTAAGGAAAAAAATGGTTATGGTGGGGCCCATTTTTTGAGAATTTCAAGCTTATAGTTTTTGAAAAGCACTTAACATTAATCCTGTTAAAACTTGGTTATTTGTGACCTGTAAATAATCATTTTTACAGTCAGTTTAGGATTTATGCCATTGTGTTTTAATGATGAATAATTTGTGAAATTGTAAATAACTGAACAGAACAGTTTAGTAAGCCATTTTTTCTTCATGCTAAAATTATGTTAACAAGCACATTGTTTACATCTTTGTCTTTATTGAAACAGTGTGTATGTTAACATTTATGGATCTGCCCCATTGTAAGTGCCTGACTGTAACCCAGATTTTTAGTGTCCTCGTGTGGCCTGTACAGCATGACATTATTTCAGGGGTCGGCAACCTTTTTTACCATAAAGTGCCATTTTTACCACAAATCTGCTTATTTGATTAGTAACATAGAAGCAGTTAAAATGTTTCGGAAGCAATTTCCAAAAAACCTAAAAGCTTGTTTATTTTTTATCTGGTTTTAATGAGACAAACTTACAGATTTCCTATATTACTATAATGCCACTGCCTATATGTGATCTTTTCCCTTTATGAATTAGCTTTATGAAGAACTCCCCATCATTGCAATTAATGTGTGGAACGTTAAGGATATTGAATTGAAAACATAATAGGTCACACTTCATTTTAAGGTCCATTTCTCACTATGAACAAACCATTAACTATGACTTTTGCCTCAACAGACCCCTAACTTGCTGCTTATTAATAGGTAGTAAGGTATTGGTCAGGATTAGGATGTAGAATATGTGCTTCATAAGTACTAATAAACAGCCAATGTGTTATAAATAGGCAAGCTAATAAGCAACTAGTTAATAGTGAGAATTGGTCCCTATACTAAATTGTTACCACTTAATCTTAGCAATATCTTATTTTGCTTTGAAAGCTAAGGGTAACACATTCAGCAGAACTGTCATCTACTCAGTCACACATCACAAGCAAAGCAAAACGGAGCTCGGGTACTGCTGATGTGCATGCATGGTGCCTTTAGCGGTTTGTTCAGCCCAACGTATACTCTGGTTTTTATGTATGCTAGAGTATACATATAACGCACATGATGCAAATTTCTTCATCAGCATAGTACACACATACTGTACATGTGCACATGCATCATGTAGGTTGATGGTTATGCAAATATTTTTGTACAGATGCAAAATGGGTCTGTGCGGTGAGAAGTAGATAGGTGAATGGGACTGTCAATGTACAACGCAAAAATGCTTAGTAGACAGTCACTCAATATTCTGTCAAGCATTTTCATTTTCTCCCCTACAGGCCAAAATAAATCAATGGACTTATTTTGGGCTCATGTCCAAAACCAGTCCCATAGCTTGTACACAGGATCCCTGGAAGGAGGAAGGATTGGACAGCAGACATGTCTCCAGCTGCCCCTCCCTGAAGCACATGCTCCATGAGCATCTTGGGTCCGATTCAAATAAAAGGGCTGTGTGCCAACAGCATTAAACATGTGTTTATTGCTCCTAATGAAAGCCAAGGGGAGCCAAATAAATCCTCAAAAGCTAAGCTGTTAGTGCTGCCTCCTGGTGGGCTGTGAAAGTGACCAAGACATCCCAGAGAACTGGACAGGAGGCACTGACGGATAAAACAATGGACAAAAATGTTACGTTGATCCTGTCCTTAATCCAATCTAATCAAATCTAAGAGCAAAACCCAATGCCAAATCCCAAAACCCAATTGTTAAATTGGCAGTGGCCTACCAGAAGCACATGAAACGCAATGCAGAAGTGCTTTGGGGGGTATAAGGGAGGGTTGGGGGGAGGGGTTTGTTGGGGGTTGCATTATACCGGTCACCACTGTAGGAGGCTGTTGACATCTCTCTCAAGCACTGGCTGATTCAAGTGCTGCGTCAGTGACAGCTCGCTCATTACCCCACTGCCTACTGTATATTAACAGTCATGCGTGGGGATTTCTGCCTCTCAACACTCGCTCTCTCACAATCCCGCTCGTCTCACTTTCTTCCTTTTGATCCCCTCTCCTCTTCATTCATTACAGATAATGCAGCCTGCACAATGAGTCTGTATAGTTTGGATAAAGACAATAGAGGAGAAAGGTTGAGGAAAAAGCCATGGTCCAGTTATCATACAAAAGGCACTGCAATGAAAACAATACTGCCCCTGATTATTCCATGACCGCAGTCAGTACAAGGACTAGCATCTGTTATGCATTCAAAAATCAATGTACATCATGAAAAGGATAGTTCACCCAAAAAATGGAAATTCTGTCATAATTTATCATCATGCTGTTCCAAACCTGTACGAAATCCTCCTAGACAACACAAAGAAGTATTTTTACATTTTTTGTCCATAAAAATGAAAGTCACTGGCCCCATTGACGTTCACTATATTGACAAAAACAGACATTTGAAATTTGAAAGATGTGAAAATATTACAGTATGATGGCAGAATTTTCCTTTTTGGGAGAACTATCCCTTTATAGTGAAAACTTTCAAAATATTAACATGACATTTATTTTATTTGGTTTTTATTTATTTGTATTTTTTATTTTTATTTTTTTTTACTGACGCAGGCTTCTTTTCTAATGTACAACATACCATTAAAATAATTATGCGCATATGTGTCTGGTGATTGAGGACTGCGAGAGGGTTATTAACGTCATTCACTTATTTCCACTGAAGAGCTATTGACCCACTCTGCTCTTCCTTCTTATTTACTGTTATGACAGCTCGCTGTCACTACTCCTCGCGCGACCTCAGCCAATCATGTCATCCCACTGAAGCGGTTACAGCCAATGAGCTATTGATTAACTGTCTTTGTTACTTCTCAGATGAGATTTAGGACACTGCGATCGGGATCACTTCAGGAGGACGAACAGCAGCAATAAAAATGTGTGTTTTACATATAATTTAGTTAACTCATTTATCATGCAAATAGATTTAAATCTGTCCTGAAAGTGTTTCAAGGAGTCAATTAAGTGCAATGTAAATAAAAGGTACAAGTAGGAACACTTTTCAATAGAGTTTAAATCATTTGATTAGTTAATGCATTAGGTGTCATAAAATAACAATGAACACACATTTTACTGCATCTATTAATCAAAATGTATGGTAATTTATCAGGGATGAACTGAGACAAGCTGATAACTATTTACACATTAAGGCCAAAACCAATAAAAGGTCAATATTGAAAATTCTATATTTTTTTTCAAAAATATTTCAAATTAAAATCAATTTGTTTTAAAAGTTAAATCAGGCATCACAGCTTTATAAATGTGCAGGATGTAAAATGGATATTCATTTTAATATTTGCTAAATATTATAATTAACTGTAAACAATTATTATTAGTAGTAGTAGACTTTTGTCAACTGATGAATTTAAAAATAAAAAATTCTCCAATGTCAGCCAATAACTGATACTGTGCATCTATATATGTGACCCTGGACCACTAAACCAGTCATAAGGGTCAATTTTTTTCCAAAATTGAGATTTATAAAATATCTGAAAGCTGAATAAATAAGCTTTCCATTTATGTATGGTTTGTTAGGATAGGACAATATTTGGCCGCGATACAACTATTTGAAAGTCTGGAATCTGAAGGTGCCAAAAAAAAAAAAAAAAACTAAATATTGCGAAAATTGCCTTTAAAGTTGTCCAAATGAAGTTCTTAGCAATGCATATTACATATTAAAACTTAAGTTTTGATATATTTACAGTAGGAAATGTACAAAATATCTTCATGGAACATGATCTTTACTTAATGTCCTAATGATTTTTGTCATAAAAGAAAAATCGATCATTTTGACCCATATGTATTTTTGGCTATTGCTACAAATATACACCAGCGACTTAAGACTGGTTTTGTGGTCCAGGGTCACATATTAGTATGTATAGAAATAAGCGTTACTCTAGATGAATAAATGCTGCAAAAATACTGTTGATTCATTCAGTTGTTCACGATATTTCATGCATTTACAGCGCTAACGTTACTAAATTAATGTTATTCATTCTGTTGCACATTGTATATGCTACAGTACTTTTTTGTAAGAACAAAAGGTAACACCAACCTCACTAGATTGGGTATCAATACTTCAAAAACAGCACTACTGTATACAAGTCTATGCACATGAAAAACCCCTTCAACATAAGCAGTGCATAAGATACTGTACAGCAGTTGCAGCAGCATGTTTTACTGCTGCAGTCTCAGATCTGTGCCTGGGCATCAGGCCAGCATTACAGACCCCATCAGACCAGTGACACAACCTCTGCTTTCCTGCTGCACCGTTTATCAATCAGGCCTGCACAGGTGGGCTCCGGTACCAGAACACAGAATGAGAAAGGAAAGAGGGAAAGATTAGAGGAGACCAGAGACATGCCTTCTAGAGTCATGAGTATTCACACAGCATCGCACGCGGGGAAAGACGAGGACAGAGCAGCCTGTTACGCAGCACATTCACGTATTGAGTATTCCACTGAGATGGCAAAAACAGACAGATATGCACCAAAACCAGCCCTCTCTCACACACATATCTTCCGTTCACACTCCAGCGTCTTATTTTTCTCGTATTCTTAACCTTTTGCCAGTCCCTTTGGGATGTGTATATGCGAGTGTGTGTCAGTAGATTAGTTCAGCAGGAGTGTAAGGGCACAAGGTTACGGAGGTTACAGAGTTAATACCTCTGTGTTCTGGGGTTTCTCTGTGATTCTCACATCTCACTGGGGACATCAAATAAAGAGTCCCTTAAAACAAATAGTGGAATGACAAAAGAAAGAGACATAGTGGGGGAAAAAATAGTCAGAACAAAGTCTCTCGCTCAAGTAGGGGTGTCTGTTCTTATTTAGGATAGACTGTCTGGAGAAATGTCAATGAATGCTGACAGAGCATGACCCTGAGCGCTGTTTTAAGATGAGTGTGGCCTCCGGTCTGATAAATTAACTGAAAGTTTCATGATCTTCAAGTTCTTCAAGTCACCCAAGTTCAAGTAGGTTAACCCAAAATTCCCTCTTGTGTGGAAGAGGAAAGAAGAAAATTGGAAGAATGTACTGGTCAGTTTTTCCTGTGCATTATATATTAGCTTTCTTAAGTTTTATTATTGCTTTATTTTACAGAACAAAATTATTCACTGACAATGAATCAGTCTGAATGATTCGTTCAGGCTAATTTGATTCTCGAATTCAAATCACTGACTCATCATCTGAGGCGTTTGAGGATAGTTCACTCAAAAATTAAAGTTCTGTCATCATTTACTCGCTCATGTCATTCCAAACCTGTTTGACTTTATTTCTTCTGTGGAACACCAAATAATATACTTTGATTGTATGGACAAAAACATTGAGGCATTTCCCAAAGTCAATGATCCTGAAAGCTGTTTGGTTACCATGATTCCACAAATATCTTCTATTATGTTCCACAGAAGAAAGACACAGGACTGGTGAGTAAAAACCCTCATGACTACTTTCATGATTCTTTCATAGGGCTTTACATTCTTTTTAACTACAATGACAAAAAATGACCATTACTGTATTTTACAAGTAATGTCACAGTGATTTTGGAAAATGATGTTATCTCAATGATAACAGAAATCAGTTTCAGTCTCCTGTAGTTGTAATAACAGAGCAATAGAAAAGTCATAGGCAGCAAACCATGACAGAGGACTTGACAAGAAAAAAACATGTTGCTAAATCAATCAAATTAAATTTGCATTCTTTTAGCATTCTTATATTACTGCTGATCACGTGAACAGCATCAACATCATAACAGGATCGTTGAATTGTTTAAAAGAGCCAATTACTTATCTTACTAAGAAAAAAAACACACTACATCTCAAAGAAAATATAGAAATCTGACATCCGCTTGTTAGAGGCCGTCTGACGAAGACTCGCATCAGCTTCATCTTCCCCAACACAGCAGCACCCCACTGGGGCAAAAGGAGACACTGAGCAGCCCCATTCATTATTAATCAGCTAATTAAAAGAGGTTCACTCCCCCATCACACAGCAGATGATGAATGGAGAGGGAAGGACTAGAAAGCAGGACAAGTCCCCTGGGGAAGAGAGAAGAAAGTGAGAGACCCCAAATGGGGAAAGTTAGTGTGAGATGCATCTAAGATGTGAAGGGCACTCGGAGTAAACAAACAGCAAAGTTTCTTCACATTTCAAGCGACTGAATCCTTAAACAATAGAATATTACAAAGACAAGTGGGCAAGAACCACACTGATTTTTGGGCACACACATCAGTCCTTGAATGTATCTGAATAAAAAAAAAAATACAATTAGAGCAGAGAGTCTTAGCAATAAAGTTATGGACCAAAATATTTATTTTTAGGATACTAAAAGAAGATTGTCTTGACTGCATATATAAATCATCAGTTTATTTAAAGGTGCCATAGAATGAAAAACTGTCTTTACCCTATTTAAATAATAACAGTTCTGTACATGGAAATGACATACAGTGAGCCTCAAACACCATAGTTTCCTCCTTCATATGTAAATCTCGTGATTAAAAAAGACCACTGAAAAACAGGCGAATCAGAACATAACACCGACTGTGACGCAACAGTCGGGATCACTACGCCCCCAACATTTGCATAAACCCGCCCTTGTTCTAAGCCGGCCGAACCATCAGAAGCTCTGCAGGTATTAAACAAGATAAATTGTATGTTCCAGGCCGTGCAGGGGGTGTGAAGTGCAGGGATGGGTTGGTGTCTGTATTCAGAAAGGCACAGAAAGCAAATAACGCGAGCCACTAAAGGGACATGGTTAGCTCCTTGCTAGCGGTAGCCTGTTACAGTATATAAGATTTCACTCTCAGTAAGGAGAGATGAGGATGATGGCGAATGACTTACAGATCCTGAGCACCACTGACAAGCATCTGATCTTGTGAAATGTGTGGTAAGTACTGTTGCTCCATAATGTAAATATAGTTTGTGTGATCGCGTCTCTTGAAAGTGAAACTATAACGCGATCGATGGATCGTTCAAAAGCAGTTTCAATGCCTCGCATATTAATAACGGCTCCCTGATCCCCGCGTTTTATATACAGTATAATTACCAGACGATATAACTGCCAGAGAAAGTATTTAAATATATATTTTCCTCCCTGTGCTTCCTTCTTGCTGATGAGCCGTACTGTGAAACAGCCAATCAGAGCAGAGCTCAACATTGAGCAGCACTGTGAAACAGCCAATCAGAGCAGAGCTCATTATTATTCATGACCCTGCCAAATAAGCCAATAACAGACCGTTTCATTCTAGGGAGAAATCCTAGGGTTGTAAATGGACATGTAAAATCGTTTCTGGAGATTTTTTGCCCTTACCTAAGCCACATACCTTCTGTGCAGATATCAGAGAACAATTTAAAATACTGTATCAATGCATTCTATGGCACCTTTAATATTTTTCTACTTTCTGGAAAATATGAAAAATATTTTCAAATAGCCTAAATTTCAAATAATATTCTGCAAAGAATCCTGAAAAATGTTTCCACAGAAATATTAAGCTGCAAAACAGTTTTTAACATTGATTTGAATAATTTTTTCATCACCATATCAGCTACAATATATTAGAATGATGTCGGAAGGATCATTCGACACTTAAGACTGGAGCTGCTGAAAATTCAACTTTGCCATCACAGAAATAAATAATATTTAAAAATATATAGAATGCTCTTTGAAATGGAGAACCATGTAAATTTACTATAAATGAATACTTAGGTATAGTAGTATAATAGCACCACATTGCATCCTGATACCACCACTGTACCACGGTACCACCACATTACTTTCTTACAGGGGAACTTTCCTGAAAAATGTTCACTTTTACAGTTTCACTGCCTAAGCAAAATCTGGCAAACACTGCACACAATTTTGAAACTCCAGCACTATTCCAAGATTTCTCACAAGATATGGCCATTTGTAAATTACAGCAACATTGCAGTGTGTTTGTCTGCAATTCCGCCATCATGCAGACGTTTCCCAGAGGTCCTGAAGAACTGCACAATCTCCTCTTTAATTACGAGCCTTTTATATAACACACACACACACACACGTATGCACACACATACACACAATGCTCAACCTGCTTCCTCAACTTACAAAACTAATTAAGCCACAGGAGGGAGCATGCTCCAGTTTTTTCCTCCTCAGCCATGTTATTAGAGAGAGAGCGAAAGAGTCCTGGCATCTGAAGGAGAGGAAGAGAGAGGAGGAAGCAGAGAATCTGCCCTGACACAGACGGATCATGCTTTGAAATGCATATAAAACCATGTTTTGTGTGTGTGTGTGTGTGTGTGTGTGTGTGTGTGTCTGAGAGGATGGCGTCCTATATTATGCCCTTATAATGACCATCAACACATCCGAAAGCTGTAAAAACTATAAAAGAAAACAAATTCAGAATGGAATTAGGAAAAATCCTTGTTTCCATCAAATACACATTTCCATATGCTCCCTTTTTCTGCATTTCCTTTTTTCCCTTATCCATACTACACCATTCATTACTTTGCAAACGGCGCCGAGTCAGCGTCATACCTATACCCACATGCCTGCAGGAACTGGCTAAGAGACTAGTCAAAGCAGTGCCGGTCAAGTTAATTGAAACCATGGGCATCAGAGTCGACTGATATAATGATTCGTTTATAGCGCCTTTAAATATTTAAGGACTACATTAACAGAGAAGATAATGTCAATGTATTTTCTAGACAGACAGCGCTGTACTATCCTATGGGTGGGACGTGACCAGAACGGGTGTTAGTCTGACAGGCTTCCAGTGCTCAGTATCCTCCACAGACTTCCCATCATGCCGGTTTCCTTTGATCTCCACATCCAATGGTGTCTTAAATTAGCGAAAGACCCAACATTCTTCATTTACCCTTCTAATTATCTCTAAACAGCTGTCCTCAGATTTCAAAATACTAAAATCTTACATCCACACAAGCATGCATTTACAAATAAACACATTTTGTAATTCAAAAAGATGTTGTGGATTTTTCAAAGCATCTGAGTGGAGATATTGTGGGTTTGTGAAGAGATATACATATCATCATGCACGTCAGCTTGTGTTTGAGGCTATTACGCCAAGAGGTGCTATTTTACAATACATTAGCCCAACTGTATACCCCTCATATGTCTGAAATGAGTGCTGACCAGGGTGCCATTAGCAGGAGACATTCCTATTGTCATTAAGACTCATACCGTAGATGTGCTAACATCACTTTATGACAGATCTTTTCACATTAGAAATGCTTTCATGTCAGTAGATGTATTGATGGGGAAAAGAGTAACTGCAAGGCTCCTCAAAATGGCATTTAATTGGGGAAAACAATCAATGATGTTGTGGAGTAGAAATTGTAAGTCTTGAATTGGTCCTCCTTTAATATGAAATATTTGTTTTTACAGCTCTTTTCCATTGTGCTGTATATGTAAAATCACCTTCTCATACCATCACTAATAACAAGTAAAATCAATCATTTTAAATGATACAGGCAGTAAATTTAGGTATCCCAATATTATAATATAATACAAGGTCACACTTTATTTTAAGGTCCAATTCTCGCTATCAATTGGTTCCTATAGTGTTACCAAATACAAATATTCATTTTGATATATAGGCCTACTAAATATTACATTTATCAGTGTTTTTAAATTGATAGTGTTTTTAAAGATTAACTTTAATTTAGAATTAGATGATGGCAAAGTATATATATATATATATATATATATATATATATATATATATATATATATATATATATATATATATATATATATATATATATATATATATATATATAAAGAACTGAGCACACACACTTGCACAATCAAAATTGTATAAGGAAAAAGTGTTCACTGTCCTTTATCAATAGTTTAGCGAAGCATGAAGTACCACTCACACAGAAGTATCTTTCACACCAAGCAGCTTTCTATTGGTTGACAGGTGAATTTGCATAAGCAATTTAAACTCGACGGAAATCTGTGTGGGGAAGTTCTCACCCTCACGCAACACTCTCGATTCCAATGCACAGGTTCCGACTGAAATTACTGTATTTCAATATCAACCAATACCGATAAATTAAAAATATCAGCTAAACATTATGGTAGCAATGTATCATGCATCCCTTGTCAGTAGCACTTTATTTTACAGTCCTGTTCCTCATGTACATACTATGTACTACTTATTAAAATAATTACCATAACTAGGTAATAACTACTAACCCTGAAACTACTCTTAAACCTAACCCTACCTCATGTAGCTCCCTTATATTAACAGTACTTTCTCATGTAAATACACTGTAACTGCATGTAAGTACACATTGTAAAATAAAGTGCAACCGAGTGGTCTGTGCATTTAATAATGAGTTTAAGAAACAAATCAGCACAAGGCAGAAGGTGGGAAAGAGACAGAGCGTGGCAGACGTATTGAGAATTCATGGGGCAGTCATTCGTATTAATGCCAATTACACCTGAACAACAAATTCATATGCAACCAACCGGCCATCGGCCATACATACGCTCGATACTTCATGCTTTATCTAGCCAGAAAATCCTCATTAACTCCAAGCAGATCCTGAAGTTTCATTTAAAAAACATTTAGCTCCTGTCCATTGCATCCATTACACATGTTGTGTGAGTGGGCCTCTGTGATTGATTTGATTAAAAAAACAAGTCTGGTACACATACTGAGCTCACAAGAAATTAATATTTTAGATATGAAATTATCAAACTGGAAACACAAAATTATCAATAAAATATGACTATTTAGATTAATAAAAGCATACTTATTTCAGTCCTTTAACACAAAGACACTCACATTAAGCAGGAGAGTAAATCACAGCATTTGCTTTCGTCTATTCAGTGAGACTACGAGAAAAACGCAGATGCATGATGTATGGTGAGGTTTTAACCAGCAGTTTTAGACTACGAACATTGTCAAATGCAATTATACATTGTCTTGCGAATCGTACTGTGACTATAACGTAATAGGTGTGTAATAGTAAATTCAGCACTGAATAAGATGTGCTGAGGTTTTGCTTAAGATGTAACAAGGTTCCCCTCCAGCAGGAATGCACCGTTCGCAGTAATAGGTCATCCTGAGGATGTTAGGTCTCTGTCTCCCCCCAACTGAGAACCTGTCAGACATCTCAGCCTGCAGCCCAAAATACCAACACACACACAAAACATATAAACACAGAGAAGTGTACATGAATACTCTGGTAAACATGCCCACAGTAACATATACTAAAATGCAAGGCTTAATTTGTATCTGGAGATTTCAGTAATACTTTCTTAATCCATAAAATTATTTCCCCCCAAATGTATCAGTAAGAATTATTGGTCACACTATTTTAAGGTCAATTCTCACAAACAATTAACTAAGACATTTGCCTCGATAATCTCCTAATTTGCTGCTTATATAGTAAGGTAGGCTTTGCAGAGTGATTATGCAGAGAGGGTGCTGTCTTGCTTTCAAAGCTAGCTTGCTATTGCTAGCCTCCCTGAAATTGAATACCCTACCTTTAAATACCATCATGACACATTATCCCTGAAGGCTGTTTAAATCTCTTCCAAAGGTTGTCCACTTGTATGCCAGTTGTTTTTAAAACAACAAGAGTCAACCCTCCTGTATAAAAAGCGCGGTAGAGCTGCCCGAGGCCCTACAAAACTGGTATATTAGTTAGAAGAATTTCCCATGTACAGTAAAGGACGTTCATACTGTACTCCTGCTGTGAGGGGAATTCTGGGCTTCTGTTCTTATGTAAGCGGTCAAAGTCTGGAACACCTCATTACTCTCTATGCTCCGAGCGAGGACCCCTCCTCGAGGATCCCTGAAGTGGGCCAAAGCATCCATCATGGAGGCCCAGAACTGAGACAAGCTCAGAGGCTCACAGGGGCCGTCTCAGGAGACCGGGCGTCATTCCCTAGGGCAGGAGTCGGCAAGTAAGTTTGGCATCAGCCCAAAAACATTTTCTAGATGGCAGGCCAGAACATAGTCAAAGAATAATTTAAGATATTAATTAATGGAAAGTGCAACCAGAATTGCCTGTAACTGATGGGTCTGTTCCAATGTGTAAAATCCTGAGACAATCATTATAAGTGCATCATTCATTCAATTTCCCCTCCGCGCTCCGAGCATTTAATAATCACTCCGCTCCCGCTCCACTCCGCGCTCACTGATATCAAAAACACAGCTCCGCATATAATCTAAAGTATTTCAGTAAGTTTGAAATATCAGTTTTATGGAAGCCCGTTTCCACCACTGAATAAAAAATAGGTTATCGCGACTTTTTATCTCACAAGTTTTTTTCCACAGAATTGTGAGATATAAACTCACAACTGCTAGTTATAAAGTCAGAATTGCAAGTTAAAGTTCTGAGGGGGGGCTTATGTTCTCAGAATTGCGACATTTTAACTCGCAGTTGCGAGTTTATATCATGCAATTCTGAAAAAAAAATAAAGCCAGCTGTCAGCTGAAAATATTCAGAAGGAACAAATAAATTCCTTGAGAAATAAAACTTCCCGCTCATGTCCACTGCAGTCATCATAGCCTTCACATTCTTTCTGATTTGAGTGATCCTTTTCTATCTAGCTAGCTAAATATGTTTAACATGTGAATTCTTGCTTAATATGCAGTTATATTACGGGTCGTTGGCAGTAATTGTATGCGTGAAGGAGCGGTGATTGAGCGCTCTTGGAGCGAGTGAAAACCACGACACTCTTTTAAAAAATCCGCTCCTCGCTCCATTCAAAATCACACCGCTCCACTCGGCTCACATACTCTGATTGTAACTGTTGCTGTCATGACGGATCTATTTCAGGACCAGCCGCTATCAAAATAATCTGGCTACGGGCCAGATATTATTGCTGTTGCCGACCACTTGCCCTAAGGGCTTGCAGGGAGATCCAAAACCCAGCATGGAGGATGATGTCGGTTTTTTGGCCTGAATGGTACAATGTGCATTCGTTTTACCTTTGGATTTTATTCATTTCTGTGGTATTTCTACAGTGTTACACATGGTGCTACTAAATGCCTTTTAAACATTGAAACAAGTAAATGAAATTAAACAAAACTGTCCCAGTACAACTGATCATAATTTAATGGCACAATAATTACATTCCCTTTTTCATATTAAGAAACTATCTGTTGGAAAATAAAGCATGCACAAACAGAATGCAATCTCACTGAATTGTGAGCACGTATGCATGAATTTCCTGTTCTTCATTTTGGGATGACACTGGAACGGTTGCAAATACTACATCCCCCGCAGCAAAGACATGTAAAGTCAGAGAGTAACTGTAAGGCTAAGTGGTTTGGGAAATGGACCGCCGATAGGCCCAAGCTGCCTCAGTGCCCTTGAGCAAAGCACTCCAACTAAATTGCATCAATATATGTTCAATCACTCAAGTACAGAGTCCAAAGAAAACGACTGTCAGCACCAAATAATAGGGTGCCAGGGGAAAATAACATCACATTTAAAAACAATCTTACATTATGTTTCTCATATGTGAAGTTAAAATGTAACCGTCTTTCTTATTTTTGCATTTTTGCTCAGACTAATGTAATATCTGCAGTTTAAAAATGGCAGCTGGTCAGTTGATGAAATCATGCATATAACTCAGTGCAAGTGGGGACAAAATCAATACTGTATTATATTGTTTAATTTCGTAACATTATCAAATCAATATATACTGAAGCCAAGAACCTACAGCTTCTTTTTTTGGCATTAATAACAAAACATTACATAGCATAATGAATCTTTTCTTTTATTTAAAAGCATAGGCTGCAAAATATAGCGTAATTTAATGTATCCCAAATGCACAGATTGAAATGCCCTGTCTGCATTCAAATCAGTTCACTTTAGTTTTACAGCATTATCGGTAAGAGCATGCTGGATAAGGATCAGGCAATTTACAAGCGGTGTCACGTAAAAGTCTTACTGCCTTACAATATATTGCAATACTTAGTGAATCACATCCCTAAAGTAAAGAATCAGAATGTAATGTATCTTTCACGGGATCCCTGGCGATTCCCACCTCCATAACTCTGTTCCAGTGCTGCATAACTTGGATCAGCACAGAAATCCGTACATGAGGCTTCAGAAAATAAATAGTCTCTTTTCACTCCTCCCTGTTTCTGTGCGTCTCTCTGCTGCTGTACTGGCAGGATACAGAAGTGATATGTGAGAGCACTCGAAAAAACGAAAAACTGACTGAGAGGTTTTATTCCCTGCTGGCCGTCGGCATGGGCACTTTCTGTGCGGCAGCACTCTAAAGACGGAGAGAATAAATGAAGGGGGTAGAGTGCTGTCTGTTCACAGATATGCAAAACAAAACTGCAAGAGGGATCTGGACGGTAAAGTTTCCAGATGATTCTTCTTTTCAGTTCAATTCTGAATGCATGCAGTCATTTCCGTTATTTTTTTACAGCCCCTGATCCATATGACTTAAATGTGCTCTGTGCAGAAATGCACAAAGCAATTTACACAGAGCAGATCATCTAATGATGATCGGATTAGAATTGCATGGTA